>NC_132912.1:130721900-131021900 GCF_047675955.1 Chlorocebus sabaeus
GAGGGCTGTGAGGGAAGGACAAAGTAGAGATGAGGGAAGAAAACATTTAAAGTGTGACTACAAAGGCGAGAGGGGAGTGGGATGGAAACCCAAAGTGGCTATCAGAAGGGAGTCTGCACTGTGTCCCAGCCCTGTGTGGAGGCTGGCTGGAGCAGGCTCCCTCTGTCTCCTTAAAGACGGAATCCCAGTGTCTTCTGATGAAAGTGACATCTGCTTTTGGCATCGAAGTTTTGGAGCAAAGTTGGCCACCAAACACAGCTGCTTCTACTGAGCCCTGCTATTTTGTGCCAATGTCCAGTTCTGTTTTAGACGAGGGTACTGACACAGCAGGTGGCAGAATTCACACCCTCCTTGATTTTCCAGGCCTCAAGCAATCCTTAGATCACAGCACCATTGATGCTTGATGCTTCTCATCTCTGACACCCTGCCAGCTCAGGAAAGATTTCATAATTAAAAATGTAAAAATGTTAATTACCTGAAGATACTTCCTGATGGGTAGCACTGATCAGGAGGGAAATTGATGGTATTAAAACAGTGAAAATTATTAGATTAAGCAATATTCACGGGAAATGTATCTCATAAGAGCTCTGTGTGTGGTCGTGCATGTTTGGTGCTGTTTTCTACATTCTATTCTGTCCATGGCTTAGAATGCATTGAATGAGGACAATGTGATGCAACGATTTGGCCGGAAGGAAGGGCATGTCTTCTTGGGCAGTGAAATATTTGGACCTGCAGGAATGATGCGGAGAGGAGAAAAAGAAATAGGCTCTATTGCTTTAATATTCCTGTGGCCACAGGACAGAGGCATCACCTGGGGCAGTTGGGAAGGAGATTTCGCTGAGGATCTGGGCTGGGATCACATAGGGGACAGAAAGTTGTTTCTCCCACTGGAGTGGACCAAGTGCCTGAAAGATACATCATCGTGTGCCTGGCTGCCTGGCAAACTTCTCTAAAGGGCCAGAGGGTAAATAACTTGGGTATTTGCAGGGTCATACCTTCTGTGGAACCTACTCAGCTCTGTTGTTGTAGTTCAAAAGCAGCCATGTGCAAGTCCTACATGAGTGGAATGGCTGTGTTCCAATCAAATTTTACTTATGGACAACTGAAGTTTGAATATAACATAATTGTTTTTTGAGGCGGAGTCTCACTCTGTCACCCAGGCTGGAGTGCAGTGGCATGATCTCAGCTCACTGCAACCTCCACCTCCTGGGTTCAAGCAATCCTCTTGCCTCAGTCTCTGGAGCAGCTGGGATTACAGGCACATGCCATGATACCCAGCTAATTTTTGTATTTTTAGTAGAGATGGGGTTTCACCATGTTGGCCAGGCTGGTCTTGAACTCCTGACCTCAAGTGATCCACCCGCCTCAGCCTCCCAAAGTGCTGGGATTATAGGCGTGAGCCTGGCCTTGAATTTAATATAATTTTTATGTATGATGAAATCATCTTTTTATTTTCTTCAACTGTTTAAAAATGTAAAATTCATTCTTGGCTCATGGGTCAGATTTGGTTTGCAGATCATGCTAGTCTGCCAGCCTCTGCTTAGAATCTTCATTGACAAATATCCTACTTGATCAGTTTCATCTGTTTCAAATCGTGGAACTTGAAGTTGCTGTATTTTTGGACAAAAATACACCATTAATGAGAAGCA
The DNA here is from genome assembly GCF_047675955.1 of Chlorocebus sabaeus. Lineage (NCBI taxonomy): Eukaryota > Metazoa > Chordata > Mammalia > Primates > Cercopithecidae > Chlorocebus > Chlorocebus sabaeus. The sequence goes on from NC_132912.1 coordinate 130,723,550, forward strand.
AGAATTGAGAGGCCTTAGCGAGCCGCACGTTAAATAATCTGAGGTAATAATTCAAGTGGAAATCAAGTTGAATAATAATTCAAGTCTTTTCTGAAATTCTCTCCTCCCCTCCCCTCTCCTTCGCTCCCCTCCCCTCTCCTCCCCTCTCTTCCCCTCCCCTCCCCTTCCCTCTGTCCTCTACCTGTGGGAAGCCCTATGGACCACAGCAGGTATGGTAGACCTGAAGTACCTGGGAATGAACACCCACACCCATCTCGATACAGGACTGTAGGAGCTGAAGTATAAACACCCCAGCTCCCTCCCGCTGTGAGCAGGAAAATATTAAAGTGTTTCTCCCATTACTTAATTACTCTAAACAAACCTCAGTTTTCTTCTATAAAATGGGGATCAAAGTAGTATTTGCACCAGAGGGTCATACATGAATGTATTAGTTTCCCATAGATACTGTAACAAGTTACATGTTACTATAAACAGTAGCTTACAGCAAAGAAGATTTATTATTTTACACCTCTCATTACCTACGTTGGGCACTGGCTTGAAAACACAGAAAGACATGCAGGGTGCTATGACGGTCCATAATGGGTCAGTTGGATCAGGGAAGCAATATTTAAACTGAGAGCTGGTAGATGAAGTGGGGTCTAGCCCGGCGAGGAGGGAGCAGGGGGTATGTGTGTATGGGGGATCCTAGGTATGAGCACCAACAAGGTAGCTGGGAAGTCTGGCCCACCCACAACACACAGACACTGTGCCTGATGAGGGGTTCTGAGGCCTCTGCTTTCAGGAAGCTGGGGGCTAATTGTGGTCAGCCTCCAAGACGAATAATTTCTGGAATGTGTCTTGATCTTTTTATCTTCACATTATCTTCTAATTTTCTCATCTTACCCTAACAACTACGCTGGGGGGTTGGGAAGGGAAATAGTCTACATAAAGTGTGTTGCAGAGAAGTTGAAGGTTCAGGAAGCTGCTGGCCCCTTGGCTCCCTGGTGTTTCTTCCTCTGTGATGTTGCTGATGGTTCCCAAGAAGAGAAAAGCTGTTGTCCACCAAACGGGGGAAACCTGTTGTCCATGCAAAACATTCGAAGCACTCACAAGTATGCAAGAGTCAAGATCACCTGGAATCCCACCACCTAGCAACACTCATTACTAAGACTTGGTGTGCATCCTTCTTTACTTGTTATACATAGACATAGACTTGCACACATACAGTGCTGTGGTTTGGATATTTGACCCAGGTAAATCTCATGTTGAAGTTTGATCCCTATTGTTGAAGGAGGTGTTTGGATTCCTCATGAATAGATTAATGCCCTGGAGGGAAGGAAGTGAGTTACTTCTCTATTAGTTCCTTTGAGAGCTCCCTTGGAGCTGGTTGATAAAAAGAGTTTGGCACCTTCACTCTCTCTCTCTCTCTCCACCTCTCTTGTCTCTTCTCTCCCCATGAGATCACCTCCTGACCTTCGGCAGTCCACCTGCCTCGGCCTCCCAGAGTGCTGAGATTACAGGCGTGAGCCACGGCGTCTGGCCTCTTTTTTAAAAAAAATTAAAATAGAGATGAGATATCACTATGTTGCCTAGGCTGGTCTCAAACTCCTGAGCTCAAGTGATTTTCCTGCCTTGGCCTCCCAAAGTGCTAGGATTTCAGGCATGAGCTGCCACACCCAAACAAATTTCACACATTCTTTGATCATGAATAACTCATAATATTAGCCAACACTTTCTGAGTGCTGTTGTTTGCCAAGCTCTGAGTTTGGTTCATTAACTCACTTAGTTCCCTGTAGTAAGTAGAAAAATGCCCTCCAAAAGATGTCCACATCATAATGCCCCCAAACTATGAATATGCTACCTTACATAGGAAAAGGTACTTTGCAGATGTGATTAGGAATCTTGAGAAAGGAAGATTCTCCTGGATCATCTGGTCAGTCCCAATGTTATCATAAGGATTCCTGAAAGATGGACGAAAGAGGGAAAGAGACTGAAAGATGCCTGTGATACTGGCTTTAAGACAGAGGAAAGTCCGGGGAAAGCAGACACTGATGGATGCTGGAAGAGACAAGGAGACAGATTCTCCCTTTGAGCCTCCAGGAAGAACACAGCCTTCTGGCACCATGATTTCAACCCAGTAAGACTGACTTTGGACTTGAATTTCTTCTTCTTCTTTTTTTTTCTTTTTGAGACAGTATTTTATTGTATCACCCAGTCTGCAGTGCAGTGTTGTGATCTCAGCTCACTGCAACCTCCACCTCCTGGGCTCAAGTGATCCTCCAGCCTCAGCCTCCCAAGTAGCTGGGACTACAGGTGCACACCACCATGACGGTCTAACTTTCATATTTTTTGTAAAGACGGGGTTTGCTATGTGGCCCAGGCTGGTCTCAAACAACTGAGCTTAAGTGATCTGCCTGCCCTGGCCTCCCAAAGTGCTGAGATTACAGGCATGAGCCACCAAGCCTGGCCTAAAATCCTTTTGTTGTTAAAAGAAAACATAAGTAAGTATTTTTCTAATCTTGGAGTGGAGAATGTCGTTTTAATCATAATGCCAAGACAGAAATCATAAAGGAAAAGATGGATACATTTTTTCTATAAAATATTAAGACCTTTTAAAAAAAACTTTGTATAGACAAACATGTTTGTATAGACAGAGTGAGACCCTATCTCCAAAAAACAAAACAAAACAAAACAAAACAAACAACAAAAAAGCCCAGTAATGATTTAAAAAATATCTTTAGCTCCTGTGGAATTTATTTGAGTGTAGAGTAATAGCTAGGGGTCTGTGTTGTGGGGATAGAACCCAACACCAGGTTGTAGGGGTGACGAAGTCCAGCGGAGTCAAAGAAATGAGAAAAGACAGTTTGAGAGAGAAAGTGGGTCCAGGGGGCCATTGCGAGCGTGGCAGCTGCGAAGGCCCTGAGCTCTGGAAGTCCAGATTATTTATTAGTGATCAAACAAAGAAATACATGGTGAGGATGTGGGGGTCAAAAGGGCGCATTGCATTAAGCACATGATTTACAGCTGTGATGGTTTAGCATCTGCTCTGCTACCTATCATAATGGGGAGCAGGTTCTTTTAACTCAAGATACAATCGATCCTAGGAGAGCAAGGAGCAAGGAGCCAGCAAATCTAGACACATTCCAGAGCCACGAGCCCTGGATTCTATCCAAGCGATGAGTGGTTTTATGCCCTGGGCTTAGATTATGGTGCATCAGGGTAGCCTTCCACCCTTTGGCACAGAGCTTGGTGTTCCAAAGGCCATGAGGGGTTTTAGACCCTGGACCCTGAACATGTTCCAAGACTCTTTTACATTATGTCAGACATGCAAGCCCTGCCTCAGCTTCTCTCCCAACACTCAGCTTTTCTCCTAACACTCAGCTTTTCTCCCAACAGGTCTAAATGTTTTCCCTTTTTCTTTTCTTTGCATAAGTTCTTGGATCCATGTCTGCCTTCTCTACCCTATGCCAGAACATGTGGCCTGGGTCACTGTCACTTGGTGGCATCCTCTAATATACAGTATGGCCAGAGCTAAGGTTGGGGTGACCTCATAGGCTCTTCCTATTATTTCCAATTTTATACTTTCTGCTTCTAAATAGCTTACATTTATGTCTCCCTGTATCATGCTTTCTTGTTTCATTTTATTATATATATACTTTTTCTAATTTTTCTCTTCCTGTTTCTGTTTTTGCCATAATGACAAAATTTCCTTTGTTAATTTTAAAAATAATTCTTTTGGTAGTTTAGAGGCGACATAGATTCATTTTCTAGGCAGCTTGTGGCTGCTCTCACTCACTGTATTTTTAAAAAATATAAAATAACTTCATTGGTTTGATTATTTGATGATTAGGAATTTAACGCATGATTATCAAAATTATCTGATAATATCTGAAAATATAAAGAAGAAGGGAAAATTACCCATCATGTTATCACCCAGAAATGACCACTGGTAATAGCTCATGGTGTAATTTACAGTGTGGCTGAATGTCGCTTAGATCACTCTTTTATGCTGTTGGGTTGTATTTTTTGTCTGGTTAGTGAATTGTCCTCTCCATACACATACAGGAGCTATATTTTCATCTGAATGACAACAGAATTTTCTACCATATTTATTTATCTATGCTATTGCTAAATATTTGGCTTTTTTACTGTTTACTTTTATAAACAATACTGCAGTGAACATCCTGATTCAAGTATCTCTTTACTGTGTGTTTCCAGTTGTTTGTTCAAAGGTGTTGGCATGGTTAAGGCTTGTGTCACATGTTGCCAAATTACCATCTCAAGAGGCTGTGCCATTTTGTTTTGCCAGCAGCAATACAGAAGCATCTCCCTTTTCCTATACCCTAATCCATCCTGGGCTTTATCAGTCTTTTAAATCTTTGTCAATTTTGTAGGTAAATGGTGTCTTATTATTTTAATTTATCTTTAATTGATTATTAGGAAGGTCAAACATATTTTGGTTCATTCTATTTCTTTTGCGTTTGAATCTGTGTTTTTCTTTTTTTTTTTTTTTTTTTAGACGGAGTCTGGCTCTGTCGCCCAGGCTGGAGTGCAGTGGCCGGATCTCAGCTCACTGCAAGCTCCGCCTCCCGGGTTTACGCCATTCTCCTGCCTCAGCCTCCGGAGTAGCTGGGACTACAGGCGCCCGCCACCTCGCCCGGCTAGTTTTTTGTATTTTTAGTAGAGACGGGGTTTCACCGTGTTCGCCAGGATGGTCTCGATCTCCTGACCTCGTGATCCGCCCGTCTCGGCCTCCCAAAGTGCTGGAATTACAGGCTTGAGCCACCGCGCCCGGCCGAATCTGTGTTTTTCAATCAGATAAACAATGAAATGATGTCAATTAATCTCCCTTCTGACTGGGATGAGAATAACACTGACTTACATTCAATATCCTACTGTGGCTGGTGTGAAGGGTGGGACTAGGTGATGAGCTGGTTCCTCAGCTCCCTGGGGGTTCACTGAGCTCTCTCCCTGATTGCTTGAGGCTTCTTCCAGATGGTGACTTGATCCTGGATGGTCTTATTGGTTCTAACTTTGTTCTAACTTGGCACTTCCTAGAGATACTGTTTTTGGTAACGCTTGTTTAGCTCCACCCAGATGCCTGCAAGTGGCTCCATGTGACTTGCTTGGCCAAAATCTATAGGACCCTATGTTCCAGTGAGAACTGCTCAAAGCAAAGCTCCAATTACTGAAAGAAGAGAAGATTGGGCTTGTCTGAGATCATGTGACTGGCTCAGCAAACCCACAGAAAGGATCCAGGTTTCATCTTCTTTCTTCTGCGTTACAGTACCATACCTTGGGATTATCCACTTGCATTGCCTAATCTGTATCACTGAGATGATGGCTTGGAGCCTGTGTTCTGAGCTGCATCCTCTCTCACATTTCACTCATCTATGCACTCGCTCATTCCACAGATATTTATTGCATACCTATCATGTACCAGGCAGTGTTCTAGCACTGAGCTTGCGTTCTAGCACTGAGCTTGATCCAGACTTCTTACTTTCTGATCTTTTTCAAGATACTTCCTCTTTGGACCCCACTTTCTCCATCTGTGGCACGGGAATACATTTGAGAGGACCATCCGAACCTCATGAAGTTTTGTGAAAGTGCAATGAGATGATGCAGGTGAGGTGCTCGGTACAGTGCCGGCACATGTGAGATGAAAACTGCTTTTGTTATTTGAAAATAATTATTTTGGCTTCTGTGTGGAAGATCATGATTCCCCTGCAATTTTCCTTTACAGCCTATGGCCTTTGCCTGCCTTCTGCAGAAACTAAACCTCCTTGAGTGGAATAGAAGGTAAAAATGCCTCCTAATGAAGAGGGTCACATCCGGTGGTCTCCAACTCTAGCATTCCTCAATTTTATGATCTCTAGTTTCTGGTCTTGATTGGTGCTATAGGGGCTTCTAACATTCAAGTTCTGGTTTGTGGGACTCAGTGAACCTCTTTTGGATAAATATGGACTATAGCTTGTTGTTTTCTTTTATGATGCACACACAAAAAATGTCAGAGGAGCTGAGCAGCTGAGTTTGACTTCTAAAGAAGTTATAGGCCTGTGTCTCTCCTTCTGTTATTCTCAGGCTCAATTCTTACCCTTGTCCCATGTGTCCACCCACCTGAAAATCAAAAGATGAGCTCCCTGCCATTCTGGGACATCTGCCCTGATTGAAGACCTGCAGAAAAGCTGAGGTGTCTAGGGTTTTGAAATAAAATTTCTTCTGCCTACAACAGATCCGCATCTAATCAAAACCAAACCCTTAATTAAAAAAAAAATCTCAGGTACTTAATTTGATTTACTTATCTGCATAATATTGGAGGACAAAAGAAACCTGCCCCACAGCCTGTGTTTCTGTTGCAGGCCAAGGGATGGCCCCTTGTGACCCGCCCCCATAACCAGGCTGGCCTTGGGGGAGAGACAGCCAGTTCACTCCTCTCAATGCAGTTCCTCTGCTTTGGGGGCGGGGGGTGGAGGGGTGGAGTGGATGTTCCACGTGTGGGAAGATTCTGGAAATGGCTTTATAGAAAAAAAACCTTTGTTCCACATTTCAACTGCTGGCTTAAAATGCCCAGTTCTCTGAAAGTGGACTTCTTTTGCCTATGTTGTGTCTGTGGCACAAAGAGGATTCGGCGTCAGATGCTTTAGGGACAAGCTTTGTGGAGAAGGCACTCAGGAGCCAAGGCGGGTGGTCACTGGAGGCAAACGCCTTCTAACACTTTTGCCAGCCTTGGGTGACATTTGATTGTCATGTTTAGTCCGTTTAGCTACCCTCACTGGGGGCACCTTGTAAACGCCTAAGGACAAAAGTTCATGTCAAATGTGTCCTCAGGACCACTTAGCAAAACTGAAAGGGCTGAAAACTCCTACTTGAATATGATTGACATTGAAAGCACCTAAGCTAAGTTGCAGCAGGGGACCTACCCAACCAGAGCCCACTGGTTTTAGGTCAGCACAGTCGGGCAATGTGCTTTCTGGCCAGCAGGGGGCGCCCCAGAGTCCCAGAGAGCCAGACAAGCAGCCTTGTCCTAACACAGAACAGAGAAAAAGGTGCTCAAGAAACCTTCTCTCCCGAAAAGGGAGCTTTTGGAACCCGAATGGCTATTCATATCACACATTAAATACTATTCAGAAAATAAGGTAAAATCAGGCCATCAGAACTTTGAACAAATGTTGTGTCCATTTTATTATTGAAAAATTGCATCAGATGAGAGTATTTTTTCCCTCAAATGGCCTAAGTGATAGCTTAGAAGAGCTTCATTTCACGTCTTTTAATTTTGAATTATTCTCTTATCTGTAATAAAGCATCAGTCAAGCACAGAATTAGTATTCTGGAAGAAAGGGCTTAATGAGCGAAGACATTTCTATCTGGGGTAGGGAGAGCATCTTATTTTGCTTAAGTGTTTCAGAAGGAATTTGTAGGGAAAGAGGCAGAATATTTGGTACGACTAAATGGAAAAAAATATGTTGGTCTCTTCTCTTTTCCCATATGTGCCATAAACCAGTTCACACGGCAGCACCTCACTGTACTGTAAGTTCGACATAAAACACTCAGTAGAAAACTTGGGCTCTTCCTTTCAGTTCTGCTAGATTCTTTTATTAATGAGAGTGAAGCAAAAACACAGCCTCCTTTCTCCAGTTACATTTCTGGCATCGGATGCTCCATCATACACCATCATCTGCAGCAGGCGACTTTGGAAATAGCTGACTATTAGCAACTTAATTGCCCTTGAATATACAATGCACACTTGTGCAGACGATTCATGAAGATGACTGCCAACAGACAGTGAAATGAGAACAAATGGCCTCTTGGGTTACGTCCGTATCGAAGTTTTAAAGAAGGAGTAAAAGAAGATGTGGCTATAAATGGAAGTTTTAGCAGAGTTTAATAAGTGTCTGTCACTCCATCTGAGGCACTGACTAGGATTTTAACTGTGGGTTAAAGGCCAGTTGATGTCCAGTGTATGAATAAACAGGTAGCGAGTATCATCCAAGCATCTATTAATTCACTGACCTTTTGGATTATAGATGTAAGAAATAAATATGTTTAAAATATGCATTTGATAGTAACAGCTTCGTAATAAAGGTTTTTTGTTTTTTGTTTTTTTTTTGAGACAGAGTCTTGCTCTTGTTGCCCAGGCTGGAGTGCAGTGGTGCGATCTCGGCTCACTGCGACCTCCACCTCCCACGTTCAAGCGATTCTCCTGCCTCAGCCTCCCAAGTAGCTGGGATTACAGGCATACGCCACCATGCGTGGCTAATTTTTTGTATTTTTAGTAGAGACGGGGTTTCACCGTGTTGGCCAGACTGGCTTCGAACTCCTGACCTCAAGCAATCCACCTGCCTCGGCCTCCCAAGGTGCTGGCATTACAGGTGTATGTGTGTTTGATAAGGCTCTGATAATTTTACCTTGGATTAAATAAATGTCAGTACCTACATCAAGACTTCAATTATAGGGCTTTTGGATTTTGAAACCGTCAAGTATTCAGAGCAATGAAAATGAGGAATTTGAACAGCCAGATATGTGAGGTTCCATTTATACCCATAGTTGCTTAATAGATACATTATTTGTACTGGCAGTATCTCTAGGCATGAACAAATGGCAAAATTTACATTTGGGCAAACTACAAAAAGACTGAGTTAACTCAGAAGGCTGATTGGTATGAGGATTTTTACAAGTGATGTTAAATGGGTTAATGAGATTGATGTTGTATCCAGGTTTTTTTTTTTTTTTTTGGATGGAATCTCACTCTGTTGCCCAGGCTAGAGAGCAATGGTGCAATTTCAGCCCACTGCAACCTCTGCTTCCCAGGTTCAAGCAATTCTCCTGCTTCAGCCTCCCAAGTAACTGGGATTAGTGGTGTGTGCCACCATACCCAGCTATTTTTTTTTTTTTTTTGGTATTTTTACTAGAGATGGGAGTTTCACCATGTTGGTCAGGCTGGTCTTAAACTCATGACCTTAAGTGATCCACCTGGCTTCGCCTCCCAAAATGCTAGGATTACAGGCATGAGTAACTGCGTCCAACCTGATGTTGTATCCAGGTTTTTAAATACTATTGGTCTTGGATTGTTATGGATGCTAACATAAGAAAATATTTTGAATTCTGATACACATCAAAGAACACAGAACACAATAGTGAAAAGGAAGAGTTTGTTGAGGAGCAAAGCAATTGAGCTGGAGATGGTTCCAACAGTTGAGTCTATCATTCATTTTGTAGAAAGCAGTTCTTGTTATACTTCAATTAAAATTCTTTCCAAATGAACATACATACAATAAAATTGACTTTGTGTGTGTGTGTGTGTGTGTGTGTGTGTGTGTGTGTGTGTAGTTCTATGAGTTTGAAAACATGTATAGGTTCACGTAACTGCCCTCACAATCAGGATTCCGAGTAAACTCATTACTCAAAAACCTGCTTCCTGTCATCTGCCCTTCCTTTGTATTTACACCCTCCTTGCCTCTTCACCCCCTGATGCTCCTTGTCATTACAGCTTTATGTTTTGGAGAATGACAAGTAAATTGAACTGAGCAGTGTGTAACATGTTTGAGACTGGCTTCACTCAACACAATTTCTCTGAGATTCATCTTAGATGCTGTGTACACCAGTCAGTTCTTTCTTTTTATTTCTGGCTAGTCATTCATTGCCAAGATATGTTCAGTGTGTCGTCCATTCATTAGTTGAAGGACTTTTGGGTTGTTTCCAGTTTTTGGTGGTTATAAATATAGCTGTTATAAACATTCATATACTGATTTTTGTGTGAACACACATTTATATTTCTCTAGGGCAGGTACCTAGGGGTGGAATGACTGGATCGTATGTGTACCTTAAGTGTATGTGTAAGTTTATAAAAGACTTCCAAACTGGTTTCCATTGTGGCTGTACCTTTTCACATTCCCAGTAACAAGATACAAGAGTTCCAGTTGCTCTGCATCCTGGTCAGTACTCAGTACTATCAATAACTTTTTATCTCAGCCATTCTAATAGATGTGTAATGCTATCTCTTGAGGTTTTTATTTGCATTTCCCTGCCGGCTAATGGTGTGGAACATCTTTTCATGTGCTTATTGACCATTCACATATGCTCTTTAGTAAAGTATCCATTAAAGCTTCTGCCCATTGTTTAATCAAGCTGTTTTCTGACTGCTGTGGCTTTATACATTCTAGATCCAAGTCCTTGTTGGATATGTGACTTGTAAATACTTTCTCCCCATCTGTAATTTGTGTTTCCATTCTCTTAAAAGTGTCTTTCACAGATCAATAGTTTTAAATTTTGATGAAGTCCAATCTATCAATGTTTTAAAAAATGTATGGATTGAGCTCTGGGTACTATGTCTAAGAGCTCTTTGCCTAACCCCAGGTTATCAAGATTTTCTCGTACACTTTATCCTAAATGTCTCATAGTTTTATGTTTTACATTTAGATCTGTGTTCTATTTTGAATTATTGTTTGGATAAGATGTGATGTTTCAGAAGATGTTCATTTTATTTTTTGGGGCTTTGGCTGTCCAATATAATTTGTTTCAACACCATTTGTTGAAAAACTCATCCTTCCTCCGTTGAATTGCTGTTGCACTTTTTGTCAAAAATCAATTGGTCGTATTTATGTGGGTCTATTTTTGGGCTTGATACTGTTCTATGGATCTATCTCTTTACCAATACTGTGCTGTATTGATTACTTCCATTGTATAATACATCTTAAAATTGAGTAATGTGTTTCCTTTGATTTTATCCATTTTCAACATGGTTTTTCTACTCTAATTTCTTTGCCTTTCCACAGATATTTTAGCATTTGTTTTTATATATCTTTAAAAATTCTTCTAAAATATTGATTGAAATTATATTAAATTTGGAGATGATTTTGGGGAGAACTGATGCCTTTACTATGCTGACTCTCCCAATTCATGAACATATTAAGTCTCTCCACTTATCTATGTCTTTCATTTCTTTCATGAGCATTTTCTATTTTTCAGATTCTGTACAGATTCATGCACAGATTCTGTACATATTTTGTTAGATATATTGCTAAATATTTCATTTTGTGGGAAGCTATTCTAAATGTTTATTTTTAAATTTTGATTTTAAATTGCACATTGCTACTATGTGGAAATACAACTGGTGTGTATATGTGTGTAATCCTTAGGATTTTCTAGTAGACATTCATGTTGCCTGTGAATAGGTACACTTTTATTTCTTCCATCCTAATATATATCCCTGTATTAGTCTTGTATTAGTCTTCTTGGTCTACTATGCAAAATACCACAGAGTGGGTGGCTTAAGCAACAGAAATCGATTTTCTCATGGTTCTAAGGGCTGGGAAGTCCAAGATCAAGGACATATTGCTGGATTTGATTTGATAATATTTTGTTGAGGATTTTTACATTGCTAGTCATGAAGAATGTGAGTTTGTAGGGTTTTTTATTTTTATTTTTATTTTTGCTTGTATTGTCTTTGTCTGGTTTAGTTGTCAGGACAATAATGGCCTCATCAAAATATATTGAGATGTGTTCCCTCTTCTATTTTCTGAAAGAGATCATGTGGAATTGGTGTAATTTCTTTTTTAAAATGTTTGGTAGAAGCCATCAGTGAAACTATCTGGGAATGGAGGTTTCTTTTGTGTAAAGTTTTAAACTATAAATTTAAGTTTTTTAATGTTATAGGACTATTCAGGCTATCTATTTCATCTTGGGTGAATTTTGGCAATTGGTTTTCAATAATTCATTTATTTCATATAAGCTATTGAATTTATGTGAGTAGTGTGGTTCTTGGTATTCCTTTATTAACCTTTTAATGTCTGGTAGGGCTGCCTATCACTGTATGTTCTTTTTCATTCCTTATATTGATAATTTGAGTCTTTTTCTCTTGTCAGTCTGGCTTGAAGATTATAAATTATATTGATATTTTAAAATAACCAGCTTTTTGCTTCATTGACTTTTCCCTATTATTTTTGTGTTTTCAGTTTTGGTGGTTTCTATTTTTAAATATATTATTTCCTTCCTTATGCTTGCTTTAGATTTATTTAGTTCTTCTTCTTTTTTTTTTTTTTTTTTTTCTAATTTCCTGAAGTGGAAGCTGAGATTATTGCTCTGAGATGTTTCAAATTTTCTAATATAAGCTGAAATGATTTGGCTCTGTGACCCCATGCAAATCTCATCTTGAATTGTAACCTCCATGTGTCAAGGGCAGGACCTAGTGGGAGGTAACTTGATCATGGGGGCAGTTTCCCTCATACTATTCCCTTGATAATGAATGAGTTCTTATGAGAGCTGATGGTTTTGTAAGTGTTTGGCAGTTCCTCGTTTCTCCTTCTCTCTCTCTGTCTCACCTGCTGCCATGTAAGATGTGCCTTGCTTCCCCTTTGCCTTCCGCCATGATTATAAGTTTCCCAAGGCCTCCCCAGTCATGTGGAACTGTGAGTCAATTAAACCTCTTTCTTTGATAAATTATCCAGTCTCAGATAGTATCTTTATAGAAGAGAACGGACTAATACATAAGCATATAGTATCTTTATAGTAGAGAACAGACTAATACATAAACATTTAATGCTATAAATTTCCCTGTGAGCCACTAGTTCAGTTTTATGAAAAGAGGGTGAGTGGTAAGAAGTCCAGCCATTTTCAACAAAGCACATTCCAGGCAATTTTCTTCACCAATTAAAATTTAAAACTTCCTATTGCATGCTTGCATGCTTAGGGGATGAAGGAAGGCTAAATTTGTCAGATGTTCTGTACCAGCAATTTCTATTTCTATGGCACAGTTGTGACCCTGAGTCTTGAAGGAAAAGTTAAATTTTATAGACTGTTTGTTATGTCATGGGATAAATACATAATACAGTTTTGAAAGATTTTCATTCCATAAAGCATCACCAACTTTACTAACTGCCTTTATTTTTTTAGAACCCCTCATTGCTAGGTGATCATGTGTTACCATGTTTCAGTTGGAAAACATTTCAGACCCATTAGAGCTCCCAGGGGAACTCAATGCTTATGAGAATTTCTCTGAAACAAATAAAAACTATGCATAAAATTCTATTTCTACAATGCTTTTAAGAGAGCTGGAGCAGCAATTAGTCGTTAGAGTTCTTCCCTTACAGTCTTCCAAATGATTTGCATTGTAGGGGCCTCCTTGGACTTATCTGGAGCATCATACAGAGGCTTCTCTGGAGCATCACAGAGATCCTTGTGAGCTGTGTTCACCCTTGGTACTCCAGGCACTGGATTTATTCATTCTCTGGAGATTTGGGGGTGCTCAACAACACCTTCCCCCCCAACTGTTTTAGGATCAGTGAATTTTTTTTATCATGGTAAAATATGCATAGCATAAAAGTTACCATTTTAACCATTTGTGTTGTACAACTACATTCACATTATTGTGCAACCATCACCACCATTTTTCCCTCTTCCTAAGAAGTGTTTCCATTAAACACTACCTACCCATTTATCTCTCCCTAGACCCTGGAAATGACCTTTCTCCTTTCTGTTTCTGTCAATCTGAATATTCTAGGCACCTCTAGATGTGTTGGCTTATTTCACTTAGCATAATGTTTTCAAGGTTAGTCCATGTTTTATCACATATCAGAATCTCTATCTTTTTATGTCTGAAGAACATTCCATCAGATGTATATATCACGTTTGGTTTATCTGTTTTCCATCACGAACATTTGGGTTGTTTCCCTTCTAGATCATTTGATAGCAAAACATTCTGAGTTTCCTTTCAGGATATAGGCAGGTAACAGAAAGTGCTCCTGCAGCCTTTAAGCTATTAGAAGATTATGGATCTGACTTATTAGAGCACTAACCACATTTGCATACCTCATTATATCTATGGTACAGAGCTGTAATCTGTATAGGAGAGGGCAGGGGCCATACTGGAACCTCCTGGGTAACTTTTCCAAATGTTACTTCATCCTCATTCTTCCAATTTGCTTTTCTATTGGGAGTGGGTCATAAGTCTTACTTGTGTTGGGTGAAACGTTTTATGAAAACAGCTGCCGTAGACTCATGGACATTTCTGCAATTGGTTCCTTTCACGAACACTGGGAGTTATGGTAAAAGAGTGTCTCGGCTGGAAACATCCAGGCTTACTTATTCTTCATGATTCCATATCCACTCTCTGGAGGTTCATTAACTTTTACAATACTTTATTTTTAGTGCATTTTATACACTTCTCATGTGGCTCTGTTTGGATCTGTCTGTTTCTTCAGAGTGGACGTCATGTGTGTTCCTATGAATCATTATTGGGCATTACAGGAAAAGGGTCAGAAGTCTCTCAACTCAGTGCAGGGTCAGGAACACCAGGAGGATCTTGACAGCTATGGATGAGGGTGGCAGGCATTGCGACTCCAGGGGACAGAATTGGCACATGTACAGGGTTGGGGGTTGGGAGAACAGAACTCTTTGGGGTTGCCGGAAAGAGGATGCGGTAAAGGAGGAAAGAAAAAAAATTCTATCTTCTAGAATTTCTTATTTTCTGGTTTAAATGTCCATTCCCATCAACTTATACTCAGCTGTAGGTCAAAGTCCTCCCCAGCTGCCCCAAGCAAAATTTATCCAACACTTTTTCATACCTCTGGGATACTTTCTACCTCTTTACAAGGCAGTTCATCTTTCCCCTTCTTTTGAACTGAGATGGGGTAGTCCTGCCTTTCCTGAAAAGTCTGTGTGGTGCTCAGGTCCTTTCTTCCTGGCTTCTTTAGAGGCTAAAGAAGGGTCCAGCACCATAGCAGTTTGAAAAGGAACACTTCTTAATGACCAACAAATGAAAACACTGGAAAAGAATTTGATACATGAAGCCATTAAAATTGCTTCTGCAGATGAGTATTTAATGAAATAAATAGTATTTTATGGAGAAATAGGCTCTGCCATATGATGCAGAATATTTATTTTTCGTAATCACCCATTTATTTCTGTATTTATGTACAGAAAATGTTGGAAAGAATCTTACCAAAATGTTAACAGTTGTTATCTCTGAGGGAAGTTCTGGGTGATTTTTTAAACAATTAGAAAAATTTGTTTCTAAACTATCTGTTTTGTTTTGTTTTTATGCCACAGTAATGGACCTTGTTTCACAAGGCAGGCACTGTGTCTTTTTAGGAGCAGAGGCCTGGCCCTCAGTTTGTGTTTGTTGAATGAATAAATGACTGACTAATATAGTAATGGCAAAAATAACTAGTTGGGGTTTAAATATCTATGAGAGGGTTTATAATTCATAAGTCAATGTGAAAGGCCTTTATAGCTTGTAAATGCACAAAAGCAAATGTGAGTGTGTATTTTATTTTATTTTATGACAGGGTCTTTCTCTGTCACCTAGGCTGGAGTGCAATGCTGTAATCAGAGTTTACTGCAGCCACAAACTACAAGGCTCAAGTGATCTTCCCAACTGAGCCTCCTGAGTAGCTGGGACTAGTGCATGCCACCACAGCTGGCAAAGTTAGATTTTTTTTTTTTTTTTTTTGTAGAAATGGGAGTCTGGCTATGTTGCCCAAGCTGGTTTTAAACTCCTGGCCTCAAGTGCTCCTCCAGCCTTGACCTCCCAAAGTGCTGGGATTCCAGGGGTGAGCCACCACGCCCGGCCAGTGTGTTCCAATTATTATAATTGTGCAGAGACTGCCACCCTTCCAAGTCCTTGGGTGCCACTGTGGCCGGCTGGATGAGCCCCTTTCAAATGCTTCCTAGCAACCATCCCTCCTGGAAGTCCGAGGTGGATAACTTGAGCTCATGTTTAAGTCAGATTTATTTTACTTTAAGTTGTCCCCTTTTAGGGCTAATTTAGCAACACGCATGCCCTTTCTCAAGATTTTTATCAGATGGTGGTGAACTTTTAACGAATATAATGGAAAACATTTCCCCGTCCTAGAAAACGGGGGGCAGGCAAAATGCAGCTTGACCCCATCGACTTCTTTCATCTGCTCTCTGTAATCAGTTTCATGAAAAGCACATGGCTGCCCTGCTCTATCTTGATAAAGAACAGTTTTTCTGTTCCATTAAAAAAATCACTGGAGAGCTGTTTTTGATGTTGAGAGAAGACGAGGTGCAGCTGAGGGTGATGGGGAGGAGCCTTCTCCTCTGCGCCCCGTTTCGGGGGCGGTGAGCCCAGTGGGTTCTGCCTTTCGGGTCTGTTCCTTCATTAGGGCAGCTGTGCAGGGGGTCGCTGTCTGGGGAGAGTCTTGGGTTCCTCCCCACCAGGGCTTCTTAGAGGTCCACGCCTCAAGCCCAAGTGTATCCGGCAGCAGGGGTGAGGCAGCTGCAGCCGCCTAAAATGAAAATGAAAGAAGCATTTGTTCTCATCAGTACTGCTCAGAAGAGAAAAGGACTGGTCCTGGAGGTGTTTTCAGAGAGTTTTTCCAAACAGGAAACGTTTTGGGTAATAGGCTGTCTTCCCAGTCAACTCCTAAGAGGCCTGGTTGTCGGTCTGTAGTCTATCAAAACTGTTTTGACCACAAATATTTATTGTACATTCACGAGGTACCAACCTTGTTCTAAGTGCTTAGACTATATCAGCGAACAAACAAAGCATCCTCCTCTCCTGTAGCTAGCTCAGACTCAAGACGAATGAGGACTGGAATCAGTCAATTGTGCAGCAGGTTAGAAGGTGAATGTGGTGTAGAAAGAAGGGAAAGCAGAACCGAGCAAGGGATCAAGGATGCCAGGGATGGAGGGGCCACGGGTAGTCTATTTACAAGAATGGCTGGGAGGAGTCTTACAAGACAGGTGAGATTTAAGCAAGAACCACCACCCCCAACAAAAAACCAAACAGCAAACAATCCCAGCTATGTGACAAGAAAAATACTTAGATTCGTGTGTTTGTTTCCACCTCATGAGGATTCCGACGTTGAGAAGAGTGAGCTCTGGTGACTGCCAGCCTGTAAAACCCGTCACATGGATGCTCACGGTCTGGTGAGACCTAAGTACCCGGCTCTTCAGCCACCCCCTTCCTTTTGACACCCTCCTTTGTCTTGCTTCTGGAGTGCTAGCCTTGCCTTTTTCCCCCCACTTTCAGGCCAGTTTCTCTGGCTTCTTTCTTGGGTTTCTTTTTTTCCCACCAGTTTATTTGAATGTTGGTGTTCTTCGAGGTTCTGTTCACCCCACCCATCTATTTCCCTTGGATCATCTTGCCCATGCCACAGCTTTTACAACCACTGGTCAGCTGGCAACTTGAGACCATCTCTGAGCTGAATGTCCTTCCAGAGCCCTAGTTCTGTCCCGCCATGTGCTTTAGGAAGTCTAAAGCTGAACTCATCAAACCTGTTTCCCTTGGGGAATTTTGTTGGTAACAGCTCTGCTTTCCAGCTAATGAGGCAATCAGAAAGCTGAGAATCATTCCAGTTGTCCCTTTTTTTTCCCCAGAAATAATCAATATGCAAGGTGCTCATGCACTGACAGCGACAGCGAACATTTGCTGCCTACTTACTGGGTGCCAGGCAGTGCCCCCAAAGCTCTGCAGGAGGCAGGTGGGGACACATGGAAATACCTGGACAGAGGGAAGTGGAGTGAGCAGTAAAACCAGGACTTGAACCTACTCCCTCAGACTCTGGAGGATGCACCTCTAACCACCCCCTGAGATGAGGTCTTAGGGGTGCTCTGGAGTTGGATCCTGGAGGATTCCTCAGCCCACATTGAAGATTTTGTACTTTATTTCTTAGCAAAGGGAGACCATGAAAGGATCTCAAGTGGAGTAAGAAAGACAGGGGCGCATCATGTGGTTTTTACTTAGAGGATCACTCTAGCTTCAGGGTGGGTGACAGATGGTAGGAAAGAGGTGATGGAGTCATGTTGTAACAGTATTGGCAAGAGGCACTGCGGGCTTGGAGTGGAGCAGGGAGGTAAGGGTGGAGAGGAAGGGATGAGGCCAGGAGATGTTAAGAATCTGGTGAAGTGCGGTGGAGGTGGCTGCCAGGAACAGGGAGTGACAGGATTGTCATCTGCTCTTGCATCCAATTCAACTGCTTAGGAAAACGATGCCTTATTATAAAAGTCCTACATGCTTATTGGAGAATGCAAAACGTAGAAAGAAAAACAAACAAGAACAACATGTCTAGGTCCATTATGCACTGATAACTACTATTCATATTTGGTATACACACATAGAGTGATATCTATATCTATATTGATAGTATATATATACAGTCATGTGTTGTTTAACAACAGGGATACATTCTCAGAATGTATCAGTAAGTGATTTCATCACTGTGCAAACATCACAAGAGTGTACTTTTTTTTCCCTTCAACTTTTTTTTTTCTTTTGGAGACAGAGTCTTGCTCTGTCCCTCAGGCTGGAGTGCAGTGGCACAATCTCGGCTCACTGCAATCTCTGCCTCCTGGGTTCAAGTGATTCTCATGCCTCAGCCTCCCACGTAGCTGGGACTACAGGTGTGCACCATCACACGCAGCTGATTTTTGTATTTTTGGTAGAGATGGGGTTTCACCATGTTAGCCAGGCTGGTCTCGAACTCCTGACCTCAGGTGATCTGCCCTCCTCAGCCTCCCAAAGTGTTGGGATTACAGGCATGAGCCACTGTGCCCGGCCCCCTTCAACTTTTATTTTAAGTTCTGGAGTATATGTGCAGGATGTGTAGGTTTGTTACATGGGTAAATGTGTGCCATGGTGGTTTGCTGCACAGATCAACGCATCACCTAGGTATTAAGCACAACATCCATTAGCTCTTCTTCCTGATGCTCTCTCTGCCCCCATAGAGTGCACTTTCACAAACCTAGATGGCATTGCTTGCTGCACACCCAGACTGTGTAGTCTAGACATAGCTGTAGGCTGCAAACCTGTAGGCAGTTGTAATATGATGGTAAGTATTTGTGTATATAACCGTATGTAAACATAGAAAAGTTACAATGAAAGTATTGTATAAATGGTAATAAAAAATAACATTAATATGGTATAAAAGAGAAAAAATAGTGTACCTGTAAACAGCACTTACCATGAGCAGAGCTTGCAGAACTGGAAGTTGGTCTGGGTAAGTCAGTGAGTGAGTGGTGAGTGAATGTGAAGGCCTAGGACACGACTATACACAACTGTAGACTTTATAAACACTGTACACTTAGGCCACACGAAGTTTATAAGAAGAATTATTCAGGCTGGGTGCGGTAGCTGATGCCTGTGTAATAATCCCAACACTTTGGGAGGCCGAGGTGGGTGGATCACTTGAGGCCAGAAGTTTGAGACACGCCTTACCAACATGGTGAAACCCCACCTGTACTAAAAATACAAAAATCAGTGATGGTGGTACAGGCCTGTAGTCCCAGCTACTTGGGAGGCTGAGGCAGGAGAATCACTTGAACCTAGGAGGCAGAGGTTGCAATGAGCTGAGTTCGTGCCACTATACTCCAGCCCGTGTGACAGAGTGAGACCCTGTCTCAAAAAAAAATAAATAAAATAAATTCTCCAATGATAAACTAACCTTTGCTTGTGGTAACTTTTTTATTTTATGAACTTTTTAATTTTTTAAACTTTTTGATTCTTTTAATAACACTTCACTTAAAACACAAACACATTATCCAGTTGTACAATGTTTCTTTTCTTTATATCCTTATTGTATAAGCTTTTTTCTGTTTTCCTTTTTTTTTTTTAACTTTTATACTTTTTTTGTTAAAAACTAAGACACAGACATGCACATCAGCCTAGGCCTACACAGGGCTGGGATCATCACAAACATGTGAGCACAGTGTTGTGCTACATTACAATGACTATGATATCACCAAGCACAGAGATTTTTCAGCTCCATTATAGTTGTATGGAACTCCTGTAATATGTGCGGTCTATTGTTGGCTGAAATATTGTTACACAATGCTTGAGTCTCTCTCTCTATATATACACGTATATATATTAAATTTGTATATGGTATATATGGTGTGTATACATTACATATATAGTAATACACATAGTGATATACAGATAGTCATATACTGTTTAATGATGTTTTCGTCAGCAACAGACCACATATATGACAGTGGTCCCATAAGATTATAATGGCGTTCTTTTTTTTTGAGATGGAGTCTTGCTCTGTCACCCAGGATGGACTGCACTGGCACGATCTCGGCTCACTGCAAGCTCTGCCTCCCAGGTTCAAGTGATTCTCCTGCCTCAACCTCCCGAGTAGTTGGGATTACAGGCACGCATCACCATGCCCGGGTAATTTTCGTATTTTTGTAGAGATGGGGTTTCATTATGTTGGCCAGGCTGGTCTCTAACTCCTGACCTCAAGAGATCTGCCCACCTCGGTCTCCCAAAGTGTTGGGATTACAGGCGTGAGCTACCACACTCAGCCTATAGTAGCATAGTTTTTTCTGTACCTTTCTATGTTTAGATACACAAGTACTTACCATGGTGTCACAACTGCCTAGGGTATTCAGCACAGTTATGCTGTATAGGTTTGGAGCTGAGGAACAATGGCCTATACCATTTAACCTCAGTGTGTCATAGGCTATATGATCTAGGTTTGTGTAAGTGTGCTCTACAATGTTTGCACAATGATGAAATCACCTAACAGTGCATTTCCCAGAACACAGCCCTGTTGTTAAGTGAGTCATGACTGTATATAGATAGTGTGTATATGGTATTATGTGGTGTGTGGGTGTATATATGCTGTGAGGAGGCAGCGATGTCAAGATGAGCAGGAAGACAAGCAACCCAGGCTTCCTGTGAATTGGCACTGGGAGCCGCCTGGAACCCAGTCATCATTTACTCTCTTCTTCCAGCTCTTGAAGGACACATGGCCTTACCTCCTGTGATTCCCTTGATGCTGTTTCACCCACCTGCCCCATGGTTTTCTCTGCTGTCTTATCTTGTGGATGATCCAACCTGGCCACCAACCTAACATGTGCTTATATATGTGTAATACATATGTATAAAGTATAAATATATTTTTAAGTTTTGTTTTACACAAGTATGGGTCATAGTTTATGTATGTATGTGTGTATATATACACACACACACACATACACACACACATATATATAGCTTTTGCCTAAAAAAGTCAATTTTCAGTTCATTTAATGTTTTAAACATTATTTTAATGTTTAAGTATTTAGTAGTTCTATCTATCTATTGATTCATTCTATACTTAATTTAACCAATTTCTTATTGCTGAACATTTGTGCTCCTTCTGAATTTTAGCTTCCACAAGTGACCCCTGTAATGAGCATCTTCAGTATTTAAATCTTTGTATTTTCTTAGCTCAGATTTGGCTTATAAATAATATCAACTTAGAAGTGATCTAGTATTTCCTTAGGATAAATTCTTAGCAGTGGATCTGACGGGCCAAAGGATGAGAAAAGTCTTAAGGCTTTATTACATGTTGCCAAATTGCTCCGTAGAAAAAGACGCTAAATTGCATTTCTGTGACAAATGAATGACATTTTCCCAGCTATGACGACTTTCCAAATCTTTGCCAAATTTTATTTCCCATATTACAAGTGAAGGTGAACTTTTTTTCCTATGTTAATTGGCTAGCTGTATTCTTTTGTGGATTGCTTGTTCACGTCTTTTGTCCATTTTCCTATTGGGGTGTTTTCCTTTTTTGACTGTTTTTTAAAGGACTTGTTCTAATTAAGACTTTCGGGATGTGAGAGACAGAAACACTCTCAGGTTAGAACAGGTGAAAATAGGAGTTTGCTGTGAGGAGGCAGTGATGTCAAGACGAACAGGAAGACAAGCAACCCAGGCTTCCTGTGAATTGCTGCTGGGAGCCTCCTGGAAGCCAGTCATCGGTTACTCTCTTCTTCCAGCTCTTGAAGGCCACATGGCCTTACCTCCTGTGATTCCCTTGATGCTGTTCCACCCACCTGCCCATGGTTTTCTCTGCCGTCTTATCTTGTGGATGATCTAATCTGGCCATCAACCTAATATGAGCTTACTCTATGGTCTTTCAGCTCTAGCCCTCACAAGTTTCTGTGTCTCTAAAGACAGAATCTGACTGGCCCAGCTCTTCCTTGAACCATACTCATAAAAGTCACTGGCAAGCCAATGGGTTGACTCTCTTGAGGTCACACATCCATCCTTAGCTCCATGAGTCAATTTTATTTTTTTGGTCAGATAGGTTATACACATTTTCCACATGGGCTACATATATTAAAAATATTGCTGGCAGTTAATTTCTCACCATTATTGCTTGAATGTGTCCATCTCGCTTCATCCCTGCCGATGAAACAACCTTATATCACTTCCTCATTACTTTTCACCTGGATTACAGCTTCTTACAGCTCTCCATGCCCCTAGTTACAGCCTTTTTTTTTTTTTTTTTTTTTTCCTAGATGAAGTCTTGTTTTGTCACCCAGGCCGTAGTACAGTGGCTCACTGCAACCTCTGCCTCCCAGATTCAAGCCCTGCCTCAGCCTCCCGAGTAGCTGGGATTACAGGCATGCGCCACCATGCCTGGCCTGATTTTTGTATTTTTAATAGAGATGGGGTTTGGCCATGTTGGCCAGGCTGGTCTCCAACTCCTGACCTCAGGTGATCTGCCTGGCTTGGTCTCCCAAAGTGCTGGGGGATTACAGGCATGAGCCACCGCATCTGGCCTGGTTACAGCCCTTCCCATCCTATTCTCCCTGTCCTGTCAGCAGAGAGAGGTACCTACCCAAAATGTAAGCCTGGCTAGGACCTTTCTTAAATCTTCCAGTGGCTCCTGGGAAGCTTCTGGATAAAGTTCAAGTCCCAAAATGATAGGTTAGGCGTTTCCACATGGCTCCCTCTTCCTCTGCATCTGGATGATGCCCCCATAGACATCCATGTTGCAGCCACACCCTGGGGGATTTCAGAAGCAGCCATGCTTTTTCCAGATGGCACCTCTGCCTGGGGCATCCTTCTCACTTTCTCATTCTGGCAAACTGTTACTTGTTTCTCAGTGAGCACTCAAGCCTCGCCCCTTCTATTTTGCTTTCCTTGACACTTCTCTGGGTTGGGTTAGTTTTTCTTTATACTTTTACTATTCTGGACATTATTGGCCCGACAGTAACACACTATGTTGAAAGTGATTTCTTGTCTTTTCTTCTTCTAAATGGGATGTCCTTGAGGATCAATGACCATCTTTCTGTTTTCCTAGTACTGAGACATGGGGTTGAATGAATGTTGCTGTGTGAAGGGACGGAGGGTTGGTTCATGGCCAGTTGCAGCTGATGGAATACCCTGGTAGGTAAGAGTCATCATAAATACTTATTACTAGTTTTCATTTATTAAAGGAAAATGAAATGTATTTAATACCAACAATCCCCTAAATCCAATCCAATCCCCGATGAAGCGTGAGTTGTGGGTGTCTGCTGCTATAGGCTGGCTAGAACAGGGATTGAGGACAGAGGCTCTGGGCCTGGCAGCCCATGTGTGAATTCTGGCTTAACCTCTGGCTGTGGGATCTCAAGCGAGTGAGTTGACTTCTAACTTGGGGGCCCCTATCTGTAAAAGTGGGGCTTATGAAGCATTGGTCTCACAGAGCTATGAGGACTGGGTGAGATAATGTAGCCGAGTACTTCTCATGGGGCCTGGCAAGGCCCATACTGGTTGGAGTTTGTGAATAAGTTATTATGAGAGTCTGCTAGGACTATTAGAGTGCTTCTCGGTGTTGGAAGCATCTCATACAGCAGCAGCACCTACGGAAGGAAAACATGATTATTTCTGTTTTCCAGTTGTTTCCATTCTGGACAAAAAGCAGGCTGCATTGTATCTATTCTACATTGCAGGAATTTCCCCTTGTTTTTAAGGGGCAGCTTCCATTGTCATAGCAGGTTCGAATACTGTATTTCCCCCCTTTACTTCTTGGTACCTTTAGAAGATTCTGACTGGTGTTCACTTAAGTGGGAGCAGCACCGGGTGCACAATGCTCACTGTGAATCTGTCCGTGTTCCGAATCACATCCAACATGACTTCCTGGCAGCAGGTTGGCGTCTGCGTTTTGTTACTGTCGTGGGTGTCTACCTGAGCCTTGTCTGCTGTGAGCTGGAACACCTACCTCTCCCTCTGGAGAGCAGGGATTGGAGGTGAGATTTTCTCCCCGGAATCCAGCTCTGCGCTCAGTCAGAAAGGGGCATTTTGCTGGTAAAACCAATTTACCTGCTCAGAGAACAGCCTTAGTGATTAGTGCACGTGAAAATAGGGTATGTGGCTTGTTCAGATCAGCCCGAGGTAAACTCATTTGTGTGGACAGCAATTATGGGGCAGAGTTAAGGCATGCTGACCCTGAGTGTTTTCTAATTTTCCCATTCCAAATATATGAACTGTTTTGTTTGCAAGCCTCGTGTGTGATGGGAATAGGTGCATTTGTTCATTTCTTTCTGAGTCGGACTTCTACTTATTTATTTATTTCTTTCTTTTTAAAGTTTTTAAAATTTTTTTGAGATGGAGTCTTGCTCTGTCACCCAGGCTGGAGTGTAGTGGCGCGGTTTTGGCTCACTGCAACCTCTGCCTCCTTGGTTCAAGAGCTTCTCCCCTCTCAGCCTCCAGAGTAGCTGAGATTACAGGCATGTGCCACCACACCCGGCTAATTTTTGTGTTTTTAAGAGAGATGGGGTTTCGCCATGTTGGCCAGGCTGGTCTCGAACCCCTGACCTCAGGTGATCCACCTGCCTCAGCCTCCCAAAGTGCTCCCTCCCTCTCTAGTAGTCTCCAGTGTCTATTGTGCCCATCTTTGTGTCCATGTGTACTCAGTGTTTAGCTCCCTCTTATAAGTGAGAGCATGTGGTATTTGGTTTTCTATTCTTGCGTTAATTCACTTAAGATAATGGCCTCGGCCGGGCACAGTGGCTCACGCCTGTAATCCCAGCACTTTGGGAGGCTGAGGCGGGTGGATCACCAGGTCAAGAGATTGAGACTATCCTGGCTAACACGGTGAAACCCTGTCTCTACTAAAAAAAATACAAAAAAAAATTAGCCGGGCGTGGTGGCGGGCGCCTGTAGTCCCAGCTACTCAGGAGACTGAGGCAGGAGAATGGTGTGAACCTGGGAGGTAGAGCTTGCAGTGAGCCAAGATTGCACCAATGCACTCCAGCCTGGGTGACACAGCGAGACTCTGTCTGGGAAAAAAAAAAAAAAAAAAAAAAGATAATGGCCCCCAGCTGTATCCATGTTGCTGCAAATGACATGATTTCATTCTTTTTAATGGTTGTGTAGTATTCCATGGTGTACACGTAGCACATTTCCTTCATCCAGTCCATTGTTGATGATCACCTTGGCTGATTCCATGTCTTTCCTATTGTGAAACCAGGGTTCAGCAAACTATGATTCCTGGGCCAAGTCTAGCCTGCTGCCTGTTGTTGTACTGCCTGCAAACTAAGACTAATATTTAAATTGTTCGGAAAAAAAATCAAAAGAACAATATTTGGTGACATGTGCTACTTGTTTGTGTAATTTTCATGCATCTACATATTGCTTGTAGCTGCTTTCATACTGCAGCGGCAGAGGTAAGTTGTTGGAATGGAGGTTCTATGGCCTGCAAAGCCAAAAATATTTACTATTTGGCCCTTGACAGAGAAAGTTTGCTGACCTCTGCTTTACACTAACAACAATTCCTTGCAAATTTATTTTCATCTTTGCAAACGACAATAGCTAGCTAGCTTTCTGTCTGTCTTCTAAAAAAAGTCAAAAGGTGGTACAGGAACATAGTAGATAATCGATTGTGTTCACTAGTAGTAGAGAGGCATTGCTTTATCTGTAGGGACACATTGCATTTTGGTTACCTTTTTGGTGGTACTGTGGGCTTTGCTACGTCAGGCCTCAGGGTTATATATGCGTCTCAGAGCCAGCCATGCCTCCAGGAACTTTGCAAGGGGCTGCTTGTGGGTGGGTATAGGCATGTATAGAAATTGCTTGTAACTAACTATTGGTTGTTTTCTGGCAAGGCTGAGAACACACGCTAAGTCTCCTAGATTTGATTTGAGAATGAAAAGAGAAAAATGCATGTAAAGTGCCTAGTATATTGCTTGGTATTTACTAAGTTACCAATAAATGTTTAAAAAAATACCAAAACAAGGCTGGGCACTGTGGCTCACACCTGTAATCCCAGCACTTTGGGAGTCTGAGGCATGTGGATCACTTGAGATCAGGAGTTTGAGACCAGTCTGGCCAATATGGTGAAACTCCGTCTCTACTAAAAATACAAAAATCAGTCGGGTGTGGTGGCACGCACCTGTAGTCCCAGCTACTTGGGAGGCTGGGGCAGGAGAACTGCTTGAACCCAGGAGGTGGGGGTTGCAGTGAGCCAAGATTGGGCCATTGCACTTCAGCCTGGGCATTGCAACGAGACTCCATCTCAAAAGAAAAACAAACAAACAAACAAACAAAAAACAAATTAAAAATTGCATCTCAAAATAATGGCAGGCACCTGGCTCAGATTTTCACGAATGTTAGAACATCAACAGGAAAGTCGTGTACTTAGGAAACATTTCCAAGAGTGAAATGAGTTTGGATTTGTATCACAACATTGCTGAATTGGTGGCTCTACAGCAGTGGGTCTCAACCAGGGCAGATTTTGCCCCTATTTGCAACTGGTGGGTAAGGCCCCGGGAGCTGCCACATCCTACAATGAATAGGACAGTCTCCACAGCAGACATCACTTGGCCCAAGATATCAGCAGTGCTGAGGGTGAGAAGCTGCTCAAGGAGATGGAAGGAAAGACTCTGAAAGAGAAAATAGGAGGATGATATGACTTATCTTAGATATGTAGACAGCTTCCCTTGTATTGTGCTTTCATTCCCTTTAGACTCTTACAGGAAGTCCATTGAATTTCCAATGAGCCTCTGGAGACGCGGGGCTGAGGGTGCTGCTGAACAGGACAGCTGGGTATTCTTGGCAAGCTCTAGGAGATTCTACCGAGACATTTTCACAGGGCCTTTCCAGTGAGCTGAAGCTCCTAGGACTCCTCTCTCCTAAAGAGACCCTGTAAGAAGAACCAGTTCATTTTTAGGGGGTTAGCTTGCAAGCCTGAATGATGTTAGTTCTCCTGTTATATACCACATGTGGGGATACCTGCAGTTTAAACACTTTCGTTTTGGAATAATTTTAGATTCACGGGAAAGTTGCAGAGATAACACAAAGATCCCTTTTCTCAAAATCCCTAAATGTTAATATTTACATTTGCTTTATTGTTCTATGTAGACATCTTACTCGTTACCATTTGAGAGTAATTGCAGACATAATGTCTCTTTCCCTACATATTTCAGTGTGGATTTTATAAAAGCAGGAATTTTCTTTTTTTTTTTTTGAGAGGGAGTCTTGCTCTGTCGCCCAGGCTGGGGTGCAGTGGCCGGATCTCAGCTCACTGCAAGCTCCGCCTCCCGGGTTTACGCCATTCTCCTACCTCAGCCTCCCGAATAGCTGGGACTACAGGCACCCGCCAACCCGCCCGGCTAGTTTTTTTGCATTTTTTAGTAGAGACGGGGTTTCACTGTGTTAGCCAGGATGGTCTCGATCTTCTGACCTTGTGATCCGCCCGTCTCGGCCTCCCAAAGTGCTGGGATTACAGGCTTGAGCCACCGCGCCGGCCAGGAATTTTCTTATATAGCCATGGTACAATGAACAAAATAAGGAAGTCAGTGCTGCTACCATAATGTATCTAATCTATTGACCTCACTCGGATTCCACCAGTTGTCCTGCCAATGTCCTTTACAACAATGTCTTTTTCCCCCTTTCCCCATGAGCCAGTCAAGAGTCACACACTGTATTTACTTGTCCTGCTTCCTTTCCCTATACTTTTTTTTTTTTTTTTTTTTTTTTAGTCGGAGTCTTGCTCTGTTGCCCAGGCAGTGGCACAATCTTGGCTCACTGCAACCTCTGCCTCCTGGGTTCAAACAATTCTCCTGCCTCAGGCTCCTGAGTAGCTGAGATTACAGGCGCCTGCCACCATGCCCAATTAATATTTGTATTTTTAGTAGAGATGGGGTTTCACCATGTTGGCCAGGCTGGTCTTGAACTTCTGACCTCATGATCCACCCACCTCAGCCTCCCGAAGTGCTGGCATTACAGGCGTGAGCCACCGCACCCGGTCTCCCCAGACTCTTTTTAACCTAGAACAGCTCCTTGGCTCTCTTTGTGTTTCATGAACTTGATGGTTTTGAGGAGGGGGAGGCAGGCTAGTTATTTTACATAATGATTCTCAATCTGTTGCCCGGGCTGGAGTGCAGTGACATGATCTTGACTCACTGCAACCTCCACCTCCTGGACTGAAGTAATCTTCCCACCTCAGCCTCCCAATTTTTTTTTTTTTGCGTGTGTGTGTGTGTGTATATATATATATATAAAAATACAATAATTATTATTTTTTTTTGTAGAGACAGGGTT
Organism: Chlorocebus sabaeus; assembly: GCF_047675955.1. Lineage (NCBI taxonomy): Eukaryota > Metazoa > Chordata > Mammalia > Primates > Cercopithecidae > Chlorocebus > Chlorocebus sabaeus. Next base: position 130,751,790 of record NC_132912.1, read on the forward strand.
TCGCCATTTTGCCCAGGCTAGTCTTGAACTCCTGGGCTCAAGTGATCTGCATGCCTTGGCCTCCCAAAGTGCTGGGATTACAGGCATGAGCTTCTGTGCCTGGCCCCTATTTTATTTCTATTTGGTTATTTGTAAGTGTTAAGTGTCTTGGGGATGGTTCTTGGAAACTCCATAATTACCTTTTTCTTATGAAATTCTTACCTGCTAGCTTTATTGCCCATTGATGTTTCTTGCCTGAAACAATTATGATGACAGTTGCCCAATGGAGACTTTTTAAAAAACACCATCATTCCTTTTACATTGACTTAGGATTTGACTGTAAGAAAGAGCTTTTCCTTCTATTATTTTAAATGTACCTATCTCTGTATGGACTCATGGATTCTTACTGCATTCTATGGACTATAACCTGTTGCTGCCATGATTTATTTTGGTGTTCAAAGTGTCCCAGATTAGGTTGTTGGAACCTCCTTCATGCCAGCTCCTGTGTCCTTTTGACACGCTCCCATCTTTCTTTGAACATTCCATAATTTCTGGCACAACATGATATTCTATGTTTATTTTGCCTTTTCCTGTATCCTCCTGGAAATCACCCATTTCTCCAAGGAGCCCTGGTTCCTTTTATTGGAGAATGGAAGTTAGAAACCAAGATCTGGGCCCTAGGTGTGCCCATTACAGCTATTTCCTCATCAGCAGACAGAGCTGGGAAATGTGTGTGTGTATGTGTATGTGTGTATCTGTCTGTCTTTCCATCCATGATGATACCCCCAATTTTAATCCAACATCATGGGGTTCATTCTAACTTTCCTTTTTCCACTTTTATAACTTTGTTTCCCAATAGTGAAGAGCTTCGCTCTCAATATTCACTATATATTTACCTCTCTGCTCAATTCTAAAATGTACCTACATTATTTTTGGAATTGCTAACCTATACCACTATGAAAGACAAATTGACTTAATTGGAGTTCAATCTTTATTTGCTACAGCTTTTTTGTTTTGATTTTAGCCTGAAGTGCTAAAGTGCAAATACAATGCTGTGCTCAGAATTCATCTTGAGTTCTTTTTTTCTTTCTTCAGTGTGCTTATGTTGTTTATTTGAAGTACATTTAGGTTCACTTGTTTCTATTAGGATTCCATTTTAAGTGTCTCCCTTCTCTTGTTCATTAAAGTTTTTTTGTGTGTATGTGAACTAACATGGTTCTAAAAGCCAGAACTATGCAAATATCATCCTCAGAGAGGTGTCCTTTATTTCTTTCCCATACCCCTGTTCACATCATTTCTACCTCTTTCCTTCCTACCACCCTGCAGGTATGAATCTCATTCATTTCTGGTTGATCTTTCCTGCTACTTTTTGCACAAATGAGTAGATACAGGTATAAATGGATCATTCTTCCTCCTCATACTGAGGAGGAAGGCAAACTGCATCCATCTCAAGCGTGCTGAGAGATCCCAACAGACACTCTGGGCAGCTTTCCCAGGAAGAATTCAGCAGAGTAGCCCAAATGTCACTGGTGGGGCTCTGGCCACTGAGCTGGTTTATGCTCAACCACTTGGCTTTCCCATTTACAGGAACCCAGATGCCCACCTGATGCAGCCAGAGGTAAAGATGACAAGAGGGGACAGAATGGGTGGGGCTCATGTGTGCCAGCAATGGTCAGATGTTCCCTTACTCAGAAAAAAGGAAACAAAAGCAAAACAATTTAGGCTATTTGAACATCTTTGAAGGATAAGGTATCAGGAAGTTTTAAAGTAAAAGCCTTCCTCTTACAAGTAGTTCCCATAAGAAACAGCTAAAAATTTAGAAATCTAATGCTTATCATGCTCAAAAAGTTGTGAAAGACTATGACCTTTATGAAATGGACTCAAGACATTCCCATGAGAATAGGAGAATGTGAGAGATGAACAGAACATGACATTTATGGGAAAACTTAGCCTGCCTTTGCTGGTTCTATGGTCTGTGGTAGAACAAGGAGGTAAGAAATGAATGAAGATGTAGAAGATTCTGTAATGTAATTGATGAGAATTTAATGATTTGGGTGCTGATGCAACTGACAGAGTGTACATCATGTCTTCAAGAACTCATCAAACATACACAATATGTATACCAACTGATATGCATTGGCTCTGTGTCCCCACCCAAATCTCATGTTAAATCGTAATCTCCAATGTTGGGGGAGGAATCTGGTGGGAGGTGATTGGATCATGGATGTTGATTTTCCCCTTGCTGTTCTTGTGATAGTGAGTGAGTTCTCACGAGATCTGGTTGTTTGAAAGTGTGTAGCACTTTTCTCTCTCTCTCTCCTTCCAGTCATGTGAATACGTGCCTGCTTCCCCTTCTGCCATCTTTGTAAGTTTCCTGAGGCCTCCCCAGAAGCAGAACCCTGTATGACCCTCAGAACCATGAGCTGATTAAATCTATTTTTTAAATAAATTACCGAATCTCAACTAGTTCTTTATAGCAGTGTGAAAATGGACTAATACAGAAAATTGGTACCAGATATGTGGGGCATTGCTATAAAGATACCTGAAAATGTGGAAGTGACTTTGGGACTGGGGAACAGGTTGAGGCTGGAACAGTTTGGAGGACTCAGAAGAAGACAGGAAGATGAGGGAAAGCTTGGAACTTCCTAGAGACATGTAGAATTGTTGTGGCCAAAAAGCTGATAATGATATCAACAGTGAAGTCCAGGCAGAGGTCTCAGATACAGATGATGAACTTATTGGGAACTGGAGTAACAGCCACTGTTGCTATGGTTTAGCAAAGAGACTGGTGGTATTGTGCCCCTGCTCTAGGGATCTGTTGAACTTTGAACTTGAGAGGGATGATTTAGAGTATTGAGCAGACAAAATTTCTAAGCAGCAAAGCATTCAAGATGTGGCCTGGCTGCTTGTAACAGTATACGCTCATATGTGTTTGCAAAGAGATGGTCTGAAATTGGAACTTATATTTAAAATGGAAGAAGAGCATAAAAGTTGGAAAATTTGCAGCATGGCCATGTGGTAGAAAAGAAAAGCCCACTTTCTGTGGAGGAATTCAAGCCAGCAGTGGAAATTTGCATAACTAAAGAGGAGCCAAATATTAATAGCAAAGACAATGGGAAAAATGCCTCCAATGCATTTCAGAGATCTTTGTGGCAGCCCCTCCCACCTAGATCTCCTGGAGGCCTAGGACCCCACTGCTCTGTGCAGCCTTGGGACATGGTGCCCTGCTTCCCAGCTGCTCCAGCTCCAGCCATGGCTAAAAGGGGCCAAGATATAGCTCAGGCTGTTGCTCCAGAGGGAGCAAACCAGAAGTTTTGGTGGCTTCTATGTAGTGTTAAGCCTGAGAGTGTGCAGAGGTTGAGTTGAGGCTTGGGAGCCGTATTAGTCCATTTTCACACTACTGATAAAGATATACCTGAGACTGGGCAATTTACAAAAGAAAGAGGTTTAATGGACTTACAGTTCCATGTGGCTGGCGAGGCCTCATGATCATGGCAGAAGATAGGGAGGAGCAAGTCATATCTTACATGTGTGGCAGCAGGCAAATAGAGAGCTTGTGCAGAGAAACTCCTGTTTTTAAAACCATCAGATCTCATAAGACTCATTCATTATTATGAGAACAGCACAGGAAAGACCTGCTCTTATAATTAAACCACCTCCTGCCTAGTTCCTCCCATGACATGTGGGAATTGTGGGAGTTACAATTAAGATGATATTTGGGTGGGGACACAGCCAAACCATATCAGGAACCTCTGCCTAGACTTCAGAGGATGTATAAAAATGCCTGAATGTCCAGGCAGAAGTCTGCTGCAGAGGCGGAGCCCTCATGGAGAACTTCCACTAGGGCAGTGCAAACGGGAAATACGGGGTTGGAGCACAGAGTTCCCACTGGGGAACTGCCTGGTGAGTTGTGAAAAGATGGCCACCATTTTCCAGACCCCAGAATATTAGATCCACTGACAGCTTGCACTGTGCACCTGGAAAAGCCACAGGTACTCAATGCCAGACCATGAAAGCAGCCGCAGGGGCTGTACCTTCTAGAGCCACAGGGGCAGAGCTGTGCAAGGCCTTGGGAGCCCACCTTTTCTGTCAGTGTGGCTTTGATGTGAGACATGGAGTTAAAGGAGATTATTTTGGAGCTTTAAGATTTAATGATTGCCTTGCTAGGTTTTGGACTTGCATGGGGCCTGTAGTCCCTTTGTTTTGCCCAATTTCTCCCTTTTGGAATGGGAGCATTTACCCAATGCCTGTACCCGCATTGTATCTTAGAAGTAACTTGTTTTAATTTTACAGGACTATAGGCAGAAGGGACTTGTCTTGTCTCAAATGAGACTTTGGACTTGGACTTTTGAGTTAATGCTGGAATGAATTCAGACTTTGGGTGACTGTCGGGATGGCATGATTGTGTTTTGAAATGTGAGAAGAACATGAAATTTGGGAGCGTCTAGGGGCATAATGATATAGTTTGGTTCTGCATCCCCACCCAAATTTCATGCTGAATTGTGATCCCCAGTGTTGGGGGAGAAACCTGGTGGGAGGTGATTGGATCATGGGGGCAGGTTTCCCTCTTGCTGTACTTGTGATAGTGAGTGAATTATCATGAGATCTGGTTGTTTGAAAGTGTGTATGAACATCACACACTGGGGCCTATTGTAGGGAGGGGGGAGCGGGGAGGGATAGCATTAGGAGATATACCTAATGTAAATGACGAGTTAATGGGTGCAGCACACCAACATGGCACATGTATACATATGTAACAAACCTGCACGTTGTGCACATGTACCCTAGAAATTAAAGTATAATAATAAAATAATTAAAAAAAAGAAAATGTGTAACACTTCTCTCTGTTTCTCTCTTTCTTGCTTTCTCTTTCTCTCTCCTGCCAGCCATGTGAATATGTGCCTGCTTTCCCTTTGCCTTCCACCATGATTGTAAGTTTCTTGAGGCCTCTCCAGAAGCAGAAGCCTCTGAAGCCCACAGAACCATGAGCCAATTAAACCTATTTTCTTTATAACTTACCCAGTCTCAAGTATGTCTTCATAGCAATGTGAAAATGGACTAATACATCAGCACTCAAAGAAAATCTCAGAAAGTTCCCAGAAGTATAAACTGACCAGGCCACATTCTCTAATTAGGACCCAATAAACTGGAAATGATAGATACACTTTTGAACAAACAAAAAACTCTTCCAACATACTAATCAGAACATTAAAAGTCACTTTCTTAAATAAAAATTATCAAAGAGAAAATAAAATATAATTAAACATGGAAATAAAGAAAATAATTAAAATAAGACTTTTATGCATAAAAATATGTCAGTTTATCCCAAGCAGAAAGCAAAAGTAAATTAACACCCTTGCAATTTTCATTAACTAACAAGAAAGAAGAAATGAGGTACAAATAGAAGACATTAAAAAAAAACTCTAACATGAAAATAGATATTCTACAACTTACTTCCCCCATCCCCTCCCCACCACTTAACATTTCACAAATACCTTTCCTTTTTAGGACATATGGATATCTTTTATTTCTTTTACTAAAAGCAGAACGTTCTGTAGAATATAGTACTATAGATTATTTAAACCATCCTCAAAATGTACATTTAGGTTATTTCCATGTTTTTTCAATTACAAGTAGTGCTTCAGTGGGCATCCTGTTAGATATTTTTTCGCAATGTGCAAGTATTTAAAGAGAAAACATTTCTAGCTTTGTAATTGCTGGGTCTAATGATGTATTCATTAAAAATATTAATGGCTATTGTAAATTCCTCTACAAAGATGATATTGACTTAAATTCCTCTCATGATTGTATGAATGTTCATGTTCCTTTATACTGTCACCAACAAAAGATAGCCTCAATTTTTTGCCAACTGGTAGATAGTAAAGTGCCAATATATTTTTGTTTTAATTGCATTTTTCCTAATTAACTTGTATGACTGAATATTTTAAACCAGTTAAATTCCTTGTATGAGTAGCTTGTCCATATAATTTACATGCCTTTGTCCCTTATTTTTTAAATTAAATTAAATTTTTAAATTTTTTTATTTTTTGAGATGGATTCTCGTTCTGTAGCCAGGGTGGAGTGCAGTGGTGTGATCTCAGCTCACTGCAACCTCTGACTCCTTGGTTCAAGCAATCCTCCTGCCTCAGCCTCCTGAGTAGCTGGGATTACAGGCACACACCACCACACCCAGCTTTTTTGTATTTTTAGTAGAGATGGGGTTTCACCATGTTGCCCAGGATGGTCTTCATCTCCTGACATCGTGATTCACCCACAATGGCTTCCCAAAATGCTGAGATTATAGGCGTGAGCCACTGCGCCTGGCTTTTTCAATATATTTTTGAGACTTAGTCTCAATCTGTTGCCCAGGTGGGGGTGCAGTGGCTCACGATCTTGGCTCACTGTAGCCTTAACCTCCTGGGCTCAAGCAGTCCTCCCATCACAGCCTCACCAGCAGCTGGGACTACAGGTGTGTGCCACCATGCCTGGCTAATATATTTTTTAGTTTTTGCAGAGACGAGGTCTCACTATATTGTCCAATTGGTCTTGAACTCCTGGGCTCAAGCTATCCTCTTGCCTCAGCCTCCTGAAGTGCTGGTATTACAGATGTGAACCACTGTGTCCAACCTGTCTTTTTTTTTTTTTTTTTCAATTATACTTTAAGTTCTAGGGTACACGTGCACAACATGCAGGTTTGTTACACACGTATACATGTGCCATGTTGGTGTGCTGCACCCATTAACTCGTCATTTACATTAGGTATATCTCCTAATGCTATCCTTCCCCCTCCCCCCACCTCAAGACAGGCCCCAGTGTGTGGTATTCCCCACCCTGTGTCCAAGTGTTCTCATTGTTCAATTCCTACCTATGAGTGAGAACATGTGGTGGTTGGTTTTCTGTCCTTGCGATACTCAGAATGATGGTTTCCAGCTTCATCCATGTCCCTGCAAAGGACATGAACTCATCCTTTCTTATGGCTGCATAGTATTCCATGGTGTATATGTGCCACACTTTCTTAATTTAATCTAGCATTGATGAGCATTTGGGTTGGTTCCAAGTCTTTCCTATTGTGAATAGTGCTGCAATAATCATACGTATGCTTGTGTCTTTATAGCAGCATGATTTATAATCCTTTGGGTATACACCCAGTAAAGGAATGACTGGTGCCCAGCCTTTCTTTTTCTTATTTACTTGTAACGGTGCCTTATGTAGAATAGATTTAACTCATTGTTGGTAATCTATGTAGATAGAGTGCCTTTTGTCATTTAGAAGTTTATGTGACCAAATCTATCGTTTACTCTTATGAAGTTTTATCTATTTTGAGTATTATTTATTTTGAGAGGACCTTCCCTACACCAAGCAATGTAAATGTTTTCCTGTCTTTCTGTTTTGTACGTACTTTTAGTTTTAAAAACATTTAGATTAATCCCCCTAGAATTAATATATGTGTATTACGTGAATAAGCAAAGTGAATTTTTTTGTATTTTCTCATAAGAAAGCTGGCTTTCTATGCAGTAAAAGAAATCATGAAGAAAATGTCAGGCTGGGCGCAGTGGCTCACACCTGTAATCCCAGCACTTTGTGAGGCCAAGGAGGGCAGATTGCTTGAGCAAAGGAATTGGACACCAGCCTTGGCAACATAGCACAACCTGGTCTCTACAAAAAATACAAAATTTAGCCAGGTGTGGTGGCTCGTGCCTTTAGTCCCAGCTACTTAGGAGGCTGAGGTGGGAGAATCACTTGAGCCCAGGAGGTTGAGGCTGCAGTCAGATGTGATCATGCCACTGCACTCCAGCCTGGGCGACAGAGTGAGACCCTGTCTCAAAAAATAAAAAAGGCCAATAAATTTGGCTATAAAAAATTTTAAAACTTATATGCCTCAGAAATAACAAGCCAAATTAAGAGTGTCAATCATAAGAGTGAAAAAAAAATCGGCCACAAACATGGGAGTTAATATCTTCAGCAATCAGGAAAAGCAAACTAACAAAAGTGAAATAAGTTATGCCTTACTCAGCTCCAGTGATGGGACCTGGGGTGGGGAGGGCGTTGGTCTCAAGCAGGAGGTAGTCTGGGCCTTCTGTGGGGGGACTCCGAGACAGGGGCTGGAAGCTCAATGCTGTGTGTCCAGCCTGGGCAATAAGTCTCTCTTTTGTGTCCCTTGGATTCTGAGCAATGCGAATGTGTGTGGTGGTGCGCTGTGATGAGCACTTTTTCCCTGGGGCATACTGAGATTTTAAAGGATTCTCGATGGGATCTGAAGAAACAAAGTGAGTGGATAAGGAGGTTAGTGAAAAGCATGAGTCTGAAATGCTTTTGCTGCTCATGTGAAAAGATCCTGCAAAATAACCTAGCTCTGGGTGGTGTCCTCTCACATGGGGAGCACTCATCCTGAGTGAAGCATGGGACCATCCCCCAAAGCTGTCCTGAGGCCCCATGTGGGTCAGCTCAGGTGCTCCTCCTGGCTGGCTGTCCTGAAGACCCCCATCTCACAGGCTTGGACCCCCACAAGTCAAGTGGACTCATCGCCATCCCTCCTTAGGCTCAGATATTACTTTTGTACCTAAGTTTGGTGCCCAGAGAGCTGTGCAGAACACCCCAGCGGTGTATTCCCAAGCTTGTCTCCCAAAGGGTCCCCATGTGATTCACCCATCGATGTGCCCTGGTGAGTCATATTTCCCTCGTGGGACCAGTTCTCTCCTGAACCCCAGTCTGACCTTGCAATCCCCACCCTTTGGGGCCCCTGCTGCATAGGACCTTCTGCCATGCCCTCCATTAGACTCTCAGCACTGCTGGCTCGTGGCCTTAGCCCTGTCCCCAGGTTTGTTACTAGAGATGGACAGCAGCTCCAGCGGGGCCTTAAGTCCTCTCCAGTGAGGCAGGGGAGGCTGCTGGCCAGGCCTGAGCAGGGTGGACCCTTAGTTCCAGGCCTGGCCACTTGAAAGCCTTTCTTTGTCCCCAGGGCAGGCCACCTGGAATCCAGAGTCACGCTGAGGACGTGGCTGGGGCCGAGGGCAGGGAAGGATGGAAGGGGCAGCAAGTGCAGGCACCCTTCCCCTGGGCGTCATAGGGTCCTGGCTCCAGATTTCCAGAAGGCTCCAGAACCCCCAGAATTCCAACAATGGGCCTGGTGGGAGGGCCACAAATAACTTGACTCAGATGATGACAAATGAAAGATAAGAACTGTCCTCTTGACTCAAAAGCAAAATTCACATTTCTGATTATGACATTGCAAGTACCAGCATTTTACTGGTTTTCAAACAAATTCATTTAAAGAAATTTGTTGAGCACCTACCCTCTGCCCTGCAGACAGCAGTGAACAAAACAGCAATTAGGTAGACAACAGAGACTTGGAAGGGTGAGAAGGTGGGACGGGGTGGAAGATGAAAAATTACTTAATGGGTGCAATGCATGTTATTTGGGTGCTGGCTACACTGAAAGCCCTGGCTTGATCACGATGCAATCTGTGAATGTAACAATTGCACTTGAACCCCATACATTTATACAAAAGCCCGCAGTCCTCACTGAGCCTCAGTATTCCCCCAGTGTGGCTGCCAGTCCCAAAGATCACCAACCCTGCCACTCACCCGGGCGGGCGGCAGGTAGCATGGCCTGCAGACACTGGAGACACCGGCCATCAATACCCACAGCTCCCTGCCCCCTCCCATGGGTCTGCCTGGCATCTCAGAAGGGACTCATGGAACCCTCTGACTAGAAAGCAAACCAGCTCCTTTCTTCTAGCTTCCAAACAGTCCTTTAAAGGAGTTGGACATAATCTTGAATGTATTTTGGGAAATTTAGATACGCACAAAAAGGAATACATAGAACTTACATATAATACCACGACTCAGAGGCGAGGATAGTGCATATCACTGCAACTATCCCAGTTACTTCCACCCACTATATAACACTAGAAATAAAAATTACCTCCTGGAATGCGTGCACACACACACACACACACACACACACACTCATTTATATGACAAAGTTGGGATCATACAATTCATGTTATTGTTTAGATTGCTTCTTTCATGTAACAGTCCAGCGGAGGGTGATCTACATCCATGGTCCTCTGTGGTGTTTCTAATGCTGCTTTATTGTGCCCCTTAACACCTTGGCTATCCATCAAAGCCCTTCTCACAGTGCAGCAGAAGTTTTCACCAGTGCATCTTTGCCCCCAGGCTGTGAGTCCAGGGAGGACTGATTCCACATGCTAGTTACGTCCCTTGCCCTTAGTACAATGTCTACTATTTACTAATAATATTGATAACCAACAATTTTTATGCTAGATTTTTAAAAGTCCCTCTTAAATGGCCCCCAGTTGGAACAAGTATGCTCTGTGTCCAGAGCTTGGTTTCTGATGCCATTTTCCAATAAAGGGAAACAGAGTTGCTTACAGCAAGGGGCAATTCTGGGACTGGGGCAGGAAATAATACAAGACGAGCCTGGAGGATCTGGTAGTGCCAGAAAGGAAGTCAGTGCTTGAAAAGCAGAATGCTAAGGGTATGTTAAAGGAACACAGGAAGGAACTGAAAGACCTCTCAATGACCAAAGCTAAGAGCAAGTCAGTAAAAAAATGCACTGAATTAAGACTTAAAATGTAAAATAAATACCCATGAGTCCATGCTGATACAGATGGCTGATTAAATAAATGGAGGAGGAAAGGCACATCTTGCCTGCAGAAGAATTCTAAATAATCTACCTAGACACCCCGCCCTCCAGGAGGTGCCGCCTAACTCCCAGCTGAGTAAGTGTGGGCTGTGCAGAATGATTTCCTTCCAAAGAGGACAGCCTGGAGGGAAAAAGAGTCACTTTACGTCCGAGAAACCTGACAAACACTACCTCAACCAGGAGATCAGGGTCAACCATGATTGATGCTGTGGACATGCTGAGAGTATGCACTGTTGATATGATATCGTGTGAGTGGAACCCCAAGCCCCTTAACCCCAATCTAATCATCAGAAAAACATCAGATAAACCAACCCAAATTGAGAGACAGTCTACAAAATAGTTGACCGGTACTCCTGAAAACTGCCAAGGTCACTAAAAACAAGGGAAGTCAGAGAAGACATCACCAAGAAGAGCCTAGGGAGACAGGAGGACCAGATGTGATCTGGGATCCTGAAGCAGGGAAAGGACATTAGGTAAAAATGAAAACAAACAAACAAACAAAAACCATGGGAATAGACGAAGGGCTTCAGTTGATAATAGTGTATCAACATTGGCTCACTGGTGGTGCGGGCTGTGCCACACTCACGTAAGATGTCGGCAATAGGGGAAGGATAACCTCTGTACTACCTGCAACTTTTTAATAAAACTATTCTAAGTAAAAAAATTTAAATTTATTTATTTATTTTGAGATGGAGTCTCACCCTGTCCCTGGAGTGCAGTGGTGGGATCTCGGCTCACTGCAAGCTCTGCCTCCCGGGTTCATGCCGTTCTCCTGCCTCAGCCTCCCAAGTAGCAGGGACTACAGACGCCCGCCGCCACGCCTGGCTAATTTTTTGTAGTTTTAGTAGAGACAGGGTTTCGCCGTGTTAGCCAGGATGGTCTCGATCTCCTGACCTCGTGATCCGCCCGCCTCGGCCTCCCACAGTGCTGAAATTACAGGCGTGAGCCTCCGCGCCCGGCCTTAAATTTATTTTTAAAGGGTGCCTTTCATGGGTTCTCCCATTGAATTCTCACATAGTCCTGTGGGGCTCTATGTCCTTCTGAATTGAGGAGATAGGGCACAGGGCTGAAGGGCTTTGCGCAAGCTCCTGGGGAAGCAGACGGCTGCGCTGGACCTGAAACTGCAGCCCAGCCCCAGGACCTTCCCTCAAAGGGAAGTGCCCATGAATATTGAGGAGGTGCACTCCTTGCTTGCCGACCAGTTCATCATACTACAGGCTGCCTGAGAGTCTGCGGCCCGGTCCCTTGGGCCCGCAGAAGTCCGCAGGGCCCGCGTAGGAGGACAGCCCGGGCTTGGAAGCCCTGCCAGCAAGGGCATGCCCTGCACAGAGGAGGGAGCATGGAAAAGCGGAAATGAAGCTGTTTTCCTTCCCAAATGAATATGGAACAAGGAGCAGCTTAATCACACTTTGGGTTCAACTATGTCTCCAGTTGCCATAGTAACCAGAGGCGGCCTTTACAAACATTGCATTTGACCTTGTTGGTTTGATGGACAGGAGTGGAGTCCGGCCGCGGACGGCGTCCATTCCAGGGCCGGCCGCCAGAGGGCGAGCGCGCCTTCCCGGGCGGGGCGGAGACTGGGACGGGGACTGGGACGGGGACAAGGACACTGGAGGCTTCCGCTCGCCCGGGGGTGGCGTCTCTGCCCCCACTAGAGCAGGCCAGGCCTCTGGGTTCCTTTCCCAAGCACACAAGGAGGGTGGCCGCGGGCCAGGGGTGGCCGCGAGACCCCACACCCGCGTCTCGGGCAATCCCTCCCGGGGTTGGGCCGCGCGGCCCGGGGAGCGGAGCCCTACGCTTCTCGGCGAGCGCCCCGGGGCCTTTCGGCGCCCGTGATTCCTCGTTAGTGGGGGGCGCGGTGCCGCTTCTCCGCGGGCTAAACTGCCAAGGAAGGGGCGAGTTCCTGTGGCCCCTGCATGTCCCGGCGGCGCCCCACCTCTGCCCGGCCGCGCTGCGAGTTCCCGCGGGGCCCCGGGGACCCCTGACGCCCCCTTCTCCTGACGCCTCCTTCTCTCCAACCCCCGCTGCGATCCCACAGGTGGGGTGAACAGCGCCCCTGCTGTCCCACGGGGTGTCTTCGCGGGTGATGACCACACTCTCAGCTGGAGGAGCAGGACCTGTCCGCGGGTGGGGCCCGCGCCCAGGCTTCCGGTCCCCGCGCGACCTCCTGGGCGCCACCCCCGGGCGCACCCTCCGGGCCTGGCAGGGAGCGCAGCCTGGGAGTCAGGGGCGACCGGAGCCCACCTGCTTAGCGCCCACCGCGGCGGCCCTACCCTTCCCCCCTGGAGCAGCAGGGACAGCCTTGCAGCAGCAGCTCCCTTAGGGGGAGAAATGGCGCAGTGGCCCGAGGCTCAGGAGCCGGCTCCCTGCTCTCCCGGGACTACCTCGGGGAAGTGCAGAATTCGCACCTTCCTTCTCCAGCTCCGCGCACCCGGCATGGAACCTTAGCGAGGCCCAGGGCAGGGAACGCAGCCAGTGTGCCGCCAGGCTCTGAGGCGGTTGCAGAGGCCTCGCCCCGTCTCTCCGGAGGTAGAGGAGTGGCATTCCTGACTGTGCACCGCCAAGCACCGGTGCCTGCTCAGGGCATTCTCCACCTCGCCCCCCATCCCCTCAGGGTCAGGTGAGGAGGGAGACAAATATCCCACCTTCAGAAACAGCTCAGAGAAATGTTTATTTCCAGGAGACAGTGCGATTAGACCTCTCCCGGCGCCGTGTATTTCTGTGCTTAATATTATTATTCATACATCAATATTGACATCCAGCGTCCATAGATACGTGGCATGCGTAGGTGCTAAGAAGCGGCAGCTACATAGCATGCTTTATTTATGTGCGGTAAATATTTAAAGACTCCCATGTGTTTCGATTGGAAACTGCGTATTACTGGACAATTTCGTTTCAAAGGTTTCTCTCTAATGTAAGGTTTATTAAGATGTATGAGGTGGCTGCGGTGGCCTGATTGAGAGACCATGAAAGTCCTGAGGAATAAAATTCTGCTGCTCGGCCCAGGGAGTCGGCCTTCCACAGTCCCATTGAGGAGTCGGGGCTCTTCTCCGTTATTAAGACGTGGTAGTTTGCTCTGCATGAATTACCAGCTGTTTGGTATTGCCTGTGAGAGACGGGGTGGCTAGTTTGAAAAGTCAGTTTGCAGGTTTCTCCACGATGGCATCTCCAGATGCCACCTGTGTCACCAGGCGGCGGGGCTGGGAGTTCATCCAGCCCGGACTACGGACAAGGCCGTGTGCATCCAGACGGGGCCGCCAGAGGGCGCGCGTCTGCGGCCTCGGGAGGCCCAACGGGGCCTGAGAAGTGGGCGGAGCCAGCCCGGGCCGGGGGGAGCTTCTTGCTTGCAGGTGTCAGTGGCTGCAATTTCAGGCAGGGTGGCCAGGCTGCTTCCCTGAAGACAGCATCTTGGAGGAATTGCTTTCATTTCCTCCCAGCTAGTCCCTCTGCCCGGCACATGCCGGCAGCTTCCTCCATGAGGGCGGAGTTCTGTCTGCAGCCCCAAAGGGCGTTCTTTGGCAGAGCCGGCTCACATCAGTGGAGGGTGCCAGGTGGAATCAGGTCGCTCATGACAGAGGCTGCATTCAAGCCAGAGCGCCGCTGCTTTGCTGTGGGTTGAATTGCATCTCCCCTCCCACCCCTCTAAAGATGTGTCCGAGTCCTAAGCCAGCACCTCAGAACGGGGACCTTGTTTTGGACAGGTTGTTTGCAAGTTTAATTAGTTAAGATGAGGTCATATGGGAGTAGGGTGGGTCCCTGGGTCCTTAAACCAATGGCTGGTGCTCTGATAAAAAGACAGCCCTGCAAAGACACAGAGACACACAGGGAGAACAGTGTGTGACGGTGGAGGAAGAAACTGGAGTCCTGTGGCCACAAGACAGGGAGCTCCTGGTGGCACCTGGAAGAGGCAGGAAGGGTCCTCTCCTAGAGGCCTCAGAGGAAGCAAGGCCCTGCTGACGCCTTGGTTTCAGACTTCTAGCTCCCAGGCTGTGCGACAATATGAATTTCTGTTTTAAGCGACCCAGTGTGTGGGACTTAGTTATGGTCCCCAGGAGACAGGCACAAAAAAAGGGAAGGAAAATGCAGCCGCTGCCTGAGAAGAACGCCGTGTGCCGGCTGTGGAGACACCAGCGCAGCTTCCCAGGAATTGGTTAGATCTTGGCCTCCTTTCTGTGCAGTGGTGGAAATAAGAGGAATGGCAGGCTCCTGCCTTGGGAGTGACGGCTCTGGGATTGGCCCCACCGGGTGGTGGGTGGATGGGGCAGACTAGGAGCCCTTCCTGGGAGGGTCACAGAATGAGCTAGCCAGAGTGACCCTTCTCTCTATTCACGGTCTTCAGAGTTATCTCCTCCAAGCAGGGACAGAGTTGTTCGGTAGGAGGGCAGGAAGACTTATTTCATTCTTTTAAAATTTAGCCTGGAATCTGGGAGCAAGGAAACTTATGCATGAATGCAGCATGTCAGGAGAGCTGCCAGAATGTGCAGCCCCACAGCTGATTTCTACAACGTATCTTGGCAAAAATGCTTCCAACCTGTCCCAGGATTCTGTCATGGAGCCTGCTGTATGAAAGCACCTGAGGAGAAGGGCGCAGGGTCCAGAATGCTTCCCATTGCCCAGAGACTGGTGTTCCCACCCATCCACAGACTTGGCCCCACCCCATGTCACTCAACAGAGAGATGATCAGACTCGTGTCCTCCCTAGAGGTGGAGGCCTTTGGAACCATGTTCATTCTGCTGGAAATGCAGGCAAGGCCGTGGTCATCCCTGCTAGGGAGAGCCTTGGCTCCATGCTCCGTGAGGACCAAGGAAGAAGCTGCTTAGACCCCTTCTTTCTCCACATTCCAGCAGATCTTTGCCCCCTGCAAACACCCCCCACCTCTTCTAGAAGCCTGTAGTGGGGCCCGGCTGCCAGTTTCTGATCGGATGCAGACTATTCACAACCAACCATCCTCCAGGCAGGGCAGGTTTGACATGCACTTGGAAGACAAAGCAAGGTAGGCAGGTGCGCTGCCCCTAGACCTCAAGGAGGGGCTTGGACATTCTCTTGCCTTCTGCGGAGGGGGCAGCAGTGGAAGCCACTGTAGTGGAGGAGAGTGGCCATCTGCTGCCCAGGCCCCCACCTAAAATTGCAGTATAATTATGGACTTGTGGGTCTTTGTGCAGTTCCTGGCTTCCGGTAAATATTAATGGGTTGCCTTTTATTCATTTAGCTAATGTTTTTGAAAGATGGCCTCAAACAAAAAGATCATATCTGTATGTTGTGCTTTCATTTATTTTCACCTTTTTTTCTCCTTTGGAGACCCCTAGTGTATCATCACTTTGTTTACCACAAATTAAACCGGGGCTGATTGTTTACCAGACTGTGGGCCTCTGTGCATTGCTCCACATTCTCCTTTTTTTTTTTAATAATCACAACCTGGGATTCATTTGCAAGAGGCCCTAATCTGCATGAGAATTATACAATTAACTTTTGATTAACCACCTAGTTCTTTTGGAAACCATGGTGTATAGGATACTCTGCATTTAAATAATTTTCCTTAAATTGGGAGCAGGCCTTTCATTAAGCTGGTGAGTTTGACTAAACAACAACATTTGGAGATAATCAGGGTCAAAACAATAGGTAAGACGGCAGGGCTAGAATGTCATCTTTAAATATAACAGTGGAGATAAAAGCCCCCAGATTGCGCCTTATCAAAACACAAGAAATCAAAGCGCTCTCTTGTCTGTGGCAAAATGCGGAGGCCCCAGTGATGTGGGGGAGAGCACTGTCTGGCGGCCACCGAAGCAGGATTTGCATTCAGGGGGTCCGCCTAACACACATTACATCACGTAGGGCACTTATCTCCGAGCCTGACAATAATTATTGGGAAGAATATACTCAGAATGACTTTTTTGTGATTTTTATGCTTCCCCAACACAAGGAAGTGGAGATAACAGCATTAGGAGGAAGGGGAGAGTCTCGGAAGACTCTCCCAGGAGCTGGTTCTTCGATTAAATTTGCTTTGCCACTCCGGTGCCGCTGAACAAGTGGGAAGAAAGCCGGCAAGCCTTTTATATAGGGTAATAATAGTCCTGAACACAGCCCTCGCCAAAAGATAAGATCCATTGTCGAAACAAACAAAGGAGCCGTATTCAACAGCACTGGAAGAATATCTATGAGCAAAGTTTTAAATCCTCTTTCTGTCTCCTTCTCTCCTTGCTTGTACCTTGCACCTGGTTCTGCAAGAGGGTGGTTCTGCTGGGCTCGGGGAAGGGCACGCTGTCGGAGCCTCTAGTCCAAAGGCGCCTGGGAAAGGCAGGGCCTTCATCTCGGGGGTCACTGGGGGTTGAGTGAGGACTTTCTGAGGTCAAGGTCATGCCCTTCGTTCCAAGAGTCTCACATTCATTTCTTCTCCAAGGTCCTCCAGAAGAGACCTTGATCTCCAAACTGAGACCCCAGAGAGGTGGCAGAGGGTCAAATGAGAAAGAAGTAGTCCAGCCAGCTTTTGTGTGTTCCCTTCTACTTGGTCTTGTCAGACTTCCTGGGCCTGCAGAGTCCCTAGGTGTTTATTTTTCCTCAAAACAATTATTCTGCTTCCTTCTCCATACAGGAAATACTAAGCAACCAGTGTCGAGCCTCCAACTCTGGCCCAGCATCGTTTAAATACCGATGGAATGTCCCTTACAGATAAAGCCCCGTGCTTCCAATGAGCTGCTTTGCTGAAGCCTTCTGTGCTCAGAGTGAATAGAACATCATAGTAATTGCAGACCTTTTGCCCTGTATCCCTTACCAGAGTCCGGGGGGTTGGGTGTATCCTATTCTCTAGCCTTACAGGACGTTGCACCCTGGGACACTGAGAGGGACTCTTCTGGTTTGATTTTAAATGAAGATACCGTGTGGTCCTTCCCCTACTAACCAAAGAGAATTAGAGGGTTAAGATTCGATCCACGGGAGTTTTGTTCAGCCTGTTCAGCTCTTTCTCTTATTCCAGGGACACAAACCAAGGCCCTTTCCTGGCCGTGGGTGGAGGGATTCCCTGAACGCATTGACTGGGGGCTCTGAGCCGCTGTGTTGGCTGGAGTCGGGGTAGGATTCCCAGGCAAGGGTTGGCTGATAGTGGGACCCGAACATGCAGAGCAGGAGGCAGAGGGCCTGCAAAGAGACCTGTCATGGCAGACCAGGGGCAGCAGGGGCCTGGGTTCTTGGCACACACAGTGGAGGAGTGGGGTGGCCAGGGGAGGTGGAGGGCAGAGGCAGAGGGCCCCACTATGAATGCAGAGCATGGCTCGGAGACTCAGAGGGTGGCCGGCCCACAAGGGAGAAGTGAGGACCTTGTCTTTCCACCGATGGACTGTGTGGCCTCCTGTAAGCCCCTTTGCTTTCCTGAGCCTCAGTTTCTCCTTTGTACCTCCTGGGGTTTCTCACAGCAAGTGCATCTGGTTGGCCCTAGAATTTGGCTAGGGGCAATTAGAGGTTTCTGGGAGCTTCCTTCTCTGGCAACTGATTTGCCTTCCTGATGCTTTTTGGGGCTGGTGGCGGGGGTTGAGTGCACACAATTGAACCTGTGGGGCAGCTCCCTTGTCTGCAAACTTTGTCCACAGCTGTGCACAGTGCGGCATAAGCCAGCAGAGGCAGGGAGAGAGGCGACTCCCAGCTGGATGTGGGCAGTGGCATCTGTGGCGTCTTCCTTCGGGCTGGCCCTCAAGCCTGACCCCGTCTGCAGGCATCAGGGGCTGGAAAGGGCCGCTCTTCACTGCCTGGCATGGAGAATCCACTCTGTTATATCCAAAGTGGCTGACAGAAGGGAGGAGGCAAAAGAGCCCTCAGTGAGTGCATTTTTCACTGGAGCTGGAAGGAAATAGAGTGGATGAGGTGTCTGGGAACCAGGGTGCTTCCGTGCCTGGCATTTCCCCACCTTGCAGCCTGATTTTCAGAGATTCGCAAGGGTTCTGCATGAGGAGGGGCTGTCTGAAGCCATCTGCACCCGTGCCCCTGCCCTCTACAGTGACTCCTTCTGCGGCGGAGGCTTTTCCTTCCCAAGGATGCTATTGTCCCGCCCAGACTCCACAGCCAATCAGGCCCGCCATAGGTGGGTGACACCGAGTCTGCATCTAACTCCTCAGAGCTCCACCCAACCTGTGCGTGGGGACAGGGCTCAGACTGCAGAAGTTAGCTTCAGCCACAAGCAAAAATAATAAGGTGAGCCATGAAATTTGATGTTCACAATCTTCTTGCTGGGAGTGACTGACATCATTTTAACATTCAGAGAAGATCATGTTCACAAATTCCACATGTCATTTTGGATTCTCAGTTCATTGGGCATAGGGGTCAACCTTCCCTGCAGTTTGTCGTGAGCGATGAAAGCGAATTGTCATTCCCACGTTCTACCACATCCTGTGGTCTGGCCTTTATGAAAGCGAGGCTGTACGTGTGCTACGTGGGCTTAACATTCAGAATGTGGTGTTTGGAGTAAGAAGATGCGAGGACAGTTGGGGAAGTAGATGCTGCCCGTTGGGCTTGCTGATGGCTGTGATGACCCCGTGCAGCTGGATAATGCCTGCTGGACCTGGCTTTGACCTTCACAATTAGGAGGCAGGTTCCCATGCACCTGGTGGGTGGAAATGCTCACAGCAGAGGATGAGGCGGCTGGATGCCAAGGCTATAATTAAAAAAGGGCTTTGCAGATGGATCCTTTTAACTCGTCTCCATCTTATAAACACTGAGAAGATATAGGAAGAGCAAAGTGGGGACTAAGAAGATTACAGTAATATAGCTTCTCGGCTAATTGATTAGCAATTATGGCTGGTAATATTGTTCATTTTAATTGTGTTGAATCTCGATTTTGGTAATAAAGATTATTGTTTTGGATTATGACTCTGTCCTACTATACTAATTACTAACTTGTGAAATTAAAGTATATATTTTCACATCCTGAAAAAAATACACAACACGTTCTTATATAATAGCTCCCCTTTCTGAACAGGCCAGTTGTTTGGGGGTGTTTGTCCTTAACATCTTAGAAGGACTGAATTTTGACAAGCAAAGTATGTGATACTTGGCCTGTTGACCAAGAAATAGAGGATTTATTTTAAAAAGCCATGTTTTTAACAGAAGGAAAGAAACAAGATATTGCCAGAAGTAAATCTGGAAAGTGAGAGAACACAAGTAGAGTTTCACGGAAAATGGATTTTTAATTTTCCAGAGGAGATGTCCCTAGAGTCAGGCCTGCAGCTCTTAACTGATTGCAGCGGCAGAACCCCACCTCAGAGCACTGCACCCCACTTTTCCATGGTTATGCCTGCAGGCACTGCCTGGTCTCCTCCTTCCTGAGACAAACATTGCTTTGACATATCTATTCCTTGGACTTAGATTTTTTTTCCCCACAGACTTTTTTGTATTGAGTAGCCCACATTTGCAGCTCCCATTTCCTCCCCACTGCCTCATCCTGACCCTCATAGAGCAACCACACTCATGGACCTTTCCCACAACTGACCCCTAACAAAGGCATTTCCCCAGATCACATTCAGGATCTCTACAAGCCCTTGACCTTATGTGTCTACCTCTCCTGACCCTGGCCTTCCAATGCAGCCGTGAGCTGCATAACGATGTTTTAGTCAACAACCCACTGCATGCACCACTGTGGTCCCATAAAGTGATACTGGAGCTGAGCTGAAAAGTCCTATTGCCTGGTGCCGGTGCGGCCCTCATGACGCCAGTGCAACATCTGACTCATGTTCATGGTGTTGCTGGCGTAAACAAACCTCTTGTGCTGCTGGTCATTTGAAAGTCTAATGCACACAGTTATGTCCAGTACATAATACTTGCTAATGATGATAAACGACCATGTGACTGGCTTATGTATTTACTATATTATGCTTTTATTATTATTTTAGAGTGTACACCTTCTACTTATTAAAAAAAAAGTTAACTGTGAAACAGCCTCAGGCAGGTCCTTCAGGAGGTGTTCCAGAAGAAGTCATTGTTATCAAAGTCCTCTGTGATGGGATGACAGCTCCATGCCTGTTATTGCCCCTCAAGACCTTCCAATGGGACTAGATGTGGAAGTGGAAGACGGGGATATTGATAATCCTGACCCTGTGTAGGCCTAGGCTAATGTGTGTGTCCAGGTCTTAGTTTTTAGCAAAAGAGCACAATAAGCAAAAAAGAAAAAAACAGAAAACAGAAAAAAATCTTATAGAATAAGGGTATAAAGAAAATATTTTTGTATAGCTATACAGTATGTGTTTTAAGCTAAGTGTATTAAAAGAAAACATGAAAAAGTTTATAAAGTGGAAAAGTTATAGTAAGCTAAAGTTAGTTTATTGTTGAAAAAAATTCATTTTTATAAATGTAGTGTGACCCAAGTATACAGTGTTTATAAAGTATACGGTAAGGTACAGACATGTCCTAAGCCTTCACATTCACACACCACCCACTCACTCACTGACTTGCCCAGAGCAACTTCCAGGCTTCTAAGTAATTTTTTATTTTATTTTATTTTTCTGAGACAGAGTCTCACTCTGTCATCCAGGCTACAGTGCAGTGGTGCGATCTCAGCTCCTGCAGCCTCCGCCTCCTGGGTTCAAGTGATTCTCCTGCCTCAGCCTCCCGAGTAGCTGGGATTACAGGGACCTGCCACCCTGCTTGGCTAATTTTTTGTATTTTTAGTAGAGATGGAGTTTTACCGTGTTGGCCAGGCTGGTCTCGAACTCCTGACCTCAAGTGATCCGCCTGCCTCCCCTCCCAAAATGCTGGGATTGTAGGCGTGAGCCACCATGCCCAGCCTCAGGCCTCCAAGTTCTGTTTGTAGTAAGTGTACCATACAGGTGCTCCATTAACAAAAATTTTCTATACCATATTTTTACTGTACCTTTTCTACGTTTAGCTATGGTTAGATACACAGATACTTACCATCGTGTTCCAGCTGCCTACAGTATTCAGTCCAGGAGCAATAAGCCATACCACATGGCCTAGGTGTGTAGTGGGCTACACCATCTGGGTTTGCGTAAGTATACTCTGTAATGTTCGCACAGCGACGACATCGCCTAACCATGCGTTTCTCAGAAGTTGTCTCTGTTATTAAGGGACAAATGGCTGTATAGAATTTCCTGAGTTTTCTTCCACTGGACACACCGCCCCACCTCTACACAACTGTTAAAATGAGTGTGTGTTAAAGGGTTCAATATACTCAAACCATTGTTGACAGCGGAGAGTACTTTTCAGTCTTTTTTTTTTTTTTTCTGACACAGACCAAGGGTTGGAAAACGGTGTTTTTTTTTTTTTTTTTTTTCAGTGGGTCAGAGAGTAAATACTTCAGGCTTTGCAGGTCTCTGTGGCAACTACTGCATCTACAGCATTCTGCTGTGACAGCGGGAAAGCAGCCATGGGCACCACCTGCGTGAATGTGTGTGGCTGGTGCCAATGAAACTCTACACACAGGCAGGAGGACGGGCTTGTCCCACAGGCAGTAGTTTGCTGACTTGGATATAAATATTGACATGTATGAGATAGTATATTTGTGTGATTAATTTCACATTACAGTGGGAGAGTTTCTCTGTCAATCAAGTTTATTTCTGAATATAATGTTAGCAGTTGTACAGTGTCCTGCTCCAAACATTTGCCATTATTTTATTTTCAGAAAGATTGTAGCAATTCATAATTTCACTGGTGGTGCATGAGAGCACTTGCCTGTGTCTACAACAGGCAAATTGTTAAAAAAAAAAGCAAAGGTGTTGCTAATTAGATGAGATCTGAGATCTTATGGAATTCTGGCTGGTATTTTTTGCTTGTTCCTGCCTGTTACTTTAATGGTATTGATCACAGTACCTTAGAGTGAATCGATTCGCTCTGAGACGTGTGGAGTGCTTTATGGTTTAGAAAGCCATTCCCTATGTGCTTTCTCACCCAGTTCCCTCACGTTGCTGTGGGGAAACACAGCCTTATCTCCATTATCCAACAGCATTAAAGCTTAGTGAGCATCTCAGACACAGAGGCTGACGTGTGACTTGAGTCTGATCTTCTGACCCTGAATCCTGCACTTATTTTCACAGCAAAGCTTAAGTCACTAGGCAGATACTTCCCTCCAGAGTGACTTCCTTTGCAAACAGACTCGTCAATTTTCCCGTTGTGCCGTGTGGCTAGGACGTGTCCCTGACATACCACGGATCATTGCCACCCAGCAAAAGAGAGCTGCTGTTTTTTTATGATGCACTTCCTAGCTGCATACCTCCTCAGACGCTCCCTGGAGACATCACTGCTAAAGGTCCGCCAAGGCTGACTTTGTTGTGGGCAGTTGACCTCAGCATCCCACCTTGGTGCCTGGACCTCCCTCTGGCTCCTGCTCTCCTATCTTCTCCGTGTCCTTGCAATTCTCAGAGACACGTGCCAAACAGGTGTCACAGTCACTGAAACAGAGAAGATGTAGTTAGACGAAAACCCTTTAAAATAAGCTAAGTAGGTTTAAACAGCCTTCTTTTTTTCTTTATTCTTTAAAAAAAAAAAAAAAGCATGGGAGCTTTGTGCAGTTTCCTCTCCCCTGCAGCACAGCAGAGCACTTCCTCTTCCCGAAGAGCCCCTTGAATGAAAGTTTGAAAACGGTGCCCGGGGGTGAAGCTGGTGTGGACATCACCCGCCAGCGCTTCAGGGAAGAAAGCGGGCTGCTCTGCCCTGAACCTCCCTCTGGCCGTGGAATTAAAAATGAACCACATTCCTAATAAATGTAATCCCACAAACTCTGAATGAACAGTGCTGAGGGCAGGCGCTGGCATGAGCGAGCACTTTGGCCAGAGCCCTGGCTGCCTTCAGGGCGGCCAAGCCGCCCCTTCCTCCCCTGGAACACTGACTACGCGCATTGTGCCATGCCCTTGCAAAGCCCCACAGGTCCCTTTTGTTTGGGCAATTTGCATTTGTTAGACAGTGTCTGAGTGTGTGTGGAATCCAGCTCCTAAACACATTTTTGGAGGCATCATTCAAGGCCATGACATTGCAATGGGCTTTTGTGCTAAGAACCGTAAGTGAAGGGCAGTGGGTTACCCCTGACCTTTGCAAACATTACGGTCAGGAGCTCACTTCTATTTGAGAGAATCCTTTTTTTTTTTTTTTTTTTTTTCCCCGCTCAGCACTTGTGCCAGAACCAACTGTATTACAGGCTGTCGAATTGAGACTTGGCGGCTGACAGCCCGGATCAAAGGCAGCTCAAGCCCAGATCTCGGACCCCAGGCCAGCGGGCACTTAGTGCGTCTCAGAAGCAAAACGTCCCTCCTGCTTTCCAGCAGCTCGTGCCGACGCTGCTGCCTCAGCATCCCCACCGGCTGAACCATGGGCTGCTCCACCATCGGTTCCAGAAAGAGCCACTTGTGAGCTATTAAAGACAGCAATGAAGTGCCTCAGTGACAGCAGTGATTCAGGGAAAGATGGAGGAACCATCCGGGAAGGCGTTCTCCTTTTTCCACTGCGCTGAGTCCGCGAGCGCGGAGCACCCAGCCAACCAGAGGCAGGCGGGGAAGGCCCCTGTGGGAGTGGGCGTGTGGGAGGGATGGAGGTTTCCTTCAGGGAGAAGAGCATAAAAAGAACATTTCATAAGTTCACAGGCAATAGACGTCAACCATGTTCTCAGATGTTTACTGAGCCAAGAATCCTATATCCAAGGAACACAGAAAGGAGAGCCAGTTCCCAGTTTAGTAATAAGAACACAGCTACTTGGTAGAAGTGAAAAACCACCAAGAGGATGCTTTAAGGATTAAATATGTCAAGTAGTTCCGTTTGGGCTCATTTCATCCATTTTCTGACTCTCAAGCTCCTTGTCTAATATAAGCAATTCTAGCTATAATTGCAAACACACAGGCGCAAGTGCACACACACATCCCCATACGTGCACACCCATCCAGTTAGCATAGAGAGGTTGCACACTGGTCATTTGGGAAATGCAAATTAAAACCACAGTGAGACACCACTTCACCCGCACTAGGAGGGCCTCGTGTCTAACTTCCATGGAGAGAAGGGAGTGGGAATAAGTAACTCCATTGGGTAGGTTGGCATCCATTCTGAACTAATTCATGTATATGGTGTCTAAAAGCTTGAGCAAGTATGCATAGGACTGGCCAGGTGCATCTCGAGAATGACATGGCTCAGGGGGCAGTCTGCGGGGCTTGGTGGGGTATGCTGTGTACAGGAGAAGTGTGGGAATGAGAGAGAGATGGTCTGCCAGGGTAGAAGGTGCTGGTATGAAGAGCAGAGTTCGGAGCCACCTTGCAATGCCTCAGAGAATAGGAGCTTGTGGGTTCCCAGGGATATTGGACAGGTAAGTGACATTAGGAATCAGTTTATCAGCGAAGTGCTAGATGTTCAAAGGGAAAAGGGCCTGATGAGACTTCTCTCTGCTCAATGCCACTTTAAAAAAATTTTATGTTTATGTTTATTTTTTATTTTATTTTGTTCTAGGGTACATGTGCACAATGTGCAGGTTTGTTACATAGGTATACATGTTCCATGTTGGTTTACTGCATCCATTGACTCGTCATTTACATTAGGTATTTCTCCTAATGCTATGCCTCTCCCAGCCCCCCAACCCCCAACAGGCCCCAGTATGTGATGTTCCCCGCCCTGTGTCCAAGTGTTCTCATTGTTCGGTTCCCACTTATGAGTGACAACATGCCATGTTTGGTTTTCTGTCCTTGTGACAGTTTGCTGAGAATGATGGTTTCCAGCTTCATCCATGTCCCTGCACAGGACATGAACTCATCCTTTCTTATGGTTGCATAGTATTCCACGGTGTATATGTGCCACACTTTCTTAATTTAATCTAGCATTGATGGGCATTTGGGTTGGTTCCAAGTCTTTGCTATTGTGAATAGTGCCACAATAAACATACATGTGCATGTGTCTTTATAGTAGCTTGATTTATAATCCTTTGGGTATATACCCAGTAATGGGATCACTGGGTCAAATGGTAATTCTGGTTTTAGATCCTTGAGGAATCACCACACTGTCTTCCACAATGGTTGAACTAATTTACACTCCCACCAACAGTGTAAAAGTGTTCCTATTTCTCCACATCCTTTCCAGCATCTGTTGTTTCCTGACTTTTTAATGATCACCATTCTAACTGGCATGAGATGGTATCTCATTGTGGTTTTGATTTCCTTTTCTCTGATGACCAGTGATGATGAGCATTTTTTTCATGTGTCTGTTGGCTGCACAAATGTCTTCTTTTGAGAAGTGTCTGTTCGTATCCTTTGCCCACTTTTTGTTGGGGCTGTTTTTTTTCTTGTAAATTTGTTTAAGTTCTTTGTAGGTTCTGGATATTAGCCCTTTGTCAGATGGGTAGATTGCAAAAATTTTCTCCCATTCTATAGGTTGCCTGTTCACTCTGATGGTAGTTTCTTTTGCTGTGCAGAAGTTCTTTAGTTTGATTAGATCCCACTTGTCTATTTTGGCTTTTGTCGACATTGCTTTTGGTGTTTTAGTCATGAAGTCCTTGCCCATCCCTATGTCCTGAATGGTATTGCCTAGGTTTTCTTCTAGGGTTTTTGTGGTTTTACGTCTAACATTTAAGTTTTTAACCATCTTGAATTAATTTTTGTATAAGGTGTAAGGACGAGGGCCAATTTCAACTTTCTACATATGGCTAGCCAGTTTTCCCAGCATCAATTATTTAATAGGGAATCTTTTCCCATTTCTTGTTTTTGTCAGGTTTGTCAAAGATCAGATGGTTGTAGATGTGTGGTGTTATTTCTGAGGCCTCTGTTCTGTTCCATTGGCCTATATCTCTGTTTTGGTACCAGTACCATGCTGTTTTGGTTACTGCAGCCTTGTAGTATCGGTTGAAGTCAGGTAGCATGATGCCTCCACCTTTGTTCTTTTTGCTTAGGATTGTCTTGGCAATGCGGGCTCTTTTTTGGTTCCATATGAACTTTAAAGTAGTTTTTCCAATTCTATGAAGAAAGTCATTGGCAGCTGGATGGGGATGTCATTGAATCTATAAATTACCTTGGGCAGTATGTCCATTTTCACGATATTCATTCTTCCTATCGATGAGCATGGAATGTTCTTCCATTTGTCTGTGTTCTCTTTTATTTCCTTGAGCAGTGGTTTATAGTTCTCCTTGAAGAGATCCTTCACATCCCTTGTAAGTTGGATTCCTAGGTGTTTTATTCTCTGAAGCAATTGTGAATGGGAGTTCACTCATGATTTGGCTCTCTGTTTGTCTGTTCTTGGTGTATAGGAATGCTTGTGATTTTGCACATTGATTTTGTATCCTGAGACCACTGAAGTTGCTTAACAGCTTAAGGAGGTTTTGGGCTGAGGCGATGGGGTTTTCTAACTATACAATCATGTCATCTGCAAACAGGGGCAATTTGACTTCCTGTTTTCCTAATTGAATACCCTTTATTTCTTTCTCTTGCCTGATTACCCTGGCCAGAACTTCCAACACTGTGTTGCATAGGAGTGGTGAGAGAGGGCATCCTTGTCTTGTGCCGATTTTCAAAGGGAATGCTTCCAGTTTTTGCCCTTTCAGTGTGGTATTGGTTGTGGGTTTGTCCTAAATAGCTCTTATTATTTTGAGATACATTCCATCAATACCTAGTTTATTGAGAATTTTTAGCATGAAGGGCTGTTGAATTTTGTCAAAGGCCTTTTCTGCATCTGTTGAGATAATCATGTGGTTTTTGTCATTGGATCTGTTTATGTGGTGGATTACATTCATTGATTTGCATATGTTAAACTAGCTTTGCATCCCAGGGATGAAGCCAACCTGATCGTGGTGGATAAGCTTTTTGATGTGCTGCTGGATTCGGTTTGCCAGTATTTTATTGAGGATTTTCGCATCAATGTCCATCAGGGATATTGGTCTAAAATTCTCTTTTTGTGTGTGCGTGTCTCTGCCAGGCTTTGGTATCAGGATGATGCTGGCCTCATTAAATGAGTTAGGGAGGAGTCCCTCTTTTTCTACTGATTGGAATATTTTCAGAAGGAATGGTAGCAGCTTCTCTTTGTACCTTTGGTAGAATTCGGCTGTGAATCTGTCTGGTCCTGGACTTCTTTTGGTTGGTAGGCTATTAATTATTGCCTCAATTTCAGAGCCTGTTATTGGTTGGTCTACTCAAAGATTAAACTTCTTCCTGGTTTAGTCTTGGAAGGGTGTATGTGTCCAGGAATTTATTCATTTCTTCTAGATTTTCTAGTTTACTTGCATAGAGGTGTTTACAGTATTATCTGATGGTAGTTTGTATTTCTGTGGGATTGATGGTGATATCCCCTTTAGCATTTTTTATTGAGTCTATTTGATTCTTCTCTCTTTTCTTCTGTATTAGTCTTGCTAGCAGTCTATCAATTTTGTTGATCTTTCAAAAAATCAGCTCCTGGATTCATTGATTTTTTGAAGGGTTTTTTGTATCTCTGTCTCCCTCCGTTCTGCTCTGATCTTAGTTATTTTTGGCCTTCTGTTAGCTTTTGAATTTGTTTGCTCTTGCTTCTCTAGTTCTTTTAATTGTGATGTTAGGGTATTGATTTTAGATCTTTCCTGCTTTCTGTTGTGGGCATTTAGTGCTATACATTTTCCTCTATACACTGCTTTAAATGTTTCCCAGAGATTCTGGTACATTGCTTCTTTGTTCTTATTGGTTTCAAAGAACATCTTTATTTCTGCCTTCATTTCGTTATTTACCCAGTAGTCATTCAGGAGCAGGTTGTTCAGTTTCCATGTAGTTGTGTAGTTTCGATTGAGTTTCTTAATCCTGAGTTCTAATCTGATTGCACTGTGGTCTGAGAGACAGTTTGTAGTGATTTCTGTTCTTTTACGTTTGCTGAGGAGAGCTTTACTTCCAATTATGTGATCAATTTTAGAATAAGTGTGATGTGGTGCTGAGAAGAATGTGTATTTTGTTTATTTGGGGTGGAGAGTTCTGTAGATGTCTATTAGGTCCACTTGGTGCAGAGCTGAGTTGAAGTCTTGGATATCTTTGTTAACATTCTGTTTCGTTGATCTGTCTAATATTGACAGTGGGGTGTTAAAGTCTCCCATGATTATTGTGTGGGAGTCTAAATCTTTTTGTAGGTCTCTAAGGACCTGCTTTATGAATCTGGGTGCTCTTGTATTGGGTGCATATATATTTAGGATAGTTAGCTCTTCTTGTTGAATTGATCCCTTTACCGTTATGTAATGGCCTTCTTTCCCTCTTTTGATCTTTGTTGGTTTAAAGTCTGTTTTATCAGAGATTTGGGTTGCAACCCCTGCTTTTTTTGCTTTCCATTTGCTTGGTAAATCTTCCTCCATCCCTTTATTTTGATCCTATGTGTGTCTCTGCAAGTGAGATGGGTCTCCTGAATACAGCACATTGATGGGTCTTGACTCTTTATCCAATTTGCCAGTCTGTGTCTTTTAATTGGGTAATTTAGCCCATTTACATTTAAGGTTAATATTGTTTTATGTGAATTTGATCCTGTCATTATGATGTTAGCTGCTTATTTTGCCCATTAATTGATGCAGTTTCTTCAAAGCATCAATGGTCTTTACCATTTGGCATGTTTTTGCAGTGGCTGGTACAGGTGTTTCCTTTTCATGTTTAGTGCTTCCTTCAGGAGCTCTTGTAAGTTAGGCAGGCCTGTTGGTGACAAAATCTCTCAGCATTTGGTTGTCTGTAAAGGATTTTATTTCTGCTTCACTTATGAAGTTTAGTTGGGCAGGATTTGAAATTCTGGGTTGAAAATTCTTTTCTTTAAGAATGTTGAATATTGGCCCCTACTCTCTTCTGGCTTGTAGAGTTTCTGCCAAGAGATCTGCTGTTAGTCTGATGGGCTTCCCTTGTGGGTGACCCGACCTTTCTCTCTGACTGCCTTTAACATTTTTTCCTTCATTTCAACTGTGGTGAATCTGACAATTCTGTGTCTTGCAGTTGCTCTACTCGAGGAGTATCTTTGTGGTGTTCTCTGTATTTCCTGAATTTGAATGTTGGCCTGCCTTGCTAGGTTGGGGAAGTTCTCCTAGATAATATCCTGAAGAATGTTTTCCAACTTGGTTCCATTCTCCCTGTCACTTTCAGGTACACCAATCAAACGTAGATTTGGTCTTTTTACATAGTCATATATTTCTTGGAGGTTTTGTTCGTTTCTTTTTACTCTTTTTTCTCTAACATTGTCTTCTCGCTTTATTTCATTAATTTGATCTTCAATCACCGATATCCTTTCTTCCACTTGATGAAATTGGCTATTGAATCTTTTGCATGTATCACAAAGTTCTCATGCCATGGTTTTCAGCTCCATCAGGTCGCTTAAGGTCTTCTCTACACTGTTTATTCTAGTTAACCATTCATCTAATCTTTTTTCAAGGTTTTTAGCTTCCTTGTGATAGGTTAGAACATGCTCCTTTAGCTCAGAAAAGTTTGTTATTACTGATCTTCTGAAGCCTACTTCTGTCAACTTGTCAAAGTCATTCTCCGTCCAGCTTTGTTCTGTTGCTGGCAAGGAGCTGCAATCCTTTGGAGGAGAAGAGGCCCTCTGGTTTTTAGAATTTTCTGCTTTTCTGCTATGGTTTCTCCCCATCTTTGTGGTTTTATCTGCCTTTGGTGCTTGACATTGGTGACCTACAGATGGGGTTTTGGTGTAGATATCCTTTTTGATGATGTTGGTGCTATTCCTTTCTTTTTGTTAGTTTTCCTTCTAACAGTCAGGTCCCTCAGCTGAAGGTCTGTTGGAGTTTGCTGGAGATCCACTCCAGGCCCTGTTTGCCTGGGTATCACCAGCAGAGGTTGCAGAACACCAAACATTGCTGCCTGATCCTTCCTCTGGAAGCTTTGTTCCAGAGAGGCACCTGCCTGTATGAGGTGTCTGTTGGCCCCTACTGGGAGGTGTCTCCCAGTTAGGCTACACTGGGGTCAGGGACCCACTTGAGGAGACAGTCTGTCGGTTCTCAGAGCTCAAATGACATGCTGGGAGAAATACTGCTCTCTTCAGAGCTGTCAGATGGGACGTTTAAGTCTGCAGAAGTTTCTGCTGCCTTTCGTTTAGCTATGCCCTGCCCACAGAGGTGGAATCTATAGAGGCAGTAGGCTTTGCTGAGGTGTGGTGGGCTCTGCCCAGTTTGAGCTTCCCAGCCTCTTTGTTTACCTACTCAAGCCTCAGCAATGGCAGATGCCCCTCCCACTGCCCCTCTGTAGCCTTGCAGGTTGATCTCAGACTGCTGCACTAGGAGTGAGCAAGGCTTCATGGGTGTGGGACCCAATGAGCCAGGCATGGGAGAGAATCTCCTGGTCTGCCAGTTGCTAAGACCATGGGAAAAGTGCAGTATTTGGATGCAAGTGTCCCGTTTTTCCGGGTACAGTCTGTCATGGTTTCCCTTGGCTAGGAAAGGGAAGCCCCCTAACCCTTTGTGCTTCCTGAGTGAGGTGACGCCTTGCCCTGCTTTGACTTGCCCTCCATGGGCTGCACCCACTGTCCAGTGAGTCCCAATGAGATGAACCAGGTATCTCAGTTGGAAATGTGAAAATCAGTGTAGCCATTCCCACCCCTCACTCTCCATGGAAGTTGAACATGATGTCATCCCCGTGAGTGTGAAGTGATGTCTCATTGTGGTTTTAATTTGCATTTCCTAAATGACCAATGATTTGGAGCATCTTTTAATACACGTATTCCTATGTATTTTGGTGAACTGTCTATTCAAATCTCTTGCCAATTAAAAAATTTTTGTCTTATATAGTAATTTACTTGTAAGAGTTCTGTAAATTACAGATATAAGTTCCTTATTGAATATATGGTTTGAAAATGTTTTCTTTGAGATTGAAGCCTGCTATTTTGTCTTTTCACTTTCTCAATGGCATCCTTTGAAGTGCAGAAGTTTTTTATTTTGATGAAGTTCAATTTATCATTTTTCTTACTTTTATTATATGTGCTTCTGTTGTATCTAAAAAAAACTTTGCCTGACCCAAGGTCACAAAGACTTACTCCTCTGTTTTCTTCTAAGAGCTTTACAGTTTTATAGGTCTTTGATTCATCCATTCTGAACTAATTCTTGTATATTGTGTGTGATGGTCTAAGTTATCATTTTCCATGTGGCTGTACAATAGTTTCAGCACCATTTCTTATAAAAACTGTTTTATCCTCCAGTGAATTATCATAAAACCTTTATTCAAATTATCAATTGACTATAAATTTATGGCTTATTCCAGGATTTGCAATTCTATTCCACTTGTATATGTGCCTATCCTCATGCCAGTATCAAATTGTCTTGGTTACTGTAACTTGTAGTACATTTTGAAATAGAGAAGTGTGAGTTCTTAACTTCCTTTTTCATCTCATTGCACTAGCCAGTATTGGTGAGAGGAGACATCCTTTCCTGTTGCTAATCTTAGGGGAAAAATATCTAAGTTCTCACCATGAGGATTTGCATTAAATCTATAGATGAAGTTGGGGAATGTTTCCATCTTGACAATATGGAGTCTTGCAATCTATAAACATATAATTTATCTCCATTTATTTGGATCTTTTATCCTTCTTTCACCACTGTTTTGTGGTTTTTAATGTACAAGTCTTGCACTTCTTTTGTTAAATTTGTCTCTATTTTATTCTTGTTGATGCTATTGTGAATAGAATTGTCTTATTATCTTTCAATTTTTTATTGTTGGTATACAGAAATACAACTGAGTTTTGAATGAGGCAATTTGTGAATGAAGACAGTTTTACTTCTTCGTCTCCAATCTGGATGTCTTTTATTTACTTTTCTTGCCTAATTTCCAGGTTGAAATTCCAGTACAGTGTTGAATAGAAGTAATGAAGAGAGATATACTTGCCAATTTCCAAATTTGAAGGGGAAAGCATCCAGTCTTTTGTGTGGTTAAGTGGAGGTTTCTCATAATTGCCTTTTATATGGTTGAGAAAGTTCCCTCCTATTATTAGTTTGTTGACAGTTTGTTTTTTATCATGAATGGATGCAATTTCTTTGGCTTTTGTGGATGGATGGGAGCCATTTTGCCACCAAAAGATGAGAAAGGCAGAAGCTAGAGGACTGAGAGGAAAATGTTGATGAGTTTGGATCAAGTCAGCCCTGAGGCTCACCCTACTTCTCAACATCTCCATGTGTGATCCAGCAGATGTTTTTACTGCTGGCAGCTTGTTGAGTTGGGCTTCCTGTTAAGATCAACAGAAAACCTTTTTACTGATAAACTTTCTTCTCCAAATAGTCTTCCCAACCCACCCAAATGGATGTGCTATGTCCTAACTTTCCATGGCTCTTTGTAGCTCAGTTATTGCACGTTTTTGTTTACTGCCTTTGATGCTTTGTCTGTGTCTTGCTGCCCCTGCCATCTCCCTAGAAAAGAGTCATTGCATCCATGTCTGCCTCCCTTACAGTGCTTAGCCCTGTGCTTGCAAAAAGTTGATGTTAAAGTTTTTTATAAACTAATGCAAAAATACTTGAGTAATTATGACTGAAACTGGATTAAATGCTTTAATTCTTTCTTTAGGAGTCTCCCTAAATGTGAGTAGAATTGTCTTATTAATTTTATTTTTCTATTTTTTACTATTGGTATGCAGAAATACAATTGATTTTTGTATTAGCTTGGTAGGTTTTGTAGCTTTTTACATGGATTTCTTAGGATTTTCTATCTACAAATTATGTTATCTGTGAATGAGAACAGTTTTACTTCTTTATTTCCAATCTGGATGTCATTTATTTATTTATTTGAATCTCCCAGGCTGGAGTGGAGTGGCACAATCATGGCTTACTACAACCTCTGCCTCCCAGGCTCAAGCGATCCTCCCATCTCAGCCTCCTGAGTAGCTGGGAACACAGGCCAACACCCCCACACTTGGCTAACTTTTTGTATGTTTTTGTACAGGCAGGGTTTCACCATGTTGGCCAGGCTGGTTTCGAACTCCTGAGCTCAAATGATCCACCCACCTTGGCCTCCCAAAGTGCTGGGATTACAGGCATGAGCCATGGAGCCCAGCCTGGATGTCTTTTATTTACTGAGAAAATTGGTTGCTGTTTTATATATAAAAAATCTAGTCTTGGAACCATTTGCTCAATCCATAGAGGACCCATTGATTGGAGTGAGGGGAAAGGACCCAGAAGTTTTCTTTCTTGGGAAGACCTCTTCCTCTCCTCCCCCTGCTCTGTGCTCTGTGGAACAAGATTGCAATCACTAACCCTGTTTTACAGATGAGGCCTGTTGAGGCACCCAGTCTTATCTGGTTTTACACAGCTAGTTGGACCAGGGCTGGGACAAGAACCCACATGTGTCTGGAAATGAACCCCTGGTTGTTGTAACTCCACTCACAAACCTGTGCCACCTCTAGTGTGATTCTTGACCTAGAATAGAACTTTCTAGTAAGAGTCATGAGAGTCTTAGAGACAATATTATATAATTCTTTAGTTTCATAGTTAAGCACACTGAAACCAGGGAGGGTAAAGTGGGTTTTTCTTGGGGGGAGTCATACCTATGGAGTGATGTGGGGGTCTTAGTCTTTGTTAGTGTAGCCAACAATCACTGCTTAGGGAAGTCATTTTCTTCCTAAAACTAATGAAGAGCTTGAGACAGGACATCTTCTTTTTGTACACATAAAGGAACCATTTAGCTGTGTCGCTTGGATATCTCAGAGATTTCTGTAAAGCAAGAGCCTATATCCAGGGACTGCATCCTGTTGAAAACATCATCACTGCTTAGCCTTTGGAATGGGATTGTCTTTCTGGACTTCACATTTCAGTAACCTGAAAAAAATTAATGAATCTCCAAATATCAAGCAGAAATGCATTTCCTTCTGACCTAAAAGATTTGGGGGAGAGGATTTGTCACTATTAGTAGCAACAGTGATTCTACTGTGAATCAAGCCATTTCTGCTAATTGAGGTGATGCTCCCTAGAGTTTCACTGTCTTTCCTGAGAGTTTCCACCATTGGGCCTTCAGGGAGAGTTTGGGGTGCATTCAGTCTGAAAGGAGCAGCTGACTCCAGCCCTGGAGGTTAAATGTGAATGGAAAACAACTGGTGAAGGGGAAGGAACCCAAAGGGAATGGAGGTAAGAGATTTTCCCAGCATCTTATACATAGCAGGTGCTTGAAACAATGTTTTTGAAAGGATGCATGAGTGACAGTGTCCAACTAGGCTGCAACCTCCTCTAGGAGGTGACCTATGTTCTCCTTTTGCCTAGTCCTTTATTACACCAAGATGCATAGAATATTCATGTTAGAGTTTCAAAGGTCCCTTGAATTTTGAACTGAATCGAGTGATAACTGTTTCTGTTGTCCATTGCTGCATAACTCAGCACTCCAAAACTTAGTGTCTTAAAACAACTGTCTCATTATTCTCTTGTTTTCTCTGGTTTGGTTGAGTTCAGCCAGGTGGTTCTTCTGCTGATCTCACTTGGAGTCTCTCATGCAGATGCATGCAGATCATAGCTGGAAATGGGATTTCTGGAGGCTCGACTGGGACACTAGCATGGCTGGAGCCCCCTTGCTCTTCATGTACACCTAAGCCTCTTCTTTCCATGTGGCTTCTTGTGTAGTTTCTTTTGTAGTCTCTGCACAGAGCAGCTGGACATCTCTGTATGTTGGCTCAGGGCTCCAGAAAGGATTTCCAGAGGACTCTACTGTGCAAGCACTTATGAAGTTTCTGCTTGTACTCTTCTTGCTAATGTCCCATTCATCAAAGCAACTCATGTGACCAAGTCAGGAGTCCTTGTGGGAAAAGACTACAAAATGACGGGAATGCCAGGAGTCAAGATAACTGGGAGTGTCCAGTGGAACAGTCTGCCAGACACAGTGGAGGCAGAGGAGGCTTTCCAGGCAGCAGGGTGAGGCAGTGCCACATGGTTGTCCTGTGTGACTCTAGTTTAGGGTGAATAGACTTGGAGACTGGTGAAAGACAAGGTTGGAATGGTGATTGCAACCAGACTGAGAGGGTCTTTCAATGCCATGGGAAGAGTCTGGACATTATCTTATAGACTGATGACAGGAAACCAGCAGAGGTCTCCAGGCTGGGCCATTTAGCCCAGGATATGTGGTTTAGGTTAGCTCAGGTGGACATGGTGGAGGATTTCTGGGGACCAGTGAGATGAGCTGGTAATGATGGCAGTGATCAAAGAGAGGATTGATATGTGCTGAGGCAGTAATGATGGATGGGGAGGAGCTGATGGTTCAAACACAATTTTGATGAAACAGCCTAAGGGACTTGGAACTGATGGGCCGGAGGGCAGTGATGTAACCACCTACAGAAGGAGTGTGTTTCTATGGCACTGACATTTGGACACTGATGAGTTCAGGTTCTTTATTATTAGACGCACAAATACATTTTAGGGGGAAGTCATGGGTATGATGTAACACAGGTCATGACAATGAGAAAAGCATTTTTAGGTACTTAAAATATGAAAGATTGGTGGAGAAAATTTAATAAGAATTCTAAAACTTGCCTGAGAGTTTGAAGAGAAAAAATGGATTAAATTTTTAGTAGCAACCTAGCATACCCAGCATAAGAAATATTATGTCCCTGGGGACCATCAGGTGTCACTGGGATGATGGAGACCAGCCTCATTCTTACGTCTCCTTGGTAGGGAAGCCACAGAAACCAGAAACACAATACTTGAGATGTACAAGTATGTGGTCAGCCAGCGAGAGTCCCTGAACCCAGAGGCCAGGTGGCAGCCAGGAGTGCAGAGCTCTCCCCGGGGCTGCAGGAGAGGACAGGGCCAGTGTGGGACTAAAGAGAAATTGAGAGCCTTTCTCTTGGCTCCTTATGGCTTATTGATGAGGCTAGAGGGAGTTTCTGATTTCAAACCCTGTGCCCTAGGAAGCCTCTGATTTCACCCTTTGTTTTCCTGTCTCCTGAAGAAAGTGAAATTGCCTGGATCTGCAGGGGTCAGGGGCCAGGGGCTCTAATTCCTTTCATTCTTTGAGTTGCTTGGAAGGGCCTTGGGAAAGTGATGGCAGGCCTGCCTGTCACTCCTGATGGCCAAGTGGGATCAACACATTCGTTGTAAGTTTGTGTTATTGTTCAAAAAGCTATCGCTTATTTCAAACAGCAGCATCAAGGTCCGGAGAGGTTCGTGGATGTGTGAAGTAACTCAGGTCTTCTTGCGCACAGTGAAGCCTGGTTTATGGGCTGGGAAAGGGAACGTTGAGATGGGAAGGCATGTCCAACAACCATTCCATTGATCTGAGGGTTGACCTAGAAAAAAGCCTAACAGTGCCCTTAACTGTTCCTGGTGTACAATACCGACATGTATGTTTAAAAAATAGCCATAGAGGGAGAGCAGTGAAGCAGTGAAGTTCCCTGCTGTGCTGCCACGGGGAATGATGCATATCCCACACTTGGGTAGGGGCTGTCAAGGGATGACCTGGTGCCTTCTTGCCCAGTGAACAGCAGACTTAGCACGGTCCTAATCCAAACTGATTTGTTAGAAATACCAGCTTCTCATTTGATCACTTGAGTTTCCAAGACTAAGTTACTGCAAATGCTATGATTTGGGTAAAATTTTCTGTGCCTTGGAAACTTTCTTTGGTGATTCTAAAAATTACTGTTAAGCCTGAATAATTTTAGGCAACATTAAATAATTTTGACTTCAATGGCTAACAGTTATGGAGCGTTCAGTAAGTGTCAGGTGTTGTGCTAAGGACCTATGTGCACGAGCCCATTGATTTGTCCTACAACCCCACCGGGTATTTGATGTTATTACCCCCATTTTACAGATGAGAAAATGAGACACAGAGGTTGAGTAACAGCCCTCGTAGCATAGTGGGCCAGGTGCTAGCGTGGAACCAGGAAACCTGAATACAAAGCTCAGGGCATCTTCAGAGGGTTGTCTCTCCCATTCCCTTCCTCCCTTCAGCCAAAATCATGGTTGGTTTGGTTTTCGGTATAAGAAATTAAAGTGGCAAAGTAATGTCCTTCAAGGAAGCAAATGGCAACCTGTCTACCTGGAACCACTTGCAAGGGCAGCAGTGGGGGCCTGGAGGTGTCTACGCCTATGTTTGACAGCAGAGCTCAGTGTCACAGAGGAGTGAGTAGAGGGAGGGGGTGGAGAGTGCCACACAGCGAGGATGAAAGAATGGAAAACACATGCACATACACACATGCACACACATATGTGATGCACTCGCATGCAGGCACCCTCGTGCACACCCAGGTGTGACTGTGCATGCAGCAGAGGAAGGGGAGATGGGGAGTGAAGGAGGAACTGAGTGAAGAGCAGTAGACAAACAGGCACCTGGGCAACGCCAGCAGAGCACAGGTCTCCACATGGAAGGCGGGTTCATCAAGATCAGCTAGGATCTTTTGAGGGGAATGGCTTGGGTAGGATGTATCATTTTTCTTTTTTATATATAGGCTTTATTTTTTAGAGTAGTTTTAGGTTCAGAGCAAGTGTGAGCGGAAAGTACAGAGTATGCCCATATTTCCCCTACCCCCAAGAGAAGCATTTATTTTGCTATAAATTTTAAGCTGAAATCTATGCTGCAATTTCTAGTGTAAATGCTTGTAGTCAACACCCACTGAAAATGGGAAATGCTGGCTAAGTTGTGTTCTCTGTGAAATATTTTACAATCTAGGACATAGGATGGACTCTGAGTCCCATTGAATCTGGCATTCTTTTCATCCTTATAGGACGTCCCTGGAAGATTTTGTATGTCCATGGGCTGAGGATGAGCAGGTTGTCTCAGTAGGTCAGTTGCATCCACTCTGGACACCTGGTCCAGCTGGCTGAGCTGCGATGGCTGGAATTGGCTTTGAGCCTCGTCAGCTGATGGGGTGGACAGGCTGGAATCAAGTATAGGAAAAATGTTCCCACACACTCTAAATGCACATTTAGCTCTGCTTTGGGATTCCAGCTCATTTCAAAACAAACACCACTGATTTCAGAGCCCTGGCATTGCAGCCACTTTCATGTCCAGCCATTCTGAACAGTTGCTCAGCCCCCCTTTGCTGACTTGGGTTCACATGGATTTTCAATTCCAGGGACAAGTTTTGTGACATCTATTTCCACCTTGGCCCTCTGTCTCCCTACAGCCCTACGCAGTCACCGATTGCAGGCACAGTTGGTTTACCCTGATCCTAGTCAGGTCCCTCCACTCCCAGACCCGGCTTCTGGAACTGAAGGGAAAGTGCATGTCAGCCAGAGGGAGGCTGCACACCTAGAGGTCTACAGGGCCATTGCGATGTGCAGCCAGCACCAGCTGGATTCAGGCTCTGTGTCCAGCACCCTGCTAAGGTGGCATTTGCATGCTTTCAGCAGAGCCATAGTTATCCGTATTTTACAGATGCTGAAGGGAAGATGGGAGAGACGGGCTGCTTCCCCAAGGCCACACAATGGGTATGTGCCAAGTGGGGATGGAATGCAAGTCTTTCTGCCCCCAGCCCAGGGTCTCCTGTCCATTTACCAGCCTCTAGAGCTTCAGATGGGGCCCAGCAGGGTGGAAGCCCCTGGGATGGGCTATTCCCGTAGAGCAAGGAGGGCTTCCTGAGGAAATGCAGAGCCCTCTTGGAGAAAGGGGAGGGTCCTGGTCTCCTCACAGAATCTGCTTGGTGCTCCAAAGAGTGTTCCTGACTGGGAGGGCAGGTGGAGTGCACAGAGCCATGCACTCACTTTCCACCTGCGCTTCTCTCCTATTGGGAGAGAGACGAGTCTGCTTCCCAGGCCCATGCGGAAGGAGGCAGGGCTTGCGGCAAGTTCTGCCCCTGCTGGTCCTCCAGTTCCCACCCGTGTGTAGAAGATTCGAGCAGGTCACTGAGGCCTTTCTAGCCTGAATGTCCTTAGATTCTAGGAAATATGCCTAGCAACATCAATTCTCCACACTTTTACCTTTTAATGATAGAAGAAATACATGTTCATCATAAAAATTGGAAAATTTAGATTATGCAAAAAAGATAAAGAATTAAAATCAACCAAAATCTTATGTGCTCCCATAACTGTTTAATCCCATATGTTATATTATGTTATCCCACTATATACTGTATTCTATAATCTGCTTTTTCACGTAACAGCATAGTTTGAACATCTTTTAGCACTGATGTTTTAAAATGACACAGGTTATTTAGGAAGATCAGAAGTGAAGGGAAATTGATCAGATACATGCAAATTGATTTAATTAAATTAGTTGAAAGGCAATTTGACTGTCAGACTCTGGAGTAGGAGGGATGATGAGGTGTTTCCCTCCTTCACAGAGTTAAGAGAGATGAAAGACACAAACAAAATTACGTGGCTCCACACCAAGCGATCAACAATCTGCTATCGCTATAAACCAGCCTGGGTGAGGGGCCCTGGGAGAGGTGGCATTCGTGGAGTGGAGGAGCTTTTCTTGCCTTGGGTGATAATCATTTGCATTTCTATTGTGGGTGACAACCAGGCAAAGGAGCCCAGACCTCTGGCCTCGGATTGATGCAACTGTGTGCTAGGTTATGCTGTTAACTTTTGGCTTGGGCAAATCAAAAAACTCTCTAAGTCCTGGGCTCTTTCTCTACCAAATGTGGGTACTTGTACCTACATGACTGGGCTGTTGTGAAATTTAAAGAAAATAAGGCACGCCAGGCAGCTGAACACAGCATCTGACTCATTTTAAATGCTCAATAAGTGGTAGCTAGGTACTATGGTATTATTTGAATTTGGTAAAATAGCTATTTATATCTACATCTGTTGCAAAAAGGACAGAAAATATGTGAGTTTTTAAACAATTAGGAATAAAAAATTATTAAGTAATTCTATCTTCCAGAATTTGTTTCTAATAAGTCCAAGTAACTAAGAAATTCTGGGGAGATGCAAAGAGAAACATATATGTGGTGTTCACTAGTTGGTTGGAAAGTCTGTTGTGATTGACTTATAGGCAATGGCCTATACCTATACTGATATCAGGATTATCTAGTATTGTTCTGAAATAATACTGCACTGATATTACTCCAAACATAATACTGTATTCTGATATTACTCTGAAATAATATCACACTTAATAAATAGAATATCCCATTTGAAAATCTTTTTTAGATAATTTTAACACATTATTATTTTATTATACTTTAAGTTCTAGGGTGAAAATCTTATTTAACTTATATGCATCACTATGTTGAGTTCCAGACTCAATAGATCATCTGTTTTCTCAGTACCTCTGTGGAAGGAACAGCATTTAGAGTTAATCTATTTTGAAGGAGGACAGATATTATTGAAGACTCTGTTGAAAAGAAACTCTCTTTTATGTTTGGAATTAGTCACATCATTTCTGATAAAGATAAAAATATTAGAATATAGCATGTGCATACATATGGAACAGACAAAGCCTTCTGGTTTCCAGTTGCTAATCTGACTTTTCTTAGTGGCTGTTCAAATAAAATGCTCTTTTAAAACACGTGTGTACACACACACACACACACACACACACACTCTCTCTCTCTCTCTCTCTCTCTCTGTCTCATGGATGGCAGGATTCTAATTTCTCTTGCCACCTGTAAGTTACGGCCAAATTAAATGAATCCATAGGAGACTTGTCTTGCTCAGCTCCTGCAGTAACTACCTCTGTTTCTTGAAAGGCTTTCTTTTTCCAGGCTTCCTTATCTGAAAAGGTTTACCGTGTCTTCATGCGAGTGGTTGTCATGCTTTAGAAAAATCACAAGCAGCAAAAAGTCAGAATTGTCAGTTCAGAAGACACTGCTTGTTCCACTGGGTACAACTGAGCAAGCAATGCTGGCAAACGATCTTTAGAAAAAAACAGAGGATGGAACCGCGGCCGAATGAAGATAAAAAGGGCTGCCGGCTTTATTCTCATTGAAGGCTGGCAACAGAATCTGCAGGAGGGAAGACGTCTATCAGATAGGTCATCTGTTGTGTAATGAAGAATAGAAGGCAGAGACAGGCAGGAGGAGCAGGTGATGCTCCCTCTCTGAGGGGCAGGAGCAGTAGAGAGAAACAGGAAAGCGCAGCTCTGGTGAACTGCCCACCTTTAATTTACTACCAAGGACTCTGCTTGTCAGGCAGGTCTGCGAGGGGAGGAGAAGCCCGTTTATAAGGTTATAAGTAAACTTGAAAAACTGCTTTGTATTTCTCTGTGGTCTGACTCATTACAAATTCATTTCTTTCTGTACAGGGTGTCTTATTAAAAATGGTGACCATATCAAACATTTTCTAGTCCTGTGATATACTCCTTTTTGAACATCTTATTGTGTGTGTGTGTGATACGGTTTTATGAGGAAGATGCAAAATGATGGTACGACATAGTAAGTTTTAAATGCGTGTCTTTGTCAAGGAATTTTTTCCTCATGCTGCTCTGCTCATAAAATGTATGGTGTTCTGCTAAAATGAAAAAATATGCAAAAGATATATTCTGCATGAAAGTTGATTTACAAATGCCCAGTTTAAAATCGTGACAGCGTCACTGGACTATTATGCTTTTGGTTTCTACAAGAAGGTTCAGTTTGGCATCTTTATCTTGCAAAAAGCAATGTGCTGACCTGGGAAGAGCTGGCCAGGGCAGTGGGATGGGGCCACTTCAGGGATGGGTGGGGCCTGGGGCACCCTCAACACTTGCATGAGCAGAAGGAAAGGAAATGGGAATCTAAAATGAGCTTGGCCCTTCATTTGCATGGGAACTAGGACCCTGCACTTCCACTTATTATGAAGGTGATGGGAGATACCGAAGAGCCCTTTCAGCCAAATACACTTTGGCAAGATGCCTCCAACAGGGAACTGTAAATCAGATCATTTCAGAAATGTACTACTTTGAATGGGATGGGTGGTGACTCCCAGGGGATTCCACCTCCTCTGGCCAGCCTTCTGGAATCAATAATGACCATTTGTGCTCAGTGAGAGACAGACGGACTCATCGTTTCTGTATTGACTGGCCGGGGTATCCACCATCCTGCCCCTGTGGCCGGGCATTCACGTCCCCATACAAGTCAGAACTATGGAGATGGTGCCTGGACGCCAGCTTCACCATTCATCAGCGGCGCGGGCCTGGCGTGGCCCAGTGCTTTGCACACATGCGTACATCATTCATCGTGTCTGCCCCCTTCACAAATAATCTGATGGAGTATGATTCTTTCTTTCCTTTCTGCCTTCTGACATGCAGGCCTGGCCATGGGACCCAGCCGTAAATATCTATCTTAAACAAATTGCTGTCAGTGAGAAGTCACCAGGGACGTTTAAGAGGGAATTAGGAATTAAGAATTTGTGGCTATGGCTAATAAAAGATGGATTGGTTTATTTGTGTGGCTCTGCAAATGTGTGCATTAAAATAGGTGGAAAAGACCAAAATAAGACAACAATTACGCTTCTAAATAGATCATACCCAATTATCTGGTTATTAATTTGCTGGTTACTTTGTTAAAATGGTGTGTGTGTATAACCTTACATATATGCTACTGTGTAATGTGTATTGTTTATATATGAATATATGTGTATTACACACACACACACACATCTA
This sequence comes from Chlorocebus sabaeus, assembly GCF_047675955.1. Taxonomy (NCBI): domain Eukaryota; kingdom Metazoa; phylum Chordata; class Mammalia; order Primates; family Cercopithecidae; genus Chlorocebus; species Chlorocebus sabaeus. The sequence goes on from NC_132912.1 coordinate 130,794,800, forward strand.
CATATTGTATATATTAGAATAAGGAAGTTAAAACAAATAGACTCTAACTGTATGTTTCAGTGGCCGCAGTTTGGTTATCCAATGGTTATGCTGTACAAAAGTGGCACATTAAATGAATGCTTGTTAAATATGCAGAGTGGTAGCTTTGGTTTGAATAATTTAAAATTCAAATTGAAAAAGACTGTATGCCCACATTTTAGGATTAATCTTTTTGGCAATCTAAAAGAAAAAAAGTTAACTGAGGCTAAATAGCTTGGTTATCCAGCTGTATGTATTTTAGGTGCTGTCGATACCCTGAAATAAGAAGATTATGATGTTTAAAATCAGGTTTACAGATGTATTTTCTACTTTTTAAGCCAGAAAACCCTCTAAATTGTTAGGCCTACATTCTTTAATCTCCCTGCTTAAGCCAAAAGGTGAGCTCAGGCAAAAATATCCACTATTTCCAACCGTAAAGAGGAGCTTAGCAATGTTAGGAAGTGGCTGCGTGGTTCCACTGTTCATGTCAGAGACAAACACTCAGAGTTGGAGATGTTGGGGCGGGCAGAGGCCTTTTTCCTCTTGAAGGCATTTCCTGAACGATCCTGGGATGCTGTGCAGACTCCAGTCTAGAGTCTGGTTTAGGTTTGGGGGTTCCATGAGTAATGCAAATTCTGTGCCCGCTTTTCCCCACGTGAGTGAAACTGGGGCTTGCAGGAGTGATGCCTGGGCCCCGTGGCTTCACGCAGTCACCCAGGACATCTCCAGTGATGAGAGACCTCAGTGTCCCCCCTCACGTCTCTTGGCCCCTCCAGGCCACAACCTGTGTCCTTGAGCCTCTTCTAGGCCCGGCTCCATCCTTTGCGTCTCTGTCAGGTACGGCAAGCTGACAAATCTGTTCAAAACTATCTGTGAAAAATCTGTTCAAAACTATCTGTGACAATAGCTTTGCAGCATAACAGAAAGCCTCTGATGTTCTGACCAGATGGGTTAAAGAAATGTGAAACTTTTAGGAACCAAGGAGGGGCTGGTGAGAAAAATATTGCAGGGCAGCCCGAAGTCTGTGGTGGACTTCTGACCATGCCTCCTGGTGGATTTGTGGCCAGACCCCTAGTGGACTTCCACAAAGCCCCGTGGACTCCCAACCAGGCCCCCTGGTGGAATTCCAGCCAAGCCACCTGGCAGACTTCCAGCTTTGCACAGGCCTGCCCTGGGAAGGGAGTTGGGGCTGGTGAGTGGCCCACAGACTGTGCAAAGGGGGTGTGGGGGATATCTGGGAGCTGCTGCTCTTGATAAGGCCCAGAGATGGGTCATCCTCCCCCAGGGAAGCTCCCTCCCTGGCCTGAGAGTTGGGGGGCACAGCCCATCCCTGGGGAAGCCGGGAAGGGTGGGTGCCTTCACAGGGGCTGGGCCCTGGGCTCCTTGGCCAGGGTCCTGATAAAGGAGTTGCAGGGGTTCTGTCTGTGGTGAGCTGACACCGGAGGCAGCATGGTCTCCAATTCTGTCTACACCTTATTGGCCCAAAGCCGCTATAGAGAGAAGGACACCCCACCCGCCCTGTCTTGTCGCTGTCACTCTGGAGCCGCAAAGTTACCCTGTTCCTGGTCAGTCTTCCGTATATTCTGGTACAACCGGCCGGGAGAACAGGGTTGGAATCTGCAATTTCCACCGAAGCACATGCAGTTTCTCTTTCATGGGATGCTGTCATGCCCCATTGGAACACACTCCCAATGATGAATTGCGTGAGCTTTCCTAGGAAATAGGAAGAAGGGAGCCCAAAAGCAGGGAATCTGACCCCAGGACTCAAGGACAAGGCCTTGGTGAGGAGTTTGCTGGTGACTTGGCCAGAATTACGAACACTTTTAATTCTCACTTTCGATGCTTCACATGATTTAAAAATGGGCTGCCTTAACACATTCTTTGGGTGAATTGTTCTCTTCCACTGCATCTCCCACCCCAGCTCTGCCTTCTCTGCCCAGTAACACTGAACTCTCTCTCTTTACCAGGAGTCCTCACCAGCATTGCAGCTCGGTCCTGCTTCTCCCACTTCCAAATTTTGCCTGTCTCATCATCTCTCCTTGCCAGGCAAACATCTTCCAACACTGCTGTTCAACCTCTGCCCACATCCGACTCCCACACTTCTTCAACCCACCCTAACTTAGCTCTTTCCCACGTTCTTTCCCAGATCACCAGTGGCCTCCTTGCTGCTAAAGTGGGTGGATATCATGAGGCAGCACCTGCTGTAGGTGGCCATTCAGTTCTCCAACTCCCTCCCCAGGCCCCGGGCTCTGCATCTTCTGAGTTTCCCTCCTCTTCCTCCTCCACTGCTCCTCCCAGGCTCCTTGACCAGCTCCTCTTCTCTCCTCTTATTTCCAGAGTTGAGCGCCTTGTTTGGATCCTCAGCTCCTTTCTCTTTCACTCCACATGAGCTCACTGGAGATGTGATTCTCTCCCAGATCTGATGACTTCAATTCCTGCCTTGAGCCCAGACCTGTCTTCTGAATCCCGGGCTGTAGAACCAAGTGCCCACTGGCCATCAGCACCATGTCCAAGCTCACCTCCTCACCCACTGTCCTAGTTAGCTCAGGCTGCTATAATAGAATTCCATAGACTGGGAGCTTAAATAGCAGGCATTTATTTCTCACAGTTCTGGAGGCTGGGAAGTCCAAGATCAAGATGCTGGCTGATAGAGTTTCTGGTGAGGGCCTGCCCATTCCCTGGCTTGCAGACAGCTGTCATCATGCTGTGTACTTACATGGCAAGGGGATGGGGAGGAAGGGAGACAGAGAGAGCACTCTTTAGTGTTTTTTATTATAAGGGCACAAATCCCATCATGAGACCCCACCCTGCCAACCTCATCTGAACTTAATTATCTCCCTGAGGCCCTACTGCCTAATACCATCACATTGGGAGCTAGGACTTCAACATGTCAGTTCTTGGGGACACAAACATTTAGTCCACAACACCCCTAGAGAAAACTAAAATGCTGACGATGACAATAACAAGGGCAAGGACTCCATGATCACCTGGCCCCACCCCTCTCTCTTGGCTCTCCTGGTAAATGCTGTTGTCCAGCTGCTCGAGTCCTCTGAACTTTGTTTGTTTGTTTGTTTGTTTGTTTCTCATTTTCCTCTCCTCTGCCCCATACATATCTAATGAAAAAGGCTTATCAGCGCCCCTGCAGCAGCCCTGCCATCCCCGCTGCCACTACCCCAGTCCCAGCCACAGTTGCCTCTTCTCTGGACTCATGAACCACCTCCAACCGGCCTCCCTGATTTCTACCCCAGCCCTGCCCCCATGGTGCAGCCAAAAGGGCAGCAGTGGTCCCCTCACCTGTTGTAAGAATTTCAGTAGTGTCCTCAGATAATGGCCAGACTAAACGAGGCAGCCTTTGGGGCCCCCTAACTAGCTCTATTCTCTTTGCCTCTCCAGCCTCCTCTCTCGGCTGCCTCTGAAGGCCACTGCACTGACATCCTTTCCCAAGGTGCCTTTAGGTCTCTTCCCCATCCCTGCCTGGTTAAGACATTCTTGAGTTCTCAGAGCAGCTCCATCTGCCCTGAGAAGACCCCTGAGATCCCCCTGCACTGGGCAGGGTGCTCTTCCAGTGAGCACCCTCAGACCCCAGACCATCCAGGTTCTGTCCTAACTATATCATAGGTTATCTTTGTCCTTCCTCTGCTCACTCTTCTGCCAGTCTGCCCTGCCTATCTTTGTAGCTCTAAAACCCATCAGTTCCCAGCACTCCAAGCATTGCAGATGGAGCTGCCCAGTTCCCATCAGATTTCATTTCCGGTTGGAACACTCTGAACTTACTGGGCAAGATGTCTTTGTTGCAGAGATTTCTTGGATAACTTATTTTTTTTTAATGGCAAAAATGTCCATGATAAAATCAGTTATTTTTGAAAGTAACTTTAAAAACTGAAATTCTTTATTGGAGAAAAATGTAACTCGGGCAATTTGGTAGTTTCCTCATGTTCTTGTTGCTTTATTTTTAATTCATGATCAGAAATTCAGACCCTGGTTCCTGATTCCACAGGGCCGGCGGAGATGTAAAGGGCCTCTCCTTACCTAGGGTAGCCCCTTGGCCTCTGACTTCCCCGGGGGTGGTGGTGAAGGGATAAACCTATCCCCCATCTTGACCTTAGTTCCTAAGTCTGTGAAAAGGAATACAGGGGGTTAGATCATTTCTGAGGTGCTTTTCAACCCTGAGTTTCTATATTTTTGTGCTGTTAAAACAAAACAAGTATTTATGTGGCCCAGGTAATGTCTTATACATTCTCAAGCCAATATTCTAAAGCAAAATACCCACATATGTCTCAAGAGAAGTAAGTCTGCCCATCCTCCTCCCTCTCTTCCTTCTTATCTGCTGCTGACTTTTACCAAGGAGGTACAGAGGCTGCTCAGAAGGGTGGGTGTTAGCAACTGGTAGATCACATCCTTCTAAGGGCCTCAGTGCTGTGACAAGAGCCAGTCCTTGAGACCTCTCCATCCTCCCCTGGCAGTACGAAACCTCGAGCCCAGTTGCCCTGTGTGGGGTCAGTCCCAGGTTGACATCAGCCTTAGGCAGGGAAGTGATCGTCTGCAAAGCAGGGGTATATGAAAATCCCCTGGGCGCTTGCCCACATGCAGAGTCCTGGGCCCCTCCATCACTTTTGGTTCAGGGGGCCTTTGGTGGGGCCTGGGAAACTGCACTTGAACTAGCTTTGGAGGAGATGCTGATGCTGGCAGTTCATGGGCCTCACGTGGAGGTTCACTGATGATGTATGGTGATTCAAGGCCCCAGCGAGGCGCTGGGCCAGCCCCCTGCCTTTCAGGACTGTTGTGTTGCATCCATCCCAGTAGAAATGGATCCCACTTTAACAGCAGAAGTGCCTGTTTACTGCTTTTATAGTGCCCTTTTTCTTTCTCCTGCCCAGGAGGGATAATACAATTTTAATCTGTGTTACAGAATACTAATATTAATACATTTATATATTAATCATTTTAGCATTCTTGTAAATGATATAAATAATATTATAGATAATAATAAGATTTCATGGCTGGAGTGGCTGGGGAGCTGGAGAAAGCTGACTCTAGTCACTCATCGTGGGAATGGAGTCTGCACAGTGTGGAGGAGGGGAGAATGAGACCCTGAGGAGAAAACATGCCTTGGGGCTCAGAGGCAGGGAAGAGGCCCGACCCAGGCTGGGAGAGAAGGGAGCTAGGACACCGGGGGCCCTTTCTTGCTGGGGCCGTCCCAGGTCCCAGCTCTGATGTAGCAGTGACTACACTGTATCTCAGTGGCTTTCCCTGAGCAGGTCAGTCACAGGGCCTGGTCTCTATCCACTTCCCCACAACTGCATGGGCAAGGGAAGAGGGGTTTTGAGCCTGTCTCTGTAGCTTGGTTGTCCTGATTCCCACCTGTCAAGGGCAACAGCCTGGGGTCTTCCTTCAGTGCGTGGAGCCACAGAGCAGAGCTCCTGCCACCTGCCATTGGAAGGCTTCACTAATTCCTCTACAGCGACCTGGCATAGGCTGCCCTTGGCCCCTCCAGGCCTGTGACCCGGCCCTCAAGCACCTCTCAGGGGATGCCCACACCTTTGGTTCAGCTCCTCTGCACACCATTAAGCCTGGGTGATGGGCACATCTGCACTCAGCATGCCTTTCTGCAGACCACTGGGTCGTTAGCAGAGATGAGATGAGTCCCAGATGTTAGAGGAACATGGCAGTGCTTCATGGACCACCACTGGGACAGATAAACACGGGGGAGCCAGCAAGTCATTGGATGCCAGAAGATTGGCACATTGACTCCATCGTGAAAGGCGAGACGGGTGACATTGGGGGGTGGCAATGGGGAGAAGGGGAAGGTGCTTTTATCTGAAGTATGGAGAGGAGGAGTGCCTACTTCTTGAGGAAAGGGAGTTGGAAATATTTCAGTTGCCTTGAAGGGAGATGACTTATTCTCATCCTAGAATCCGTGATAATGTGAATGAAACCTCTGGCTTCTGAAAGGCTAGGCTAGGCATATCCCTGGTCTTGCAGTATGGAGTAGAAGCAAGAGCCTGGGCTCCAGGGTCAGAAGTGACCTTGGACAGGGTCCTTAACGCCCCTGAGCTTTCATTTCCTCATCTCTAAAAGGGGATAATAGCAATCCCGTTCGCAGTGGCCCCTGAGAATCACAGAAGGTGGCCTGCATTCCGCAGTTAGCCCAGGCTCAGTATAGAGAAGCTGCTATTACCCTTGTTGGCTTTAGTCCTACTTGCTCAGTCATCTGTGGCCACCCACGCTTTAAATTCTGACCTTGGTCATCTGGGAGCAGGATTTTGGCTCAAACGTGAGCATTTCCAACAAAATACTGGAATACAAGTGCTGGTTTTTGTTTTATGTTTCTAATGCCTTTTATTTGGATATAGTCTGATAGAAAATGTTACTGCCTTTTGTGCAGTACCAGAAAATCAATAGCTTTGAGGAAACTAATGGGAAAATGGCAATAAATTATATACACGTAGGACTCTGAGAAGAGAAAGAACCATTTTTGCAAAATTTAATAAAATGTTTGCATTAGCAATGTATTCAAAATCGCCATTGCATTTGCGCTGTGTGTCAATACCGTAATTCGTTGCCTATTGAAAAGTTTCAAAATTTGGATCATGTGAGGATTCACCTGCTCAAAGTGTTTTCAAAGACAAAAATGAATGTTGAGAATGTTCAAAGACAAAAATGAATGAATGACCGTGCTCTTCTTCTAATGGACATCTTGGGGATTTAATTAATGTGAAGCAGCCCAGGCTAGCTACTGTTAATTACTATTAATACATCGACTAGACCAAGATGTCCAGGGAGTGTGCTATGCTTTGCTCAAGTAACCACAAAACTCTATTTTGTATTTTCTGAATAAAAATGAACATTGCATTTTGGGTACCCCCCCTCCCCCCCCTAGGAATGGTATTCAGTTCATTTTGGCCATGCGGGTCTGAAGATATTATCTGTGTTTACACACCAATGTTTAGAATAAGGTTTTATTAGAAGGAAATCTCTCAAAGTTGGAACCTGGAGAAATAATGATGATATGTTGGTTTCTTTTGTAGATCTGCTCTTTATTACTCCAGGTAAAAAAATCTTGGAGATGTTTTAACTTGATGCTTCATCTGTTGAATGAAGAAGGGAAATTGTCGTCATCTTGAAAAATCTTTATTCATTCCTTTTTAAGTCTGATTCATTTATTTGTTCAAAATTTGTGAATTTAAATGTTTGAGAAGGACTAGCGAGTAGCTTGCAACTAAGATTTGAAGCTCAGGAAAGAAAATCGTTCATTGATTTTTTTTCATGTGTCCATTCATTTCTTCAACAATCTTTCTTTGGTGAATGAGATGTGCTCTCCTACCCTCTTAGGACGGACAGCCTACGGATGACACAGACATCTCCATAGCGTGTACTAACCAAGGGCCCTGCCAGGGAAAAGGCAGCACAGGCCGGGAAGGGGTCAACTCTGCAGGGTGGGGTGGAGGTGTCAGAAAGGTGGTGCCTGAACTGGAGACTTCAATTTGAGAGGTAGCTTTGTAGTGATGAGAAATATAACTGTATACGAGATCATCTTTGAGCTGAGGGTGAATACACAAAAAAGTTGTTTAAAGCCTCAGTGGTCATCATCATCAAATTCTTTAGGCCTGAAAGAATGGAAATGTTTAAGAAGGTTCTGTCCCTCTCTCATTCGATAATAAGATTTTTCTCTGTAGGAAAATGCCATGGTTGGTCCTAGCAGGGCCCTTCTGATATGATTATTTAGTGACACTTAAAAAATTAGAAGAGAGAACACATTAGCTAGTTGCTGAAGCAGCATCCCCACGAGAGTTTGGAAATGCATGGAATTCCCAGTAATGACTGACGGGTCCATGGAGTATTTGCATGATCCAGGTGTTCACCTTCCTCCTCCAGACACTTTCCTTCCTCTCACTCTTCCTCCCTGAATAGATATGATTTTCCTCTTTGTGGTTTGCTATTTTTCCTATTTAAAAGGATGTGCTCATTATAGAAAAATCTTAAACTATGAAAAAATAGAGAGAAGGAAAGATCACAGCCCCCCACCACCCCATGGAGTAATAATGACTGTTAACATATTGGTGTTATATTCTCCAAATCATTTCCCAAATAATTTTCCTTTTATACATCTATGATCAGATGCTATGTACATACAATGTTGTATTCTGCTATTTTATTTATTTAATATCATATGATTCAACAGATTATTTACAAGTATTTCATGATGTGGAGTTCTACGGTGTACTTAACTCTTCCCTCCCTGTGCTCTTACTAGATACAAATTATTTTTAATATTTTCTGAATGTAAATAATGCTATGATGGACATTTTTTTATGGAAAACTCTTTCCAAGTTTAGTTTTTTTTTTTTTTTTTAACTGAAGAATAGAAATAAAACTGCCTAGTCAGAGAGTATAAACATCATCAATACTTTTGGTATGGGTTGTTATTCACATTTCCAACGTCCATTTCCATCAGGAATGAGGGTGCCTATTTCACAGAAAGCTTGTGAACAATGGTGCTGTAATTAAAATCCAACCAACCAGCCAACCAACCAACTAATCAACAACAAAAAATCTTCACAGATGTAACAGATGCGTTTACTAGAACTGAAGCTCCATGAAGGCAGAGATATTTGTCTTTTTTTGGTTTCTTTTTTCATCGATATATCTAAGTTACCTAAAATTAGCACAGAGTAGGTGCCCAACAAATTCTTGTAGAATGGAATCCATTTTCCAATGTGTCCCTGGTGTAGGGGAGGAAGTGCACATGCCTCTTGCCTGACGCACTGGGATCTTGTTGAGGGTGTAATTCAGTTAATGCTTTATTGGGAAGACTCAAGTACAGCCTCAGGTGCAACCTATGTGTCAATCCCAGGGCAACTGTTTCTCGGACCGATTCTTACTTTCTATTCCTGGACTCATCTTGTGAACAGGTTCAGCAGAGATGCTTTCCTGGTAGATCTGAGAGGCCAGGAGACATCATTAGAATCTTGTTGCCTGCAGAGGGAAAGACAGAGCCCTGAGGGTGGTGGATTTTAAATGCCTTCATGCCCAGGTGGCGGAGCAGGCAGATCACTTTCTCATGGGCCCTGTCAGCCCTGCCTGGGTTTCCATCTGGGCTCAGTTACCAACACACACACTCTTTCTGGGGACCCTCACACTGTGCTGGCTTGCACTTGGCTCTCTGGTTCCCTCTCACCAACTCCCATTGGTCCCTCTAGCCTCAGCTCGGAAGTCCCATTCTTTTTGGTAAAATGTCTCTGCCTCCTTTGATGGTGTCATGTGACATCCGAGGACATAGGTGCCTCCACTGTGGTCCGTATCTTGTTGAATTGTAATTGTCCAATTGTAGCATAGAAGATCTGAGGACTGATTCTCTTCATTTTTGTGTCTGCATTTGTTCCACTGCCCCCAGGTCACTCTTATGCTTGCCGAGGTTTAAGAACTATGTTTTTTTTTAGGGGTTAGAAAGCCACCTGGAGTCTCTGCGGGGGAGCCATCTCTCAGGAATCATAACAGATTTCAGAGAACAACGGCAGCCGTCTCTGGGCTCATCTGCACAGCAGGGCATCCACAGCCATGATTTGAGCTGCTCTCCTCCCGATCACCCATAAGGAAAGGCAGAACTTTAAAAAAAAAAAACTTACATAAACTGTAGAAGTTTTTTCTACAGCAAAATGAAAATAAAGGGTAAGTTATAAATGCTGCCTCTTAATAGGACAGCAGTTAAATTGCAGCTGTACATCATTGGCCACTATGAGAAACTACTTTCATAATTGTTTTAATTTTCTCTCTTGGTGTTATGAAGACCTTTATTACACACAGTTCTATATTAGCACCTTTATTTGTAATGAAATAAAGGTTGGAAGAAAATTGAGGTTAAAACATGGCCCAGCTTCTGATGGCACAAAGTAAAGTAAAACTCTCATCTAAAAGAATTAAATACAAGCGTGATGCTCTAAAAACCAGGTATCATTCCGCTCCTCTTTCCTTTCATTTGAGCTCCTCACCTTCCTCCTATGCGTTTCCTGAACATGGACTTTATGTATGTTGTTATGTTGTAGATGTAACATAGATAAAGGTTCTGACATTTGATGTTTCCATTTGCAGGATATTTGCCCATGAACCCCTAGATGTTTTCCCAAGTAATGGTAAAGAAGGTTTGCTCTTTACTGAAAGATAAAAAAGGTTTTCCATTGAAAAAACTAAATTTTCAAAGATTACTTTTTCTTTTAGCAGTCAAAATCAGCAGATGATTTGATTTCATAGATTTAAAAAAATCTTTATTTTTTTGTCATTTTCTGTAGAAAAACTGTATATTGCACTGCATTTTTCTTTGAAATTCATTTGCAGTTGGGAATAGAGCAACACATCCAATATTTGTGCCTGTGTTGTGGTGGGGGGATCTGGTCAAATTTTCAAAGCAAGTCTCTTTTTTGGAATAAAAGTCAAGGGAGACATTATTAAGGAAACATTTCTCTACCAATCAGGCATCAGGTTGTGGTAATCATTTAGAAGCTATTTTGTCATCACATGAGATAACTTTTTTTTATGTTACTTTGAATCTTCTGTGAGTCCTGGACTTGACCACAGAACAGCAAAAAGCCTGCTCTGGCCTGTGGGAAGGTTTCAGAGAAACAACCTCTGCATCCCCCAAATAGAGTGGATGAATATTGGAACCACCGAGAAACTAAGATATGGGAGATCATTATTTGAGGTCAGGAGGTTTCCTGCTAAAAACCTTCCTTTTAAACCCAAGGGGAATGGACCAAAGCATTTTTATCAGAAGGCTCTGGAGTCAGGCACATGCTTTGACTGCTGGCGCAAGGCTTTTGACCTGTGAAATTCCAGAACCAGCTTTTGAACTGAGGCTTTAAGGAGATGAGTGGTGACCGCATGTGCTGGCGAGGGTGAATTTTTAAAAAGTCTTTTTAAGCACATTGTAGAAGAGGCTCTTGGCCATGTTACATTTCAAAGTGCTTGGCATCATTAAGCCTTCCTTCTGACAAACTTGAGTTAGAGGCTCTGTTGTTTTTGCTAAACAGCCAAGTAGCAGCCAAACCAAAGTTAGGTGATGACTTGAATAATATTGTCTATGAATTAGTACACAAAGTGTGACCTGAGTGTCTTGGGACCTGTAAATGGATTCTAACCCTATTCCATAGGAGGGGTCTAAAGACAGCTTGGAGCGGAGGAGGCTCCCTTTGGAACAGAGATCTACCAAGGAGGCAGCTTTCAAAAGGGAAAACATTTATTCAGATGTATAAGCTTGTAAGTATTTTTAAAAATTAAAATCTCACGACTCTGCAGCATGCCTCAGTTAGTTTGCCTTCTCCCAGTCGGCACCTGCATACATCACATAAACAGAGACCAAATGGGACTCACTGTAATTTTTTCTGGTTCCAAATCAACAGGATTGCAGGTTTGTTATGAATGGAAGAAATGACTAGACTCTTGATCAAACATCAGATCAATTACTCGTTCATTTCCCATTGATCTGGTGGCTGCAGGGGTTGGGTGCGGGTCTTATCCCACCAGCGGCTTTCTAGTAAGTAAAGTTTCAGCAAGGGGAGAGGCTGCACACTTGTCATGCTTGCATCTTGTCCCTACTGTCCCTTCCCTCACATTTAGCATCATGAGGATAATTCTTGTCTTGAAGAAAGACTGTTTCCAAATTCAGGAAATCGAATTTTGAGGCCAGCACGGATCCTGTGCAATGTTCACTAAATCTTTTCCTCGTTCGGCCTGAGCAAGGGTGTGCTGCTGTGGGGATCACATTCTTTACAACTCAGTCTTAAGAACCAGGTGAGGTCTGGTGCTCTCCGAATGCATGTGCACAGTTGTCATAGAGGCTGCTGCACCTGGCTCCATTCTGGGATGCCTGAAGCCAATTTTGGATTGCCAAATGATATTTAAATTTCACTTTATCTTTTAATCCAGAGCATTTTTGCAGATCTGATGGGCTGCTTCTGATGTGTGTGTATGGCATGAAAAATAGGAGGCCTTCCTTTTAGTTTGGTTTTTGCTTTATAACTTATCTTGGCATTTTAGAGATTCATAATCTTTTCGTGATTTCAGGGGATTTGTATTGGACAAAGATGGCACAGAATGATCGGGGCTTGATTGACCTTTGATAGCTTGATGATTGTTGGCTATCAGCAAATGCTGTGATTAGGGCCTGTGAACACACGGCTACTCCTGACTCTCTTATTTGCTGGCCATTCAATGGGACAAGAAAAGGCTGAGTGGGCGCTGTGTGCGAGTAGCCCAGCTGACCCCCTAGATTTGGTTTGAACCAAACAGCAGGCAGAGCAGGGAGGTTGGGAAACGTTTGGAGGAAACTTTGTGACTCACATCCTTTGCAAGTCTTTGTTGGTGTGTTCTGTGATTGGATTAGGAGGAACTGACCACGTTACAGAGAGTTCTAAGGTCTTGTTTACAGGATGGATGGTGTGGCTTCTAGGATTTTCTCCCTGACCTGCTTCTCCCCCTGCTGTGTGTGCATCCTTTTGCTGCGAATGGTGACGTCTCTGCCTTCCAGGATTTCACCTTTTTGTCCTCAACAGTGAGATCCACAAAATTACACCGTTGTGTGGGCATTTGTCTGTTTACTATAATGAAGACAACTGGCTTTCTAATTGTCTATTAAATGGTCTATTAAATAGCGTCATAGCTAGAGGGACCTCAGCACAAATAATTCAGCTTTTCAATGCTTCACAAATTCCCTCTTCTCACACTGTTTGTAGCACTTTTTGAGAAGGTAGCTGAAAGCATTCTTTCTTCTTTTTAAAAATTCTTTTACCCTGAAGCTATTCTGGTGACTTTTTTCCCTGGGATCCAGATCTCCGTTTCCTCATGTCTCCTTTGCCTTTCCATGGCCAGTGTCCACAGAGTCATATTCCTCTGCCCTCTGTCTGTTGACACCATGTCTTTTCCTCCTGGCTTATGTCTTGTTTGCATAACCAGGATCGCTCCAGTTTCTCCTGGGTCCCCCTGAACCCTGGGCTCCCTTCCTGGCCACATCATCTTGCCCAACTTCATCTTTTCTGTTTGTCTCTTTGCCACCTTGAACTCCATGCTCCATGCTTAGCTGGACGTTCTCTAAGTGTTTATTCCACAGGCTCGATTTTTGCTCTGCCACGCTCATGGCTGTTCTGTGCTCTCAGCTGCAAACAGAAAGTTTACATAGGGGCCTGTTTTATGTTTATCGAGTCCCTGAATATCAGCACTTAGAAGAGATCTTAGAAGGCTGTTCTTCCCCAAAAGGAGGATGTGCTCTGCTGGTGCACACAGTGTACTTTTAGGTGATATGCAGATTTATTTTAGAAATTAATAATTAGGAACCTGCTTTGTTACTTAGAAGTAAAACTAGCTCATCACATTCATGACTTAAAATAGAGAGGATGAGGCTAAAATTGATTTTTTATTTAAAAAATGATAAGTACATTTAAGGGAAAATATTTAGTAAATAATATTTAGTGGATTCACCTTAAGATGGTGGTGGAGGGATGACCAAGTGGCCAGAGCAGCCACCAACTCTACCAGCCCCTCATTCTATGATGAGGGAAAGTGGGGCCTGGGAGGGGAGGGGCTCCTTTACAAGGAACTGCACCCTCAGGAATATGTTTTGTGGACCCCTGAGACATGAGGGTTGCTGTGTCGGGTTGCTGTGTCATGGGGCCCCAGAGCCATCACTCAAGTTGATTTCTGGGGGCAAAGAGCTGCCTGGAGCTGTGCAATGTGAGGCCCCACTAGAGGATCCCTGGGCATCCTGGTGGGTTCATCAGGCTGCTGGGGCCTAGACCCAGGCCTCCTGCACAAAACCAGCAGCCTTCCTGGGAGAACATCTGGGTGTCCTTCTGCCCTGCAGAGAATGCCAGGGATAGGAGTAATTTCTGGATGGCCTGGTCCACTGCAATGCCAGGGTTCTGTTTTTACAAGCATCTCTTATTTCTCTTGCCATTCAGTGTCATCCATTCTTCCATGTGACAAGATGGCTTATAGAGACATTCACTCATATTTGGCTTCCATTTCACCCCTTCTAACCTTCTTGTTCTCTGAACCAGCCAGGATGTGCTAGACCCTGTCAGCGACCTAACCGCTGGGCTTCTTTCTCGCTAACAGAACCCTGACTTTTGGGGGCCAGTTCTGGAGGGTAAACATGGTCTGTGTAAGCTGTTCCTTGTTGTTTTGTTCTCCTTTGCTTGTGATTGACTTTGAGGTTGTCATGCAGTCCAGTTCTGGCCAGCAAGACCTATGAGAAGTCTCCTAGGGGCTTCCGGGAAGTGTTCCCTTATTAAAGAGAGGGGAACGAGAAGAAATTCCTTTTGGCTGGGGACATTGTCGTGTAAGGTGTGATGTGTGGCACTGCTGCCGTCATTATGTCACCATGTGGGAAGACGTGACCACTCCCTGAAGATGCATGAGGAGGTATGGAAGGAGCCTGGGTCTTCAGACACTACTGAGCCAGAGCCCTGGGAGTTCCTGTCTCTGGAGATCTTGTTAGACAAGATAATGCTTTTATTACTTGCATCACTATATTTATTTTTGGCTAAAAGTCTTCTAAATGATCCATAGACCCTTTACTTTCCCATGCCCTAGAAATTGTTTTGTTCTGCCCAAGGGAAATGTTGGCTGCAGACTCTACTCATCCTGGTTTTTGTTTTCCAAAACTTGCACTCCTAAACGGTTTATGCCAGGGGAGTAGTTTCCTGACAGAGACTTCCTGACAAAGGTGCCAGTTCTCAGAGGTGGAGGTGCCAGTTCTCAGAGGTGGAGGTGCCAGTTCTCAGATAGGCTGGTGCCTGGCCCCGAGGCTTCCAAGCACATCAGGACTCCTGTCCCCAAACTTGCCTGCAGGGAACCACTGGGACTTGTATGGTAAGGCTTTCTGTGAAGCCTGTGATGGGCTGGAGATACGAGGCCTTTGCCCATTTTTTATACACCTTAGAAGCCCCTTGTGCTCTTACATGAACTGAAAGAAGGGGAGACACTCACAAGTAACGCCTGAGATGTTTTCCTACCAGCTTAGTGGGAGGATGTTTGAACTGGGATTTCACTGGACATTAGGGAAATCCTGAGTCCATGGAGAAAGATGAATTCCTGCTGCACCATACGCTGCAGGTTGCCATGCTCCTTGTCCAAAATTTCTCTTGTCTTAAAGCTGACTTCTCCCGAGAGCATGCTCCAAAGAAGAGGATGTCAAGGGGCACTGGCCAAAGACAATTTAGGGTCTGAGGAGCCACAACATATTTTGTGATGGTCACCCATCCTTTGCCTTTTCTTCGGACAAAATTGCCTTGGGGAGTTGCCCAAGTCACGCAACATCAGGAATTTCCTTCGAGTAAGAGCTTCAAGGATAAAGCCTTTATCAGCCTTTTGTTTTGTATTATGATACCATTTGTTACAAGCTGTATTTTGAGTGGTGTTAATTCAGCATTTTAAGATGTTACTCTGGCATCCACTGATGGGCGAGAAGTTGGGATAGAACAGCAATTTCTACACTCTCCTTATTCTGCAGTGTCTTTCTCATATTATATTTATAGAAATTCATGATCTAATATTTTACTCCAAATAATGTATTTTTTTTGGTTTTGTTTTTGGATGAAATTTAACAGTGCTGCAAGTTTCCTTTCCTTAGCCACATTAAAAAAAATAAACTTTAAGGCCAGGCGTGGTGGCTCACACCTGTAATTCCAGCACTCTGGGAGGCCCAGGAGGGAGGATCACTTGAGGTCAGGAGTTCGAGACCAGCCTGGCCAACACGGTGAAACCCTATCTCTACTAAAAATACAAAAATTGGCCAGGTGTGGTGGCACATGCCTGTAATCCCAGCTACCTGTGAGGCTGAGGCAGGAGAATTGCTTGAACCAGGGAGATTCCATCTGGGAGATGGAGGTTGCAGTGAGCCCAGTTTACTGCCACTGCACTCCAGCCTGTACAACAGAGGGACACTCCATCTCAAAATAAAATAAGATAAAATAAACTTTAGAGTTTGGAATAATTTCAGATTTAAGGGAAAACTGTAAAGATAGTACAGAGAGTTTCTACATGCCTGCCCTTCACCCAATTTTCCCTACTGTTCACATCTTACATAATTATGGTGCATTTATCAGAACCATGAAGTTCACATGGGCACGTTACTATTAAATAAACTATAGACCTTATTTAGATTTCCCCAGTTTTTTCTAGATGTGTCCTTTTTTGGTTCCAGGATCCAATCCAGAATCCCATGTTGCATTTAGACTGAGTCACATGTAGTTTTATTTTTGAGATCATTGTTCCTCTTTTCTCATCCTGTTTTTTAGCACACGCTATCAATCACATATCATGTGCATCTTGTGGCCTTCCAGCCACAAAAATGTCATTTCTGTCATTGAATATGGAAGTCATATCAGATAATATCTCTTTAATGAAGTTCCCAACTTCTATATGTTATTTGCAATGCTGGTAAAATTCTGACAAAATTTAAAGACAGTCTGGGCCATGTGCCAGATCTCCAATGCAGCTTCAAAATAAAATTTGGTGAAAAATATTCCCCAAGGAGCAGTATGGAAGGGAATATGTATAAACCCTCATGAGTTAAAGCATTTTTTTCTCTGCATGCACATTTGTACATTTCCGTATTCCTTCTTGGTTATGGGCCCAAAGGTTATAAGGGAAATGGATTTGTATTTTTATCTTTTCTGTGAAAAGATTAGCATATGCTGCCTTTAAAATTCTTCATATCCATAGACCTTTATGTATGATTGTCTAAGTCAGCCAGTTGGGAAGCTAATTGCCTGATCTTGTAGGTTTCCAAGTCCAAGACATGGAAGGGACGTCAGGACGTAGTTCTGTTTGATGATATCTTGAGATAGACTCACTCTTGGAATCGGTTTGAGGCACCAGAAGTGGTATTGTGTGCCACTGGTGGAGACTGACTTCGCTGTGTGATACTATACATTTTCACTTATGCTGTATCTACCTTTGGTTTCTTAAAATTATAGAACAAAATTACAAAGTGAAAAAATGGTCTATAATCAACTATCTTGTCTTTGTGACACCTTGTCTGACCTGGCGAATCCTTTCTTCACTGAGTTGTCTGCACTTTCTCACAGGCACATATGTACTTATTACTGCAACATCCTGCAGAAACCTCTCCTAGGTAGCGCTTGATTATGGGTGTCCATGTCAGGCTCATCCTGACGGATACAAGTAACAGTACCAGCTGCCACATTTGAGCATTACTATGTTATTTTAAAAAAATGTGTGTATATACTCATTTGCCCCCCAACTTTGTGATTTTTTTTTCTCAACTTATATTCTCTTAAGACATAGATGTAATGCACACACACGGAGTATTTGCTCTAGGGCAGGTTAGCATCTATCTTCATGCCTCTGGAAACCCGGTTCAAACCCCGCTTCCTTCTTTGAGCTTTCTCAGCCTCCCTATTCGGACACAGCTTATCCCTTGTCAAGCTCTCTGCAGCACCTAAAGTCTGATCTGCTCCTTTCTCACATTTCACAGACTGCTTTGCTGTGTTCCCTATTTTTCTCCAGGTGTAGTCCCTACCCTCCACCTCCCAGCTCCACATCTTAGATTGCAAGATTGCAGCCAAAGCTGGTGAATGTTCCATGCATGCCCCTTAGCTAGTGAAGTGGCTGGATATTCTGTGTGTGCCCCTTAGCTAGTGAAATGGGTGGATGTTCTGTGCATGCCCCTTAGCTAGTGAAGTGGCTGGATGTTCTGTGTGTGCCCCCTAGCTAGTGAAATGGGTGGATGTTCTGTGCATGCCCCTTAGCTAGTGAAGTGGCTGGATGTTCTGTGTGTGCCCCCTAGCTAGTGAAATGGGTGGATGTTCTGTGCGTGCCCCTTAGCTAGTGAAGTGGCTGGATGTTCTGTGTGTGCCCCCTAGCTAGTGAAATGGGTGGATGTTCTGTGCATGCCCCTTAGCTAGTGAAGTGGCTGGATGTTCTGTGTGTGCCCCCTAGCTAGTGAAATGGGTGGATGTTCTGTGCATGCCCCTTAGCTAGTGAAGTGGCTGGATGTTCTGTGTGTGCCCCCTAGCTAGTGAAATGGGTGGATGTTCTGTGCGTGCCCCTTAGCTAGTGAAGTGGCTGGATGTTCTGTGTGTGCCCCCTAGCTAGTGAAATGGGTGGATGTTCTGTGCATGCCCCTTAGCTAGTGAAGTGGCTGGATGTTCTGTGTGTGCCCCCTAGCTAGTGAAATGGGTGGATGTTCTGTGCATGCCCCTTAGCTAGTGAAGTGGCTGGATGTTCTGTGTGTGCCCCCTAGCTAGTGAAATGGGTGGATGTTCTGTGCGTGCCCCTTAGCTAGTGAAGGGCACCATTTCTGGAGTATCTACAGTGGGCCAGATACCACACATTCCCTCACAGATCTCTGGAATCCTCCCCACAAGGGAGGATCAGGAGAAGGCTTCTAGTATTCTCCCTACTTTGCATGGGAGAAAATGGGCTTAGCAAGAACTTCCATAGCTGCTCTGGGCCACACAGCTTGTCAGTGGGTGAGCTGTAGACCCCACGTGTGTTAGGACTCCAGAGTCAGAACTTCATTTCCTCTCCCAGGACCAGACCTGTGGCCACACAGTAAACATGGCCCACTAATATGGGGAAAGTATTGATTTTTACTTTGAAAATATTTTCGATCTAGTGCTCTTTCTTAAGCAAGGAAGAATTCACTCTTCCGAAGTACACTGTGACTGCGCAAAGCAGTCTCCCAGACTATTGTTTAACTGCCCCATGATCTTTGAATGACTTTATTATTGTATTACTTACTGTCATTCCTACATTCTGAAATTGATTTTGGAGCAGTTAAATCTTCATTTGAGTGGAATAATATTATGTTTCAATGTTGCCAAGACCTCTCCTTCCTGCACAGGCAAGGAGGAAATCCTCTAAGCTCTTGGACGTTCCCGATCATTTTCACCGTCCACAGCAGGGAAGGTGGCCCACCCTGCCATACCCCTCCTCCTGGGGTGTGCGTCCCTGCGCTAGAGCAGAGCTGCTGCAACTGCCTTTGCATGTTTGGTTTTTTTCTAAGAGCTGAGTGACTGCATTCAAACTGACTGTGGTTTTGGGTGGAATGATTTTATAGGGTTCATATGGGCGTTTCTGGGAGCAGGAGGAGGAAGAGTAACTAGGCTGGTGGAGAAAGTGCTCTCCAAGGCCTGTGATTCTTTTTTTTTTTTTTTTTTTTTTTTGAGACGGAGTCTCGCTCTGTCGCCCAGGCTGGAGCGCAGTGGCCGGATCTCAGCTCACTGCAAGCTCTGCCTCCCAGGTTTACGCCATTCTCCTGCCTCAGCCTCCCAGGTAGCTGGGACTACAGGCGCCCGCCACCTCGCCTGGCTAGTTTTTTGTATTTTTTTAGTAGAGACGGGGTTTCACCGTGTTAGCCAGGATGGTCTCGATCTCCTGACCTCGTGATCCGCCCGTCTCGGCCTCCCAAAGTGCTGGGATTACAGGCTTGAGCCACCGCGCCCGGCCAGCCTGTGATTCTTATGTGGGTCTCTCAGGTGCGTTAGCCTGAGCTTAGATCCTTCCGGGCCTGACTGTTTCCCAATCTCTCTTTAATTGGACCGAGCTGTGTCTCGGTGGCTAAGGATGGCTGGGTGATAACCCTCTGTGGGATTTGGCTTTCTAGCACCTGGTAGGAAAGTATTAGATGCCTTTGGGTGCATGAGATTGGCGGTGGGGTTGAGACTCAGACCCACTGGCTGGGTCTCAGGAAGCAAGGAGTAGCAGAGGTTAAGACAATGATCCACATAACCCTAATTCTCTCCCCGGTATGGAGGCCGAATGTGTCTTGGTTGTAGAATTAACCAGGTCTTTGTGAGCATCTCCATCTCTCCCCATTGACAGAGATGTGACTGGCGGGTCCTGGTGGTCACTTTGGATCAAGCCTGGCAACCTGTTGGTCGGTGAGTATGGCAGGCAGGGACAAACCTGTTGCCTTTTGTGGGGATTTCTCCTATGTTTTGTTTTCTATGAAACAAATAGTTGATTAAGACAATGCATTCCCTCACCCCTTCATCCTTTGTCTCATTAACTTGGATCTATTTATATCATATTAACCAAACTCTGAGCTATCTTAAAGTGGGATCTTATCACCCAGCCAAGTCGTAAGTGCAAGAGGGGGTCTTCCGGAGGGCCATTGCATTGAGAAAGAAACACTCACTCATGTCAAGATTTATTTTTTAGAAAACCCCTCCAGCCAGGTGCAGTGGCTTACTCCTATAATCCCAGCACTTTGGGCAGCTGAGGCTGGAGGATCACTTGAGGTTTGGCGTTTGAGACCAGCCTTGGCAACAAAATGATACCTCATCTCTACAAAAAATAGAAAAATTAGCCAGGCATGATGGTGCATACCTATGGTCCCAGGTATATGGGAGGCTGAGATAGGAGGATTGCTGGAGTCCGGGAGGTAGAGGCTGCAATGAGCCATGATTGCACCACTGTACTCCAGCCTGGGCTGTAGGGCAAGACTTTGTCTCAAAAACAATAACAACAACAACAACGACAACAACAACAAATGCTTCTGATACTTTACCACGGCCAACCACCTGATTTTAGTTAGGAATCTGTCTCTGAGAGGAGTTGCTGCACCCAGGCCTCACTTGCTGTCAGTCTGGGGCAGGCTGTGTAGTTCTAGGTTCCACTCTGGTGATGTGCCTAAGGTGAACCTCAGAGTAAAAATCATGCCTTATGTCTGTCAGACGTTTCGAACTGTTTCAAAGCCCCTCCAGGCCTATTATTTCATTTGATCTTTGTAACATCCCCCAAACAGGGAGCCCCAGATAGGTTAATTGGCCTGCCTGGGGTCGCTGGTGGGAGCTGGGACTAGAACTGGAGTCTCCCCGGAGTTCCTCTCCCCTCACGTCTGGAAGGACTGGGTCATGCCATGTGCTTTGGGGACTCAATGAGACACTTTCTGGTCTTTCTGGCTCCACTGCCACTGCAGCCTGTGTCAGGGAGAGGCAGAAAGAGGCCATGATGGGAATCAGCCCCGACAGCTCTGAGGAAGCTCCAAGGTGAGGGCCCACGGTGGACCCGTCAATTCCAGAGGGCCACCTCCAGCTCCCAGCCTTGGCAGGTTTCTGCAGAGCAAATTGCAAGGGCTCCCCGGGCTCGTTCTAGAACCTAGACTGTGCCGTGAAGTCCGTTTCCAGCTGGACTGCCCAGGACCCCTCTCCTCCTCTGTCCCTCTTCTTCTTCTCCTACTGCTGGTGGCACCCTTCCTTTTCTGAGCAAAAACTGCTTTTCCTCCTGGAAATGTTACAATTTTCCCATCCTTGTGTTTTTGCTTGAGTGTAGGAGGGTTTGTGGTCAAAGTCTGGGGTTGTTGAGGCTGGTGGGAAGTGAGCAAGTTTGAGAAAAGCCGGTGAGGGCAGGAGCCAGCAGCACTGGTCCTGGCTGCAGGCAGCATCCCAGTGGGAAAAGTTAGAAAGCGTGAGTGCAAAAATGAAATATGAATGCGAAATGTTAAAAAAAGGGAGAAATTCCCAGGGCCACATTTGCCTAGTATCACACTAATACAGTGAGACAAGTAGGCTGATGGTTCCAAGCCGTCAGAAATGAGCTCTCAACGTTCAGTGGAGCCGAGATCCAGAGAATGATCCGGGCCGTGGGAAGATGGGCCACAGACTGTACCGCCAAGCTCTCCTTCCTGCTGAAATAGGAGCGTGCACGCAGCCACTTCAAAATTTACAGACTCTGTGCGTGGAGCAAGGCTAGAAAGGGAAAACGGCTCAAGGACCCGCCACTTGGGGGCAGCAGTTTTGAATATTTCGAACTACAAGCCGTCTGTGGCTGAGACACCAGCATGCAAAACTTGCATATTAACAATAACAAACAATGTCTCAAATTTTAAACAGCTTAGGGAGGAAATCTTATTTTATTATTAGTCCAAAGTTTCCACGTATATTAATATTCAAATTTATCTCCAGAAAATAATCCATATAGTTAAGACTCGAGCGAAAGTAATTGATACAGAATAGAAATCACAGTCAGGGTGAAATAACCCTCAGAAAATCACAGTATGTGGCCGATTTTCTGAGTGGATAAAGCTGGGCTTACAGTTTATGCTGGGAGTATTTGAGCTAAATTAAGTCATGAAAGAAGATAATACAATGTACCATCATTTTAAAGTAATTTAATCATGAAAACTAAAAATTTGGAAGAAAACAGATATTTTACTTAATAGAAACCATCTGTACCGTACAGTAGGCAAATTGTATAAAAATGAATAAAACTGTCTCTGGAGGAGAGTGGCTCAGGCACCAGCTCATATAATGAAGATGTATATGTGCCTTTTAGCATTTGCATTGTCTATTAGATGAGGTAAATCGTAGGGAGTATAAGGGAAACAGTTACAAATTTTATTACCATCATATGACTGATGACAAAGTGGCAATAGAAATAATGCATATGAGATGGGGTCTGTTCCCAAGTCCAGTGGCTCTCCACTTTGGACCGGTCTTAATGGCTGAATCTCTATTGAGCGACGGTCACTAGGATGTTTTTGTCTAGTTACTATTGCTTTAGCAGCTCCTCCCCACAAGAACCATCTTTTAACTTGTTTAGGCTCCAAGTGTGCCGTTTGATTTGATTTGGCTGCACCAGGGAGGCAGCTAATTTAAACATTTCTGGAGTGGCTTTTGCACTGGACTTTTGGCTGGAAGGATGCAGGCAGATGATCAGTAAAACATCCCCTTTTTCCTGTTGACCTGCATCAAAATGCATTTTTCTGACAGAATACTTTTGTTCTTGGTAAGAGGGCCTGGCTCACTCCTCTATGTTGCTGAAGGTCGAGTGCCACATTTTTCAAAACAGACACTTGTTCCTAATCTGCAAATTAACTAAATAATCACAACTGCTAATTATACAGTATCAGGCCTGGAATACATAGGGCTTGAGTAATAATCAGCTTTTTAAATTAAGTTGGTGACAACTGCTATTAGCTGCTGTGATTTAATAATCCCAATAAATGTGCACATTTTAAAAAGGGGCTCTTTGTAATTTTTTTCCCCAGCATTTGCAACTGAATCTGTTAATGAAAAGAGAACACAACAGTTTTATGTTACAAACGATGCCATAATAGGTAAATAAAAGGGCTCCTCTAGACGCTATTAATGATCGATGTGCTGCGAATATGAATTGGAGATGCGAGGCAGAGCGAAATTTGAAATCAAGTTTCTATTTCTGTTTGTTATGATGAATTAAGGCCAGGAAGAGAATCGGATTTCTTTTGTATATTAAGCATTTTTGGGCAATAAGAAACAGATCCCATTAACAAATATGTAAAATAAAAATACCTCCCTTAAGATTTAGACGTTGGCAAATTTAGAACAAATGAGATGCAATTTTCCACCTCGTATGCTCGCGCTGTTTTACCTAATATTATTATAATGCATTGGCTTCAGCAGCGGACCTGCGTGGGCGGGGAACAGGGGCGCGTGCTTTGGCGACTGGGGACGCATCGTGGGGACTCGGCCTCTTTTTCCCACCTTCACCCTGGAGGAGCCCCCCACCATGGCAGGGGGGAGCGCGTGGGAAGTTGCCCCACGGGGCAGCCGCACATCGCAGAGACCCGCGGAGGGCGCGGGGTACGAGGGGAGAGGTTGATCCGGGTTTGGGGGGGCCCACGGAGGTGGGAGCGCGGGGTAGCTGGCATCTAGGACCGGGGATCCTGGGAGGCTCCGTCAGGGGCTGGTGAGGACCCTCACCCTGTGGGGGCCGGCCCTCCTTCTACCTCTTTCACCCTTTTCCCTCCGCCGCTGATTGCACCACTTTTCTCTCTCTCTCTCTCTTTTTTTTTAGTGGTCAATTGAAATTTTATGGCTAAGTTATTTAAAAGAGACTATAGAAGAACGAAACGAGGGAAGGATGATGGAAACACTGCCTTTCTTCTACAATAATTACTCTTGATAGCAATTTGAACTAATTTGCATTAAAAAACACCCATTTAACCAATCTGCTGCAAACGGGGACTTACTGTATACTGTTTTGTTAGACCTCAGGACTCCACTGTACCATCTAAGTGATGCACGGACTACAGGACGTCATGAATACACACGTCCGCTTCAGCCCAGGCTGGGCTTGTTTTCAACCACCTGAGCAATGATATGATAAGGAATTTCATGACAAAATGGGCTCATTTCTCATCATTGTACCTTTTACATGTACTTTATAAGACAGGAGATGAGGGCAGAGACTGGAGCCAGGATTCCAGGCTGTTCTCTTTTCAGCATGACCTCAGACAAAATCCCTTCATATATATCCCTGGGTTCTCATGGAAGCAAGAAAGTTAGGAATGAAATACAAGGCCTTCACCCTCCAAGACCTTAGAAATAAATGTGCATATGCGAGTGGATATTATTATTAATGAGGCTTTTGATAAACAGTGATAAACTCTGTGGGCGTACGGCCTTTCCATCTATTGCCTGTAACTGATCAATATGCCCTTATTCCACCCCCAAAACTGTGACTGGGGTGAGCTGGGGTGTGGATGGTTTTGTGTGTCAGTAAAGTGACCACAGCCGGCCGGATGGAGACAGCTGCCCTCTCCTTCTCTCTCTCTGCAGTATTTGGTTTCTCTGTGCCACAACTGATGTTTTCCTTACATTTTTATTTCAAAAGAAAGATGAAGATCCTCGTCTGGTTACAAAACTATTTGGACCATTAGCGCTTCTCCTTTGGTTTCTTCTCTTCTTCTTTTTTTCCTACTTGAAAACATTTTAATCTAAAATTCAGAGAGGAAAAGAGTTGAAATTCAAAGCAGGCATTTTTGTGAGCCTAGCAGCAAGGTTTGGAGGCTTGGTGTGTGGGAGGGTGAAAGCAGCGTCAGGAGGTCACTGAGGTAGAATCTGATAACCCCCCAAGTCTCTCATTTTACAGATAGGGAAACTGAGGCCCTGAGGGGACGTGTTCACCCAAAACAAGCCAGGTGAAGACTTGGGGCATTTTTCAGTGTTTTCCTTTATCTGTGTCAGTCCCCAGAGGGACCACATCTCTGTACCCACAGAACATTCTGAATGAAAGCCAAGTGCAGACCGTGTTTTCATTTTCCTCTTGTTTTGTTCATTCCCCTTCTCTTCCCTTTCTTTCTTTTCCTTCCCCTTTCCTTCCTTTCCCTCCTCCCTTCCTCCTCCCTCCTTTCCTCTCTCCTTCCTTCTCTTCCTTCTTTCTCTCATTCTCTCACTGTCTCTTGTGTTCTTTACCACAGTGCAGACCTTTTGGATCCAAGGTAGGGGGTTGGGGGTGGGGTCGGTGGTGGGGAGCAAGGAGCAGGCCACCCCTGCTGCAGACCCGCCGGGTGGACACAAAGCAAAGCCACCCAGGAGGGGGTGGTGGGAGCAGTCTTGCATGCCCCACCTCAAGCCGGAGAACATTCTGGCTGCAGGGGACCCCGCAGAGGCCACTAAGCCTCACTGGGAGAGAGAAAGAAAGAAGGAAAGAAAGGAGAGAAGGCAGCTCCTGCTCAGCCGCTGGGAAACTGGTGTCCCGCGGTTGCTCCTGCCATGCACAAGATGGCGCTCTTAAGCTTTAAAACGAGCTGGGTGCTCAGTGCTGTGAATACGCCGCTCCACCCTTCCCGAGGGTTCCTCCCGGAGAGGCTGCAGAGCAGGCGGGAAGAGGGAGGAAAGTTGGGGCATTCTTTCCTGGCGCCCGCAGCGTGGTGGAGGGAGTCCAGCCTTGTTCTCCCCGTGGGCAATCAGGGCTCCCAGAGACCCCCCTGCCCTTCTGAGTTGCTGCTTTCAAACCTAGGAATTGCCCGTGGGGTCCTCATGGAGTGACCGTGCAGCTGGACTCTCGAGCTTTGTTTCCTGAACAGGAAAGAAGGAAGCAGGTGGGGCACAGAGCGGCTCTGACCTGCCAGACACCACCAGCCCGCTCAGGCAAAGGGCCTGGGTCCTGCTGTGGGGCCCGGGTCTGAGGGAGCGTCCTGCATTTGCTTACTGGATGCTGGTTCGGAGCTGTGCTGGTGAAGGGGAGGGCGTAGGGAGGACGCTGGGCGTCTGGAAAGACCGCTGGACCTTTGCAGTGGGCTAGGACCCTGAGCACACCTGAGCCCTTTCCTTGGAGGCCTTACCAGGACCAAATGCAGGCAGGAGAGAGTGGCCTCTTGCATGTGGTCACCCCAGACATGGTTAGCCACCTGTCTGCCTGTGAACCTCTGAGGGAGGGGACCCGCCAGGGCCAGAGCCAGGTGCACCGGAAAGCAGTGGGGTCAGGTCAGCCCCTTGTGACAAATCATGTGACTCAAGATCCAAAAGGAAGGGATTTCTGATGAGCTGGAGGAGCTGGGGGATTAGGAACCCGGGAACCCAGGCTATGGAGGCAAAGGGGGATGGGTCAGGGTGCCCGGTGTCCGCTGCTCAGCAGGACCTCAGTTCAGCTTCTGTTAAAGAAGGCAGAGGACCAACTCATGTTTCAATGTGTAGGTGCCACAGTGAAAGTGAACAGGTAAGAAAATGTGAGAATTCATAGCATGTGGTAAGAATAAGTGCTGTGTCTTGAAACTTTATTTCAGTGTATTACACACACATACACACAAGACTGTGTACATATTTGTACATACATGTATATATCAGGCCACAAAGGTGGGCAGTTTGAAGAGCTCCCCCATGCTCAGTGCTATCTGAGGCAGTAGGGGACACTGGACTCAGCTGTGGTTGTAGAGCTCCATGGACCTGGGTTCTAATACGGGCCCACTACCTGTTTGCTGCTTGACCTTGCATGTGTTGCTTAACCTCTCTGAGCTTACTAGTCAATGGGATGATAAAGGCCCTCCAAGATGCAGTTGGGCAGGTGAATGGTGCTTTGCACAGGGCGAGTGCTGTCAATGCACCTTCCTCCGCTTTCCATCTCTGATGTTTACTGGAATGTTACTAGCCTGGCCTCAGAAATCATTCTGCCCTCGAGTCCCTCTGGTATCCAAGGCCTCCTCCCATGGCACACTAGGGACCCACATCTTTTAGAGACTCATGTGGAGTGAATTAGTGGAAACTGGGGCCCACTGTAAGCCAACTTGTGTGGCTCTTGCTATGTAAGCAAGTTCTGTGGCCAAAGCTCTTGTCAGAGCCCAACCGCCCTGTCAGTTTTCAAGGGGAGCCCTGACACACTTGGTGCTTTTTTTTTTTTTTCTGATGGAGTCTTGCTTTGTCACCCAGGCTGGAGTACAGTGGCACAATCTCGGCTCACTGCAAGCTCCGCCTCCTGGGTTCATGCCATTCTCCTGCCTCAGCCTCCCGAGTAACTGAGACCACAGGTGCCCGCCACCACGCCTGGCGAATTTTTTTGTAGTTTTAGTAGAGTTGGGGTTTCACTGTGTTAGCTAGGATGGTCTTGATCTCCTGACCTCGTGATCTGCCCACATCAGCCTCCCATAGTGCTGGGATTACAGGCGTGAGCCACTGTGTCCGGTCACTTGGTGCTCTTAAAGTCACATCTGCTACTGCTAGGGCAGACTCCATAGTGGGTGGGTTCTGTTCGATGGAAGGATCCAGGAGGACAGGGTGTAAGGGGTGAGGATAGAGCAGCAAGGTCGTGGCAGAACCAGGCAGGTCCAGTCTGCTCTCCTTCCTGCTCTGAATGTTAATTGCACCCCTACTCTGAAAGATGAAATTGACTCTTTCTGTCATTACTCATTGATCATCTCTTGCAAGAGTCTGTATTACTGGTTTGAATAGGGGTGTAGATGTTGTCTTGTTTTTCATAAGCTGGTGTCTCCAAATGAGGCCTGAAGAAGGCATAGCCATGGAAAGGAGGTGGCACTGCATTCCTGGTAACCTGCCTCTCAGGCTCACACACAATCTGGATGCTGAGTCTTGAGGTTTGACCTCCTGCATCCCTGAACTCCGGTCAGTGTCCTGAGGTTCCCAGCCCATGTTCCCAGTCTGTGTTACCACAATGAAGAGGTAAAGGGAGCCCAGCTCTGGTCTTGCTGCCTAGAACACCTTGGGCACGTCTGTGCCCTGAGTCTCAGTTTTCTCATCTGAAAAGCAACAGTTGAATTTACAAAAGCTTTGTTTTGATGATTAGGATTCTGGCTTAGACTCCATTAGCCCCTTTTCCAATCCAATGGACAATTTTTAACCTTCAAGAATGTCGTGCAATTATCTCTCCAGAGTTTCTCTGTTAGTTTTATAATCAACTTCACCTGACCAACTAAGAATTGATATTCAGCCCAAATACACTCTTGTCAAACTGCATAATTTTACCTTCTGGTTTGACTACTTTGTTCTATGTTATTATAGATAACATTCAACTAGCTTTGCCTTAACTGTGTTTGCAGAGCATTACTTCTCCAAGGTGTTTGAAGGTGTCTGCAGTCAAGTGGAAAGTTTTCCATAACGCTATATATTTTGGGAAGTACAAGTCAAATGCATTTGAATTGATTTCATGAGTGCAGACCTTCTCAGAGCCTTATTTCTACAGAGTGTACAGGGTGGGAAGTTCAGAGGCCTGGACTCTTGCAACTATGTCTCTGCCCTGCTAAAGGGTTATATGTCCACAGTCACTGCTGCCACAAGAGGTTGAAGTACATCATTGTTGAGGTCGTTTTCAAACTCTCCTGTTTCATGATTTTTGATTCTGATTTCCACTTCTTCCTAACAAATAATCGAGAGGAATTTCATGGCCTTTTACAATGTGTGAGACACTGATCTATGTGCTGTGGGAATACAGAGTGTATTGGACATGGCCTCTGCCTTCAGGGAGGTTACACCGTCCTCCGGAAGGCAGGACATGCTAAGGGTTACGTAGTGATTCAAGTCCGCGGAACCTCCCACATGATGGGTTAGGAGTTCAAGGGAGAAGGACAGTATCTGGGGTGGTTGGGGGGGTTAATGGATGAAGTTGGGTCTTAAGTGGATATTGTAAGAAGGATCTTTAGGGATTTTTGAGGTGTGAGTTCGGGGCAGAGAACAGAAAAGCATTTTGGAACAAGGAACAGTGTTTGCAAATGCCTAAGGTCAGGGAATAGGGGATTAGAGATCTGTGAGTGGTTACATCTGGTGGGTCTGCAAGGGTGTCTGGGATGGTCTGGAAGGAAGGAAACTCAGGATTGTATAGGTCCATTGTGAGGATCTCATATGTCAGGATGGGGAATTTGTATTTCAAACTGTTGATAACATAAGTTTAATCCCTGAGGAGTTACATGAATTTCTCTCCTCTTTTCCTCAGCTTTACTAAAACAGAATCACTTGGGATTATGTGGTTGGGGGTTGCAGGTTTATCTGGGGGACTCACTTCTTTGAGAGAATCACCTGTAAACCTTTCAATGGTATATAAGCAACACAGAGCCTTTCACCTCTCCTCACTGCCCCTGGCAAGCCCCATCTGCCCAGAGGAGCGCTTGTTCACAGAGCAGAGCTACCTCAGAATCTCCAACAGCTCCTCGCAAAGTGAAACGTAGGATGACCATGTGACCTAGCAATTCCACGGCTTGGCATATGTCCTCAAATAACTAAAAATAAGACAGATGTCTGTACACAGATGTCCACAGGAGAACTACTCACAATAGCCAAAAGGTGGAAATAACCCGCATGTTGGTCAACAGATGAATGGATAACAAAAAACAGTATATTCATCTGATGGAATATTATTTGACTGTAAAAAGGAATAAAGCACTAGTACGTGCTGCAACAGGGATGAACCTCTGAAACGTTGTGCTAAGTGAAAGAAGCCAGACACGAAAGGCCGCAAATTGTATGACTCCATTTATATGAAACATCCAAAACAGGCAAATCCACAGAGACAGAGAGCGGATGAATAGTTGTCAAGGGTTGCAGGGACGGGAAAGGGCCTGCTCCCTGCACCCAGCGTTTTACTCAGGGGTGATGACAATGTTTGGAGTGACGGTCGCACAACATTGAGAATGTAAGCAGTGCCACTGAGCCGCACATTTTAACATGGTTAATATTATGTTACATGGATTCCACATCCACAAGAAAATAATCCCAATGACACTGTGCTCCCTGGTGGCTCTGCCCTTCAGCTGGCAGAGGGCAGCGCGGCCCCCAGCCCTGGGAAGAGAGGGAAGGGCTGTGCTCCCGGTGGCTCTGCCCTTCGGCTGGCAGAGGGCAGCATGGCCCCCGGCCCGGCCCTGGGGAAGGGAGGGAAGGGTTGTGCTCCCTGGTGGCTCTGCCCTTTGGCTGGCAGAGGGCAGCATGGCCCCCGGCCCTGGGAAGAGAGGGAACCTGTTCACGGGTCCCGAGAGCCCTCAGGGACCACGGTGCAGGCCTCCTGGGTAGGATCATTCTTTACATTTTCCAGTGGTTATTTCCAAGTGGACCCATTTGACTCTGTAAATCACTTTCTTGAATGCAAGAGAGTAAAGGGCAAAAGTTACTTCTTTCCTATTCTTTTAATTGCCAGGATCAATAGGCACCATTGATTTGAATTGAGAAATAGTCTCCAGGTAACATTTAGGAAGAATCATTGAGATCGGCACATTGAGAGTGACCGTCTGCTGCCCTCTGAGGGGACCAGTCTTTGGGGTTCTAACCTTCTAACCACCTCGGCGGGCTGTGTGGCCAGAGTCTATGAAGCTGAGGTATCATTTGGAGAGATCGTGGCTGCTTCTGGCCATGAAAGGTCACAATTGGCCAGTCTTGTCCTCAAGCAAGCAGCTGAGCCTTCATGCCCTCAACAACACTGAGGGGCAGGAGCTCCGGGAGAGTCTGGATGCAGCCCCCTTCCCTGATGGTCTTGTGCAGGGAAGGTCTTGTCTCTGAACAGTGGTCAGCTCCCAGGAGTGCTGGGGCTGCTCCGGGTCTCCTGCTTGCGTTTGTCCGTCCACCAGAAGCTCAGCTGCAAGGTAGAGCCCAGGCCCCGTGGAGCTCTGGGCTAAGGCCCCTTTCTGAGTGATCTTGCTGCCACCGCTCCTGGGGACACTTGCCTTGGAAGGGACCTGACCCTCTCCTTCGAGTCTTTGTCTCTGGCATCAGGCTGAGCGATAAGAGGCAGGGACGATGCCGTGCTCAGGGCAGTTCACGTGGATGACTCTCTGGCCTGTGTCTTTCTGCTACCATTGGGAAGAACAGCTGGTCTCAGAAGAGAAGCCAGTTTCCAGCCCAACACTTGAGGAAGGATATTAAAAGGAGAAAAAGAATTATGTTGACTCCAAATATCCTATTTTAGTTAGACAGCACAGCAATAGGATTGGGGGACAGCATTGATCTTTTACTTATAATGCAGAACATTCAATGGATGGCAAAAATGCTTTTAAAAGGGGCCCACGGAACACTTTGAAAATATTAATTAGTGTGTTGAAGCATTCTGCATAGCATATCATAGTGAAACTGCTCCAGGGGGTTGCTCGGAATGAATTATTAATCAGAATCCCTCTCTCCCCCGTGCTTCACACCCTGATTTTATGGGAGTTGGCGTGGGTTGGGGTGTCTGTTAGATTCATTTGCTGCTCATTTCACACAAGTGGGGAGAGGATTGTGTCACTGGGGTCACCCATGTTTGGGGCTCTTATGTCTGGAAAAGAAGACATACCCCAAAACACCAAGAAGACACCCTGGAGGGGCAAAGGCAAGAAGAAGCCAGTGCTGTCAATGGCTGTGCTGGGCTAGGTACTTTATATTCCAATTGGAAAACAAATGTCGTGGCTGTGGGTGTGAAGATTCCATTTCCTAAAGATTCAAGTCCAAAGGAGGGTGGCAAAGTCCCAGAAAGCAGCAGCTTTTCAGATGAATCAGAAAAAATTCAGAGGTTTCTTTCCTCTGATCCCCACTTTGCCTGTACCACCCGTGGAAGAGGTCACCATTCCCTTCCCAGTGGATCTTAACTGTGTTCACTCAGCAACAGCAAGAGTTCACTAGAGCTTACCAAAATATAACATCCCCTAAACAAATAAGCAGTCAGACTCTAAGCTGAGAGTGAAACCTGCTTTTTCCTGTTTTACTAAACATAGATTTGTAGAAATAGAAACATATTAGTAAAGGCATTTTGCTTTAAAATTCTAAACTAATCCAATCAAGGATCCTAGAAACATTTATAGTTGTGCAAAATTGAACAATGAGGATTGAGGGGTTAATCTAGTTATTATGGGCATTCCTTGCATTGGAAATAAGCCAAAGTGTGCATTCACAAGGATGCCTTAGACAGCGCCTAGTTTTTCTGCTTTTGTTCCTTCCCCATCCCCCATTCATTTCACACTTAGAATTTATGGATATCATATTTTTTTCTCTTTAAAAATAGTGTGCAGATATCTTAGGTTGCTAGGAAAAAAGCAAAAAAAAAAACCTATTTCTGAAATGATTGAGATTTTCAACATTATGGAAATGTAGGTAATCAGATGAAATAGTAAATTTTCCACTTTAGTTTTATTGGAGTCTACTGTTTTCAGGATGTAAAAGAAATGGCCTTTCCAGTTTAAAAATGAATTAGTAGACTGGACTTCTTTGTGTAATAGGTTTTACTAGGATAACTCTGGTCTACTGGGCCATACAAATGTGTATTTCCCCGCAAAAGTTTGAGGTGTCATATTGGACTCCTTTGTTTTCCCTTCCAGGGAAAACCACAGGCCATAAGCTTAACTGGAATTTTCATGTTGACAACTTGTGCAATTATGAGAGGAGCAGGTCATTAGCAGTTGACTGTGCTCTGGCAGGGAGGGAAGCCAAGAGCTGTGCAAGTCTTCTGAATCAGCCCCAACACTGCCTCTGCTTTTTATGAAGTTAAGAGCATGACAAATCTTCCTGAGGAAACCATCCTCGCACGCTTGCGGACATTATTGGCGCCACGTCCTCTCCAGTGGGTTCTGTAGCCAACTGATTAATATTTTCAGCATGTAGACGACCTCCAGTCCTTCTGAGGCAAATTTCTCTCTCTCCATCCTCCTTTCCCCATGTCTTCCCCTCTTGGAAAAAAACACAAAACAAAAACCACAAGACTTCCTGGCAAAAGGTCTCTATAAAATTTCACATCCCTGGTGCATTATTATTATTTTATTCACTTCATTGCATCAGAATGAAGCCCGGTTTTAAAAAGACAAAAAATGAACTCTGCGAATGGCTGAAACAATATCTGACCTCCTCCCAGTGGCGTCTGATAAGGTTTCTGCTTTTTGGAGAGAGTGACATGGTCGGCCAGTGGGCAGAATCCGCTGTCGGGAGCTGAGCGAGAAAGTGAAGGGAAATGAACCCTGCCATCGGCCGCCACGGCACCCACCCCACACATGGACAAAGGAGTCTGCAGTGAGCAGTGGTGTGTGTCTTGGAAGGGACCTGCTAGAAATTTGAAGTTTTATTTTTATTTATTGTTTGGTGATGATTTAAATACCCCATGGTGCCAAATCATAAACGGAAAGAAAGCCCACATTTGGCTTTTGTTATCAGCTATGAGAATTAAGGGTATTTTTTTCCTTGACTTTTTTTTTTTTTTTTTTTTTTAACAACCCCAGTGCCTTGGCTGGCTTCCAGTTCAGGTAATTACATTCTGTCTTCCTAAATTCCCTGGTAGCTCCAATTGGGCTAGCTGCTCTTCACTCCCTCCTGGAAGCTGCTGAGCGGGTGCCTGGCATCGAATGGGGTGGCATTCCCATAGTGAGTCCCAAGGTGTTCTGCTGGAGATGCACTTGGAGCAGATTCTGCATGCAGGGCTTGTGTGCAAATGGAAGTAGGATTATTTATTACTCTTTTCCATCAGCAGCTGCCAACCCGAAACTATCTCTGAATGACATTTTAAATATGAAGGCCAGGGTCATTAGGATGATTACAGACAAGGGTCCATTTCGTTCACCTTTAAAATTACTGGGGAACTGAAATCGGAGTTGGGGAACGAGAGGAAGGGTAACACATCCCATAACAGGGACGCTTCGTTTTCCACAAAATGGCACTTTTTTTTTCCCTGGTTACTTTTTTACTATCTCTTGGTTATAATTTAGGATTTTGGGGCTTTTTGTTTTTGCTTTTCAAAGATGAATGGGAATAGGAGCATTTTCCATTTTTAAAAATAAAATTACATCCCTTTTTTAAAAAGTCTGAGATTCGATTCATTTAAAGTTAATCCTTCAAATACTTATTGAGCACCTACCATGCACCAAATGTTGCCGGAGGTTTATTTTGGCCACATAAGCACTTATTGATTTTATCTTTTTCATTTATATTTATTTTAATTATGGATATCAATATGTTTTTCAAAAAACAATGGAAATAATTTCTATAAAATATCATCTGTACTGGTAATCAAAGTATTAAAGAACATGCTCCTGTTTATACAGTATGTAACAATGCCTTATGTAGACAGCTGATTTTTACTGAAAAATGCTTCCCAAGATTGAAATCAATATACACCACAAAATAAAATTTAGGATGTATTCTGGAAGACAAAAAAGAAGATCCGATGTATAAAAGTCACTTTCACTTTACAGATGAACGTAAGTAAAGTGATCCTTTTTCTAGTTACCATTAGAGACTGAGGAAACTGCTCCTACTGTCCGTTCTGTGTGTTTCATAATTTCTACCAAATAAGCCCATGAAGGTTTGGTAGCCTGTGCTTCTGAAAGAGATCACTTTGGATACCCTGGCCATCTGCGTGGCTTGCAGTCCTATCTGAGTTCTTTCCACATACCTAACAGCAGACAGATCTTCCTAGCACCTTTAATTTTTATTTTCTATTAGCTTTCATTTTTCCAGCTCCGTATTCTTCCACCACTAGGTGCCATAAATCGATAGCACTATCCATTTATGTGGAATGACCAAAGCCACGCCGATGAAAACTACGACCACGCCTGACGTCTGGTCTTAGCATCCTGTGTTAGATAACAATTTCTTTTTGCCCTTTTACTCCCCTATAGAGCCATTCTTTATAAAGCATCAAGTCAAGGCAGATATTAAACAACAACTCAATCCAGTGCTCTCGTTGGGGCTTGTAACTCTAGCGAATTGCATTTTTTCCTAATTACAGGAAAAATAGCAAATTGGCAAACATCAGGAAGTGGGTATACCTCCTCTGATTTACAAGGAAGAGTGTAAGGTGACTTTATAGCTCAGGAATTCAGTGAAATAAATTTATGGTTAGAAAAATTCATGTTCTTAATGTGATGAAGGTCCTTTAACTTTTAACACGCTTCTCCAGTTAAGCTGAGCAGGACTCACACGGAAATGGCTGTCTACAGCTGCTGCAAATTGATTTATCCCCAGATAATAGTCAGAGCTGCAGACCAAATTGTTGGAAAGAAACAGTTCTTTAATTTCAGTGTTTGGGGCTGTCTATATACTGTTTATTCAGATTCCCGTTGCGTATGAGCAGAGATTTGTGGTGCCCTAACTCTTCCGGGCAGCCAGGGTAATTCTCTCCAGCCCAGAGGCCCCACACTGTTGATGGCAGCCTGCCGTCACCCCACTGGGGAATGGCCTCTGAACACCTTTCCCGTGGGATTTTGCCACTTACTTCAACTCCTTCCTTTGTGAATTTCTTCATTTGTGAAATCCTTCAGAGACAAGTGATGTGTGAGAGTAATTGTGGAGTCAATGTCTATGGCAATATTAATTTGTGTTTGGAAAATTATATCTTGAGAATCTGCTGAAATTGTTTGCATTGTGAGAGGGAAGGATTCACTCCATTTGAGTCATATTCCTGGGATGGCAGAGGCTTTGCCCCAACCGTGGTATTGTCATTGCCTCTCTGGGGCTTCCTGGCCCATCTCTCCAGCTCTGGAAGCTGAGTGAGACACCAGTTAATGTGGAGATGCATTCCTTTATTCAATAAATATTTCCTGAACCTACTATGTGCAAAGCCAGGAAAATAAAGCAGACAAGTCCTCTGCCCCCACAGAATTTATAATAGATTGAGAGACAGAGAATATAAAATAAATGAATGATTGCGTAATTAATGACCAGTTGTGATAGGCCCACCAAAGGGAAAAATACAATGAATTTTAAGAGGGAAAACTGTTGCCTGCTGCAGGGGGCTCTTTGGAGGGGGTAATAGGAAAATGATGGCATTTGGCTCCTAGAACTCTCTGCTAAGTTCTCTGGGCCATCCCTTGTTTCTTTCAGCACAAGGAGTCTTGTGCAGACACTCCTGAAAAGGGGATGGGTCACAGGCTTGTCAGCATGAGGCTCAGCGGGGTTCAGCCCACTCTGAAGGTTGTTGCCCTTCCCAGGCCACCACATGTCAGCGCTGGTCATCTGGGCTCTCACCTGCTCCTGGAAAGGACTGGTCATCTGCAGCTGTGCACTCTTTGGGGGGCACCAGACCTCATGTGGAACTGCCCCTGCCCCCAGGACGCCCCCACCACGATGCTGCTGTTCATCTCAGCTGGTTTCCACCCTCGGGGGTGGGGCGAGACTCGCCTCTTTCCTCGGTAACTAGTTGCCCAAGCTTGGACCCTCTTCTCTGGCTCCTGGTCCAGATGAAGTAATGAACTCCTCTGGTCTCCTGCATGTAAGATTTGATTGTCCACTTTTTTAGAGTTTCAAGCCTAGATGTTTGTGTCTGATCTTTTTCGGGTAGTTGGGGCCAGAGGCAGGGAAGTCTAAAATGTTTTCATTTCTTAATATAGCCTTCTCCTAGAGAAAATACTTACAAATACAATCAATACCAAAATAAAAATGTATTAACAAATGAATTTCTAATAAAAAGGTAAAAAAAGCAAAAAATTGCTCTAATTGGGAGGCCGAGGCAGGCGGATCACAAGGTCAGGAGATCGAGACCACGGTGAAACCCCATCTCTACTAAAAATACAAAAAATTAGCCAGGCGAGGTGGTGGGCGCCTGTAGTCTGCACTCCAGCCTGGGGGACAGAGTGAGACTCCATTTCAAAAAAAAAAAAAAATTGCTCTAAGAATAACTGAATTTTATGAATATTTTTCTTCTAATAAAGATTTAAACATTTAAGATAAAAACTCAGATACATAGACAAATAAGAATTACATATAACTGAGGAATAAGGAGGCTCTGTCATAAGGGACTAATTTAGTTTTTCTTTCAGTTCAGCAATGTTTATTGAGCATCTACTATGAGACAAGCCCTGTTACCTTTCTCTGTCCCTCCCTTTCCTCTTCTCTCCTTGAAGACTGAGTGGGATTTTACTGGAAGGAAAGCTGGGGAGAAAGGCACTCCAGCTAAGGAGTTGCTGTACCAAATGCTGAGGGCCAGGGTCTGGGATAACTGGGGAACAGTGAGCCGTTTGCCACGTGGTTCCCTGGGCAGCCCTTAGAGGCAAATGTTTCTGAAGACTTCCTAGAATCTTCAACACTCACCAGTCCCTTGTATCACTGCCCCTGGGCTTGTCTGCTGTAGGCTGGGTGCAGGACAATTCTGTAAAGAAATGCCAGTGCATGTTGGCATCTTCAGGGTGCTGACCACACAGTGACTGTGGCCTTAGATGAAGGAGGATGCTTCAGAGCAAGTGACCGTGGTGGCACCTGCCTACCCGCCTTGTATGGGACTGCCTTTCTGCTGGGCACACTTGATCCATGCCTGTACCGGGCAGGGAGCCATTGTGGAGACTCAGTCACTCACTCAGTAAAGGTTTGTGGGAGCGCGTATGACACCATCCTGTTGTCCTGAGCAAATTCACACCTAACAGAGAAAACACTGAAACCTTTGCGAATGTTTGCTTGGCTTTTTATTATTTAGTGTATTTATATTTGACTTCTCCGGGAGATCTGTGGTTGAAATTGCTTGGCACCCAATAAAAAATTATTTTCACCTTAGTTCACATTTAAAAAATCATTTTCACCTTAGTTGTTCACTTTTATACCAAAGCTCATGTGAATTGCTATTTCTGTGATAAATTGAAATATATTTCATTTTTCTTTCTTACCTAATGTTGAGAGGTTCATCGTTTGATGCAAACTTAATATCATTGATACCTTTCAATGGTGTCTAAAGGCTTTCCTTGTTGGATGCATTCACATATTTATCCAGGAATTCTTTTTAAAGATATTTTAGATTTTTTTTTTTAAGTTTTTATAGATTTGGGAGATACAGGTGCAGTTGTGTTACATGGATATCCTGCATGGTGGTGGAGCCTGGGCGTTTAGTGTGTGCATCACTCAAATAGTGCACATTCTACCCACTAGGGTATTTCTCATCCCTCACCCCTCCACCCTCTCACTTCTCTGAGTCTCCAGTGTCCATTCCACCCTCTATGCCCACGTGTGCACGTTATTTAGCTCCCACTTAATAAGTAAGAACATGAGGTATTCGACATTTCATTTCTGAGTTATTACACTAAGATAATGGCCTCCAGTTCCATCCATGTTGCTGGGAAAGACATGATTTCATTCTTTTTTATGGCTGAGTAGTATTCCATGGTGTGTATTTACCATATTTTCTTTATCCAATTATCCCTTGATGGATACTTACGTTAATTGCATAGCTTTGCTCTTATGAAGTATGTATTTGGCAATTTTTAACTGAGACCTGGGGTGCTAAGTAATCAGAGTACCTGGTCCCTGCCCACAGGAGCTGACAGTCCAGTGAGGGTGCCTTAGAAAATCCCACAGATAATTGCAATAGGAGACTGGCTCTAAGAGCCAACTAGCTGATGAGCTGGGTTCAGCTCGGGAGGTGAGTTCCTGCTGGGGGCACTAGGCCAGCCCTTTCAGAAGAAGTGGTGCTTGCAGGCTGTGTAGGACAACAAGGGGCAGAGAGAGGAGGGCAGATTGGCTTGTGGGCAGAGGGAATGGGGTGGGGCAGGGCAAGGCGCTGAACTGCCTGAACCTGGTATGGTCTAGGCCGGGCAGGACCGGGAGGCTCTGCTGCAGGCCAGGCACAAATGATGGCTTTGGGCCAGACTGGGGACCACCCCACGCCCATGCCAGGGCCATGGCTTTATTTATTTAACCCTAACTTTATGAATCCCTGGGACCGGAGAAAAAGATAGGAAGCAGAAAACCGAGAGTCGTTAGGGCTTGAAAAGAGGATTCCAGAGAGAACTTTGATTCAGGGACACAGCTGACATTCAAAAAAGGGAGGCACAAAAATGGGCCAAGGAGGCTCTCCCCCCACGTGTGTGTGCACACACACGTGCATGCACTGACACACATACACACTCTCACACATGTGCACACACGCACACACCCACTGTCACACACATGCAAGTGTGCACACACGGACACACACACACACACATGCACATGTACACTCATGCATGCATGCACACACACACGTTCTCTCTCACACACACAAACATGCACACTTTTACACACACATGCACACACTCACATGCACAAACACACTTACATCTGGTCAGGGAAGGGAAAGGCCCTGAGCTGGGGTTCCCAGTCTGTTCACTGCACTGCTGAGAGTGGCCTGGTGCCCACACTACAGGGGGACAGTTGGGGCCCGGGACAGCCCCACCCTGGGATGGTTATAGACAGTGCATACTGGCTGCTGTGGTCGCTGAGACGTGAGGTCCACTGCTACACCCCAGGGAACCCGCCGGCTAGTGA
Organism: Chlorocebus sabaeus; assembly: GCF_047675955.1. NCBI lineage: Eukaryota > Metazoa > Chordata > Mammalia > Primates > Cercopithecidae > Chlorocebus > Chlorocebus sabaeus. The sequence continues at coordinate 130,834,216 of NC_132912.1, forward strand.
TGGGGGAGGGCGATTACCCCAGGGCGGTGGCAGAGCCTCCTTTAGGTTTGCACTTCTCCAGTTTCGAATCTGCTTTGTGCGGCGGCTGCACTGCCTCTTGCTTGCTGGTGCCTCTTCCAGCAGTTACATGTAAGCCTTGAGGCTTTATTCACCCCGATTTATCTTACACAGTCATGCATTGCTTAACAACAGGGATACATTCTGAGAAACGTGCTGTTAGGCTACAGAGTCGCTGTGTGAACATCACAGAGTGTACTTACACAAGCCTCGATGGCACAGCCTCCTGCACACCTAGCCTAAATGCATGGCCTGCTGCTCCTGGGCCACACGCCGGCACCACATGTGATTGTAGTGCATCCTGCAGGCCGCTGTAACACAATGGTGTTCATTTACACATAGCTAAATGTAGAAAAGGGATAGTGAAAATATCATACAACAGATAAAATGGTGCACCTGTGTAGGGCACTTACCATGAATGGGGCTTGCAGTACTGGAGACTGGAAGTTGTTCTGAGTGAGTGAGTGAATGGTGAGCGAATGTGAAGGTCTAGGACATGACTATACGCTACTATAGACTTTACACTCTACGCTCAGCCTACACTCAATGTCTAAGAATATTTTTCTTTCTTCAATAAGAAATTAAGCTCACTGTAAATATTTACTATAGTTTCTATACATTTTTTACTTTATACAGTTTAAAATTTTTGTTAGCGTTTGGACTCTTGTAATACAGTTTAAAACAAACACATTGTATAGCTGTACAAAAACATTTTCTTTATCTCCTTAAGATTTTTCTATTTTTAAATTAAACATTTTTGTAACTTTAAAATGGTTTTGTTAAAAACAAAGACACAAAGACACCCATTAGCCTAGGCCAACACCGGGTCAGGAGCCCCCATAGCCCTGTCTCCCACCTCCACATCTTGTCCCACTGGAAGGTCTTCAGGGGCAATAACACACATGGAGCTGCTATCTTCTAGGACAGCAATGCCTTCTTCTGGATGCCTCCTGATGGACCTGCCTGAGGCTGCTTCACAGTTAACCTAAAAAAAAGAAAAAAAAAGGCCGGGCGTGGTGCCTCCCTCCTGTAATCCCAGCACTTTGGGAGGCCGAGGCGACAGATCAACTGAGATCAGGAGTTTGAGACCAGCCTGGTCCAACATAGTGAAACCCCGTCTCTACTAAAAATACAAAAATTAGCCAGGCATGGTGGTGGGTGCCTGTAATCCCAGCTACTCAGGCAACTGAGACAGGAAAATTGCTTGAACCTGGGAGGCCGAGGTTGCAGTGAGCTGAGATTGTACCACTGCACTCCAGCCTGGGCCACAGAGGGAGACTCCGTCTCAAAAAAAAAAGTAGGAGTACACTTTAAGATAACAATAAAACGTGTAGTGTAGTAAGTCATTTATTATTCTTATCAAGTATTATGTCCTGAACATAACTGCATGTGCTAGATGAGCTATGACTGGTAGTGCAGTTACCCTGGCATCACTGCAAACACATGAATAATGTGCCCATGTATATTGGTGTGACGGTTACTGTATTACCACGTGGTAGGAATTTTGCAGCTCCATTATAATCTTATGGGACCATCATGGTGTACGGGGTCCATACTGACCAACACATTGCTATGTGGTGCGTGGTACATGACTGTATTTGGGGTTCTGGGTCATACCTGGGTCACACAGAAGCCTGAGTTGATCCTGACTCATTCAGCCACAATCATGAGATTGCAGAGAAGCAGCTGAGACCCTCTGCCTGTAACATGACAGCAGCAGCACTGCCACCAGGGGCAATGGGCACAGTGTGTTTTAGAAAAGCACGCTCTGTGTCATGGGGTCCCCCATTCTGCACACATTCTCTGGGTCTCTCTGTCTTTCTCTTTCACAGAACCAGAGCTGATGACCACGATGAAGGTCTCTGTACCTACCCTAAGCCAAGCTCCAGTTTGAATAATTTCCAGCCTCAAAGTGGGTTCAATCAATCAACAGGCAGATTCATGAGACTTCACACTTGAATTCAGTGCCTCTTGGCTCTACATGCCACCAGTGCTCCTGACTCACAGGCTGGGCCTCCTCCCATAGGAATGGCCTATGGGACAGAGACAAGGACACATTAATGAATGCCCACTGAGTGCAGACTTGTGCTTGCACTGACTACAGAAAGAGGGTGGGCATGGATGTGTGCACTCCAAGTTCTGGGCCCCAGAGGAAGTTATATGACAGACTTGTGCCTGGTCAGCAATGGTGAGTAGCTGAAAGTGCTGCGTACCAGTGCTGAGGGCACATGCAGTGGTATTAAGACTCCCAAGTGTGCGGAAGATGAGTGTTTGAGCCTGGCTTTCAAGAATGGGCAGGATGGGGATTGACTGAGAGAGGAGAGGAGCCCGTCCCTGGTAGGGAAGCCTGGGACAGCCTTCTCAAACAAGGGTTCATCTAGGAGAGACAATGAAGACAGGGTTACTGGGGCAGCCATGTGCAGCTTAACCTTAACACCAGCTCTAGACGCTAGCTGTGGACTCTCTGCAGGCTGCCAAGTAGGGTAGGGCGCTGGGGAAAGGCAGACAGGAAGACAGACAGGAAGTTTTGCCCTTCCTGGGCAAAACCCTTTGGAAACAGTCATGCCCTGCTCTCTGATGTCTGCCTTTTGGGGACAGGGGCCTGCTGATAGCATGTGGCTCTTCTGCCTGTTGGTCTGGGCAAGGGTGACTCTCTCATCTCAGGAGCCTGAGGGTCAGTGGGTTCCCATTTGTGCCATTCTGGTGTGTGTTGGGGTGGTTCTGAATGGGAGCTGGCTGGGCCAGCTTGTGTGTGTCACTGGGGTCTGTTGGTCACAGAGCAAACCAGAGCAGGTCAGGTCAATCCCTGCCCATTGAGTGCTCAATGACTGAGCCCATGGGACACCAAAGAGTCACCCAACCTGGTGAAGTATGGAGTTGGGCAGAGCTGACCCCACTACAGTGTCGTTGCTGCAGCGAGGGCCTGCATGCTTGACAGAGGAGGGTGCGGGGCGGGGGGTGCATCTCAGGGTCCCTGCCTTGCCCTGAAGACAGGGACAGGGCTGCAGGGCCACCCTCTCATGGGTTTGTTAAAGTAGCTCTTGACTCTTGGAGAAGAAATGGCTGACATGAACAGCCCTGAGATAAAGTGAGGGGTTTTCCCAGTGTTTCTGATGGTCTTCTTCAAAGAAGCTCAGGGTGGTTGACTTCTGAAGAACGTGTGCATCTAGCCATGGGGCCTGGCTAGGTCACCAAGGGCCTATGTGCCAGAAGAGCATCCGGCAGAGGGGCTGAGTATCAGCTACTTCCAGGAGCCAGCACAGAATGTCAATGACCAGGAGATGCTTGTTCCCTTATCCTCCTGGGTACTCAGAGGAGTCCCTTGCAGGGCAAGGAAGGGAATAGTGGCTGCTCAGGGCAAGTGGGGAGAGGTTGGAAGCCTGAGGGCATACTGGCCTCCTGGCCAATCGTTAGGGTTACTGGGAGGTCTACAGCTCCAGAGGTCCAGGTAGCCCATGGGGAAGGGAGGACAGAAGAAAATGAGAAATTCATGGGGACCATTAGCAGGTTAGGAGGTTCAGAAAAAACAAACACGGTCAGAGTTTACCCAGTAAAAGCTGGCTTGAAAAAGAGATCATGTTGGACTGACCTTCAAGTCTGCACAAGGTAGAAGGCTTGCAACACGACCCTAAAAGAAGTCAAAGTAAGAAGGAGCAGCTTGTTCCATCAGGATGCATGTCAAGAGCACACCCACTTCAGGCTGAATTAAGTTCCTAATGTAAGACCTGCACGTGTTGGGGGGGAGGTTCAAGTCAATATACTCAGCCTAATGTATTGACCATGATCCTTGAAATTGTAACGTACTTGAAAACAGGGAAGGCAGCCCTTGACTGCAGGAGCAGAAATAACCCAGTAAAGAGAAGTCCTGCTTATGTGGTAGTCTTCAAGTGAGTCAAGCGATTTGGTCTTGTGAACAGATTCATTTTCCAAAGTATTCTGAATTTTCTGAATCCACTCAAGTTCCCTTTTTGCCAGGCAGCATGGTAACCAGTGGCTGTATCCTGGATGCCCAGAGGCCATCCATCTGTCCTGAAGGATTTTGGAACACAGGTAGTATTGTCTTTTCCAATTCAGGCAGTTAGGAGAGCAGCACCCATTTCTCGTTGATCATTTCTGAACTGCGAGACAAAGAACTTTAATCTTGGGGCTAGAATTTAATTTGTTTTCAAGAATACCAAATATTACCAAGCAAGGCCAGCACGGGTATAATAGTGGTGTGAGGTTTGTGCACACGCAGCTGAAATGGTAAATTTAAAATAGGAGACACTGTGTGCACGTACAGCCTGTGCACACAGTATCAAGACATTCTTTGCTCCTGGAGGTTTCTCTGCTTTGCCAAACTTCATGCCCTTTTTGGAAAAAGGGGGAGTGAATTTTCCAAGTTGTGACGATACTTTTCCTCCATCCAGTCACACCCTCTTCCGGGCCAGTCTTTGGTGAAACCTGGGCGATGTGGAGTCACTGGAGGATGTGAGTGTGCGCGTTTTTGCTCATCTCAACCCAGGTCTCTGGGAGAGCCTTTAGGAGTTCTGGCATTTAGAGGAGGCTCCGTCCTGGGCCGGGAGCTGGGGCTCTCCGGACAAATGCTAAACAGCTCTCACTTATCGGTGTCCAATAGGCCTTATAGAAAGTACCAAAGTGCCCCAACAAGGCTCGACCAGCACGTGGGCCCTAGTTGTCTCCAGGCTCCTGGGATCCGCGGAGCTCTAGATGTACCTGCAGCTCCTCCCGAGTCCTGCAAGCCACCGTTGTCCCTCTTCTCCCGCTCACCCCCCATCTCTTTTGCTATTCCGGGGAAGGCCACGCAGGGTGCACCTCGGACGCGTCCGCGGGGGAAGCCCGCGACCCAGCAGCCACACCCCCAGCCTGCACCGGCGACCGCTCCCTGACTTCGCCTTCATGGTCGCGGGCAGGGAGCGCGCGTTTCCATCGGTTAATTAGAAGCGGGAGTCGGAGGAGCCCCCGCCCGCTGGCGGCCCGCGCACTGCCCGCCAGGGGCGCCCTCCCTGCCGCCCGCCGGCCCTTTGATCGCCTGCGGCCCGCGGCCCGCGGCCTGCAGCCCGCGCTGTGCCGGGCAGGTGGCGGCAGCGGGGCGCGGCGCGCACAGGCGAATGGGTCCCCGGGCCGCGGCGCGCTCCCCGCTACGCCGCACATCAAGGCCCGGCCGGCCGGCGGGCGCCTTCATTAGCAGCCTGAAATTATAATATTATGTTAAAGAACAAAGCTGCTCCCCGGAAAAATATGTGCTGCATATCTGACAAAGATAAATTGGATTATTCAAAATATTCTTGATGAAATGTTACATTTTGCAACTAATTATCAATCTGTTTTATCTGCAGACCAGCTGGGCATTTTTGTGCATGCACGACCTGCCTTCGCAATGATCTTAAGATGTCACTGTAGCGTTTACATCTTTTATTTCAAGATTTAAATAACTAGGAAGTAGCTAATGTAATTCACTGCTGAGAAGAAAGGCGAGCTCCTCGATTCCTTTCCAAAGCGATCTCCTCCTAATGAACTTCTCTGGACTGTGAGTAATGAGGCTTTATTCAAATAATGTTTAAGGAAGGCTCTGTCAGTGTAATTTCTAAAAAAGGGACCAATGTTTAATACATTTAAAACATCTCTATTCATACGATATTAGCTCAGGCAAGCCCACAGTAGCACTTGCCAAGGAGAATTCTGTGTTGCTCTTTCAGAGGAGAGAGCCCTGAACTTGGCCTGGGTCAAGCCCCCAGTTCCCCTGCAAAGTAGGGAGCTCGGCCTTCCTTTTTATCTGGTGTTTTCCAGAGCGAATGCGTTTAAGGTACTCTGGGTTGATATAAACCCTCAGCATTAAGGAGTTTCAGCATTCTACCCCTCTCCCCATCAAAATCTCTGTTCTATGTTGGGGATTGTGTCAATATAGTTTTTCTGTTTTGTGAGCTCTATCTGGTTTGCAGCAGCAGAAAAACGGAATGGGACATATTCAAGGCTCTTCACATTTTCCTTGCGGGGCGGGGATGTATGGTGGGGGCTAGAAAATGCGCTTCATCTCTATGCATGGAGCAGTCAACCCTTTGCTTCATGTGAATGTATTTTCCTTTTAGATGAAGGAGAAAGACTGTGTGCCCTTGTGCACAAACACACACAGAAGTGCTTTCCAGCATGTTCTGGTCATCATTTTGTGAAGCTCAGTGACAAATATAACAATGACTTCCATTTGTTTAGCTCTCTTTGCTTTTTCAGTCTCAATAGACTCTTGATCATACTAGAAGGAAAAGGCAAGGCTGGGCATCATTCCCATTGCGCAGATGAGGATGGGGAGGTTGAGGGAAGCAGATGATGTGGCTTGCTCACAGGTGCCCTGCCAGCTATGGGGCAGGTAGGGCTCCAAGGCTTTCCACACCCGGTACCCACACACGTGCTGAGTGGGTCACTGGGTAGAGGATGGAAGATGAAGTTATTACTGATGGGAGGAATCGTGGAGGAACCTGTCAGAATGTGAATTTCACTTCTCAGTGGAGAGGTCTTCAAAGTGGCTACAAGGAAAATCAAGCAGATATTTTCCCGCTAAAAATGACAGAACATACATTCTTCTTGCTTTTCCAATTGATATCACTGTGACTGCTTTTCCATAAAATAATCCCCAGACAGGTTCTCAGGGCTGTCACTAAGCCTTTTGAAATTTTGCATGAAGGGAGCACTTCTGTGAGTGCTTTTCTCTATTTACCCATGTCATTTTATTCTTCTCCTTTTTTGGCTTTGGTTATAAAATGTCTTTTGTTCAGATTGCACAAGAAAATTACATCTGACCTAACTCTCTGCCTGATTTGGCCCCTGAGTATTCCATTTTGGTATTCCTATGTTAATGGTCAAATTACAGAGATCAAATAGAAAGCTTTTCAAGAAAGGCGAACTGGACTTTGCTAACACTGTGCTCTTTGATGACAATGTAATCTTCTGTTCTTAAACTGCTTGTTTTCTACCCAGATGTTTCTTGGGTGGGAGGTCATGGCGGTCAGGACCCAGAGGCGCTGTGACCCCTTGGAGTTCGGAGGAGACCCCTTCAGTCGTTGTCCTTTTCCACTCAACCTCCTGGGGCTTCTGCCCAAAGTGACTTTTGGGCTCTCACCAGATGATGCCAAAAGCTCTCCATGGATAGTCAAATCTCTCTGTCACAGAGACCACAAGTTATAGAGTGCCAGATATTGGGGGTCCTGTGGTTTTATTCTAAAGTAATTTCTGATCTAAAAATTAGTTCATTTTTTTAGAAGTCATAAAATAGTTTTTTATTGTTGTTTCCTTAGAGGTGTTATAGTGCATGTGTGTAAATTATTTACACACACAACCTGACAGTATGTGGCAAAGAAGGCATGAGAAGTCTCCTGAATCAGTTTGCTGTCCATGCTTGTCCACCCAGAGACTGCCCAGAGCTCTGTCCTCCATTGGTTGCTGCCTAGTGTATCTGGGTCCACAATGATGCTTTGAAAAGTTCTAGTGATCACGGGTGGGCAAACTTACTTTATGAAGGGCCAGACAATAAGTTTTTTTAGACTTGCAAGCTATGCTACTCTTTGCAACTACTCAAAGAGTAGTTGCATCTAGAAAGCAGCTGTAGATGATCTGTAAATCAATGAGCTGTATTCTGGTACAACTTTATTTATAGGCATTCAAATTTGAATTTCATGTAATTTTCATGTGTTGTGAAATACTGTTCTTCTTTTTTATTTTTTTCCAACCATTTACAAACATAATAACCATTCTTAGTTGGTGGGTTGTACAAGAGCAGTCGATGCCTGAATTTGGCCCACAGGCTGCATTTGGCCTACTCTGCCTTAGGGTTTAGCATATGTCACTCCAGCTGTTCTTAACTCTCTTGTTGCTCTTGCTGAAGTCAGTGAATAATGTTTTTACTTTTTAAATTTATTTTATGTATTTTATTTTTTAACAGATCTGTATCTTCTTACATAATATTAGGCTTTCTATTACTTTTCTATAGTTGTTTAACAAATTACCACAAATGTGGTGACTTCAGATAACACCTATTTATTATCTCACAGTTTAGTAGGTCACAAGTCCAGTGAGCTTGGCTGGATCCTCTGCTTGGGGTCTCACGAGGCCACAATCAAGGTACTGGAGTGGCTCATTTCTTTTCCTAAGGCTCTGGGGAAGAATCTGCTTCTGAGCCCATCCAAGTTGTCATCAGCCATCAGCTCCCTGCAGCTGTAGGACTGAGATCTGTTTCCTTGCTGGCTCTTGGCTGGGGGCTGCTCTCAGCTGCTAGATGCCATCTATATCCCTTGCCATGTGGGCCCTCGATCCTCAGGACAGCAAGGGTGCCCCCATCCTACTCACAATTGTAACCCCTCTGACTTCCTCTTCTGTTGCCAGTCTTAGAAAGTTCTCTGCTTTTAAAAGCCTTGTCTGATTAGATCATTCTCACTCAGATAATCTGTCTGTATTAAGATCAACTGATTAGTAACTGTAATCACATCTGCAAAATCCCCTCTGCCCCATAATGTAATATAATCACCAGTTCCACATCTCACTGTATTCACAATTCCCCCCATACTCAAAGGGGAGGGGTTATATGGGATGTGGACTGCAGGGAATTATTTTTAAAATTCTACCTATCTTAGGCTGCAAAGATCCCTTATCTGTTAGGATGATTCAAGTCACAAGTTTAAATTATATGGCTTCAGCTAGTGAAGAGACTCTAATAAGTTAAAGGATTCACTGAATTTTGGATCCTAAACTAAAGAACAAGAAGGGATCTGGACTAACCTCCCTCCTCAGCTGCTGGGATAGACTGTGACTAGATAAGGAGGAAGGAGAGACTGAAGGACAGGAAAAGTGAAAGGGCAGGAGAGTTGGTAAGGATGGGCACAGGTCTTTCCTAAGGATGGTCTGTGCTGACAAGTTTTGAGACAGCTCCACACTGCAAAGCCTTCAAAAGCACCTATTAACCCCGAGGAGTTTTTGTATAAAATCACACATATTTTCTCTCTCTCATGCACACATACTTATCCATTCCACAAACATTTACTGAGCACCTACCCTACACCAGGGAAGAGCCAGATGCTGTAAAGGTAAAAGTGAAGGGGGCAGAAGCCCAGGCTGAGGTTACAGCTTAATGGGGCAGTGCGTTGGCTTCCTGCGGCTATTGTAACAAATTGGCACAAACGAAGATGGCTCAGAATAACAGAAATTTATTGTCTCACATTTCTGAAAGTCTGTGATCAAGGTTTCTGCAGGGCTGAGTTCTCTAGGAAGACTCTAGGGGCAAATCTGTTCCATGCCTGTCTGTTTCTGTTGTGGCTGGCATTCCTTGGCTTGCGGCCACATCATGGCAATCTCTGCCTCTATCTCTGCTTGACATTCTTTCTGTGTTCAAATCTCTTTTGTTATATGGACACCAGTCATTGAATTAGGCCCCACCTTAATACAATATGACCTCATTTTGATTACTCTGCAGAAACTCTATTTCCAAATAAGGTCACATTTATATATCCTAGGAGTTGGAACTTAGACACATCTTTCTGGGAGACACACTGGAACCTACAACAGGCAGACCATTGAGTAAATAAGCTATTTGAAGCAGTACCCATTTGTCAGTTGTTCCTTCATGGTGAGGCTCTTGTACCTAGACTTGTCCCTGTTTCTTCCTTGTAGGCATTTGCTACCACCTCAAGATCTTCAGAATAATCTGTTACCATACAATCGTTGATAAATGATATGGATATTACTGAAGATTTCATCAGGAGCTTGCTTTGCTCACCTCATGGGAAACAACATTGTATTCCCCAAAGCCATTCCTGCCACCCCATCCTGAGGGTTCTTCTCTGGACTCTCATGCATGCAGCTGCCCCTCCTCCTCCTTCAGTGGCTTTCCCTTGGGAATTTGGGTTACTCTCTTTGTAATCAGTGCTGTTCTGCTCTGCCACATCCCCGTTCCAAACCTTGCAGATGCCCCCAAGACCACCCCTCTGCCTTGCCCACGCCTCAATGTAAGGAAGGCCCCTTTGTCACTGGAACCTGCTGTTTTAGGGACCTCACCTGTCTGCCCCAAGCAGCTTAGCAGTATGTTCAACCTGTAGATGTAAAGGTTGTCCCTAAGAGGAATTTTGGTGAGCAAGACTGGCCCAGGTGATAAGAGAGAGCCAGGGAAGTGAGGAGGGGAACAGGAAATTTGTGTGAGGAGACACTTCAGAGGGACTGCAAGACCAGAGGGCAACCCCTGCCCTCCTGTAGGCTCTGAAATGGTCAGGACATGTCAGAGCACATGGGTCTCCTGGGAGGAGCAATGCCGGGTAGGTCAGAGCTGCCAGCTCACCCAGTGCTGAGAGCCACAAGCAAGGGATGGGGCATCTAAGCATCAGGGCAGCACCTGGATGGGCTGTGTGGCCTCAGGGGAGGGTGAGAGCATCTCAGCTCTGGCCAGGGACTTCTGCCAAGGGTCACTGGTGGGAGGTGATTGCATTTTCTCCAAATCCTTCTCTATGTTTTTCATCACACTGTTGATCTTAACTTGTGCTAGATTTGCTGTCCTTTGAAATTCAACTTTTTTTTTTTTGAGCTTTGACCTAATCTTAGTCCATTTTGCTGCTATAAAAAAGTACCATAAACTGAGTGGCTTATAAACAACAGAAATTTATTTCTCACAGTTCTGGAAGCTGGGAAGTCCAAGTTCAAGGCACCCGCAGCTTCATTGCCTGCTGAGGGCCTGCTTCTTGGCTTGTCATTGTGGCCTCACATGGTGGATGGGACTAGCTAGCTCTCTGGGCCTTCTTTTATAAGGACATTCATCCTAATCACAAGGGCTCCACCCTCATGATTTAATCACTTCCCAAAAGGTCCTGCCTCCTAGTATCATCACCTGTGGGGGTTTGGATTCTTACATACGAATTTTGGAGAAACACAAACATCAGGTCATGGCAGCACTGTGTAGCCAGTCTCAGAATTTGGAGTGGGGAGGATGTCCTAGCTGAAAATTGTGGTTTCTAGGAGTTTCAGCTGAAGGGCCCTTTCCACAGGGACCTGCTTTCTACCTGTAGCTTCTTGAGTGGAGGCTCCATGAAGGCAAGGCCAGGTTCTGGTTGTCTGAGCCTCAGGTACTGGCTGGATGCAGGGTTGAGTCCCAGTCAGTGATATCCCAGTGAATGACTGAGTGGCAAGTCGTGCATGTCCTTTGGGTTGTTAGGAATAGGGGCCGTCCTGAGGCACACAGAGCAGGTCTCATCTCCTGCTCTTCTCTTTGGCTTTACCCAGGTGAGCAGTGCTCAGAGCTGCCTGTCAACAAGGGGCATGCTCTCTGCAGATGGGAAATTTTCCTCTTCAGATGGTGAGTAGTCATAGTTCTGCTAGGGTCTTGGTTTCTGCTTGGCTGGGAGATTGGAAACCGGGCAAGACACCTGGAATTGTATGTTACCCTTGGACTCGAGTGGTGCTCAGCCGTACACTTGGAACAGCTGGTGAGCAGGCACACATTACTTCTGCATTAAGTTTTTTTAAGGATAGTGGGAAATAGGTATAGAGTTTCCTTTTCATATTACAGATCAGAAATGGAGGCTCAGAGATGACAAATGATTTTTCCAAGATTATCTCCCTAGAAAGTAGAGATGGGTGTGTAATGATGTGAGGTCTGGGCTTGGAGCTCAGACAAGCCTGGGGTACTCACACCAGCCCACTTGCCAGCTGGGTGGGTCTCTTCTTCTTCCTCTTCAGAGCAGAGATAATGGTCTTGCCTGATGGGGTTGTTGAGAGTTGTTGATGAGCGCGGATATCATTCACCCATCATTCCCCAGGTGTGAGTGCAGGGACTGAGTACAGAAGTGGCCATGATAAACTCAACCTCTGGCTCGGAGTGCTGTGTCCACTTGGTGATGACTATTATCACCATGAGACTTAAATTCTGGTCTTTAGGCTCCAAATGGCCAGTGACCTTCCTCCCCCCTCCCCCCTGCCTCTGAGGAGTGTTCATGTTGTTTCCTGAACTTCCTCTAAATTAGACCCTGTGATATATCAGATGCTGGAAACTTACAGAGGACAAACAGGCCCAGGGAGAAAGTTGGAAGAACCATTAGGGTGGGCTTTGAAGGGTGCTCAGCTGGGATTCGCCATTCCTCCTCCTCCACTCCCAAAGTTGTGTCCTCCATACCATCACAACAACCACCAGTGCTTTCCACGTCCCCTTATTTTATTTAATGCTCATAATAGCCCGACTTCCTCCTTCTTCGCTCCCAACATTGTGTCCTCCACACCATCACAACCACCACCAGCACTTTCCGCGTCCCGTTATTTTATTTAATGCTGATAATAGCCCGACTAGGTAAGCATGATGATGATTATTAATGAATTTACATTTTTCAAATGGGGAAGTTGAAGCCTAGGATAAGTACCAGTCTCTATGCTACTGCTGTAGGGACTTGCCTTCTCCTGGGATCTGTGTGCATGTATGTCATATATGTATTGTGCATGTGTGTGTGTACATGTGTGTCTGTGCACATGTATGGGTGTGTTTGTACGTGAGGGTTTTTTGTGCCTGGAGAAGCAGTCTCAGTGGTGCTTTGGTTCGCCTCTGCCACCCGAGCCCACAGAGAGGCCCAGAACCTTGGAGCCACATCCTTTCTTCGAGCACAGCGGGGATTGGGGGGTAAACTGCACAGGCTAGGAACAAGGCTGGCCCTAGCTTTGTCCATCTTCTTGGGGCCTATGGAGACCATCCTGAGGTCCCTCCTCCCAGTTTGCCTGTGTTGGCCCAGACAGGCCCTTTGGTTGGCAGCACCCAGTACTATGCTGAGCCAGGCTGCCTCTGGTTCGTGTAGCAGGAGGGGCTGGGAGTCCACTGTTCCCAGCAACCTCTGTGTGCAGGAGTCAAGGCCAGAGGTGGAGATCTGCTCCTCGGTGACAGGAGAGCAGAGGATAGAAACATCCTGGGGAATTTCATGCATCCTCTGACCACCCTGGGCTGGGTCTCAACTGCCAGCGCGCCAGGCAACAGTCCATTCTGGTTTTAGAACTATGACGTCCAATACGGTATCAATCGGCCACATGTAGCCATTTAAATTGAATCAATTAATTGATTGTCAATCAACCCATTAAGCTAATTAATTAAAATGAGATTAAACCTCCATTTCCTCAGTGGCAGTTACCACATTCAAGTGCTCAGCACAAACAGAATATTTTTCTTATTGCAGAAAGTTCCGTTGAATGTTGTTGCTCTACAGGGCAGCTCCAAGCACATCCCTGTCACCTGGGTCAGATGAGTGACTGTGGTGGAGATTTCAGGGACCTTCATGTCTCCTGTAACCCCTGGCTTTGTTCTTGAGCCCCATCTATACTGACCACAGGGTCAAGGCCTCCACACTGTGCCCATCATCCAAAGCCTTCACGGGCAAGGCCAGGCTGTTAGATTTCATCTGACATGTGGGAGAAGACAGGCTGAGGACAGGGGACCACCTTTGTTCCTTTGTTTTTCCAATATGCCAGCCGCTGTGCTGCACGTTTTACATGAGAGTAACAAGAGTAAATACTCATCACAGCCGTTTGTTGGATGCTTAACATGTGTTGGACACTGGGATTTCCCTTGTGAGCCCTCAGTGCCCACCCAGGAGCTAGGGCTACCATGGTTCTCACTGAGAGACTGAAATCCCCCAGACTGGGAGTCACACCCAAGCTTCCCCCGTCAGTAATGGTGGGATGTGATTCTGGTTGAATTCTGTCTGTAAAACCCACTGTCAAGTAATCCCCAGAGTCTCATGTTCCCCTTTTTATTGAAATAATGATAACCCTTTAGCCTGCACCTTAACATATATACTTTCCCCTGTTGAACATCACTTAGGGGTGATTTTGCGGGAAATCTAGACATGGACTTCGTCGGCTTGTGTCGATGTCCTCCACATCCCCTACCTTGTTTTTGCTTTCCTTGATGGACTCTCAGACGCTCTTAATTTAAAATCTTATCCTTTCCATTTGTAAAGCTGTCATCTTTTGGAAAGTTAAGACCGTTTGTCTTCAGGTGATTATACAGGTTCTTTTCCCTCTGAAGGACAAACAGTTTACATTAAGTATTAGCATCCTTAGAGAAATCAGGACCAGCTAACTTAATTGTAAACATCAAGATAAACTCCAAGTATGTTTTTCCTTCACAGGAAGCGTCAATGGTATTTTCTGGTGAGAGGTTTCAGTTTAAAATCCCCAGTCAATCAGTGCTTAACTCTCAGGCGGAAATTAAAGAAACCACTTGAAAATGGCTGAGAAATAGAAAACAAAAACAAAAACAACAAAAACAAAAACAAAAAGCTAAACTCTCTTGGCTCTAGCAGGCATTCTGAAAAGGTGGACGGAAGGTCAGCTGAGTGCTAAGTGCTGTTCCCCACTCTCTGGTTGTCCCTGGGCACACCGGGCCCAGTGGCTCTGTGGTGAGGGAGACGGAGTGGCTGCTTTAAAGAAGACTTTTGGCGGGCCACTGCAGTCTCTGAAGATTGTAAAATACATGCAGCAAGCACGGGCGGGGAAAGCGACTCTCGCTTGGGCTGGTCTTTAGAAAATGGAAACAAACTCACTATCTACGAAGAGATCAGTTTGCACCCGATTTGGTTTTAATGCTAAACCCTATGAAATGATCTTAAGCAGAAAAATCAATTTCCCAGAAGTCTCAGATGTACACTGTAACTGTTATATTTGAACTGAATCTTGGTAGAGTTAAATAATTGAGCTTGCTTTCTTTAAGTGATACAGATGTATTTCATGCCAGGAATAACGTGTGAACCAGAGGGTGCTGAGAGGAGGCGGGACAGGAGCTGCTTGAGGTCATGCCTACCAAAAGGGGTGGGGCCAGGGTGGCACCAAATCCCAGTCATCTTTCCATCCAGAATAAATCCAGAGGGGCGGGAACCAGCTGCAGGATCAGAGCTGGAATAGGCTGTGTTGATGCAAAGGAAAGTGAGTACAGGCTTTGAGAGGATAGGGAGACGGCCTGACATATGCCGGTTCTGAAGAGAAGGAAAGGAAGGGACACGTGCGTGACCTCATCACAGTTTATCCTGATTCGCTATCTCCTGCTTGGGTTGACCTGGGATCTGCAACTTTTCAGAGTCTCAGTTTTCCATCTGCAAAATGGGAGTTCATTTTCTCCGTCAGTAGCATTTGTTGACTGTACTGGGCGCTGGGAGGCGGCAGCAGACAAGATAGATAAAGCCCTGGTGGTGGAGGCAGATAGCCAGGAAGCCAACAAGTATGTAGATGTGTTTGGTGTGGAAAGTGCTAGAAGGAAGAACGCGGTTAACAATTGTATCTGATTCCTAGCGTCCTTGCGGGGATGGAATATGTGAACACAGCAAGGAGCCCAGTGAAGTGCTCTAGAAATGTTAGCTTTCCCTACTGTGGGTTGTAACCATACCATTGCCATTCTTATCAGTGTCATCAGCACTGTCTTCATTAAGTAAGGAAGAGGGTGGAGAAAGAGTAGGAAAATCAGAAGCGGGGGGAAAGAAATGAAGGTAGAAACATGAGGGATGGTGGGGGTAGGAGGGTTCTGGGTTTATACCCGCTGAGACATGGGCACATTATGCTTGCCTTCTTCCCTTCTAAGCCTGACCTTCAGCCCGTGCCCAGGCGCCCCAACCTCAGCTTGTCTAGGGGTGCTGTCAGCGAAGCTCTTGGGCCAGGGACATAGCTTGGACCCTGTGGCTCTGCACATGAATACAAGAAGCATTTACAACTGGTTTGGGCACAACTCTGGCGTGGGCACCGCCCCGTTGCCAAGAGGCCAGTGAAAGGTGAGGTTTGCTCACTGGGCAGTTTGCTCAAGTTGAGAGCAAGGAGAACCCCTAAATGCAGAGAGACAACCATTCATGTTAATTTTGTCCTTGCCTTTCCAAAGCTGGCCCTGGGGGTGCATTCATACTGAAGCCATGGTCCCTACGGGCCTAGGCATCTGGACGGCCCTCCTGGCCTGCCTTCAGGTTGGAAAGTGGCTGTTAGTGATCCAGCCTTCTTTAGAGTGTTTTTAACAGCTGAATGTTTGCTTTGCCAATTTAGAATACAAGGTCCGTAAGGAAGGCATCGATAACCCCCGTTGTAAGGGATGATGTGACGGGTGTAGATAGAAAGCAGATGAGGGTTACTTGGAGGTGAAATGTGGTTTTCCATACTCACAATTGAGGCCCTGAAATCCAAGCTCCCCCTGAGTTTCAATGGCCTGTATTTGTTTGCTTATTTTGGCTGCTCTCTCTGCTATTGGAATCTCCTCTCGCTCCCCTCTAGCAGGGCCAAATGACACACATCTAATCTAAGCTTCCAGGGCCGCTGCTGTCACCAAGCAGCTGTGTGACCTGGGCAGCCTGCTCAGATTCTCTGGAGTGCTAGCGGTTTCCTCCTGTTAAAGGGAAGGAGTCGTGCCCAATGTACGAAGTCAACCTTCCCCACTGCAGAATTCTGTGATTCCATGGTAGCTGGCTTCATTTGGAGAACTTGGTCAACACATGATGAGATCATTGGAGATCACTCAGGGTCTGTGAACTGAGGCAGGGAATTAGTGGGTTAATTTTTTTTTTTTTTCTTTGCACATTCTATATTTGGACAAAAGCACATTGGGCGTACTTTGGTCTCTGGCTGTCAAGTCCTCGTTACATTTATTTTATTTAAGTCCTCCAGAAAGTCCTGGTAATACGTTCATTAACTTCCATCTATAAGTAAAGCCTTTGTGTGAAGAGGACTGCATTCACCAAAGAGGGCCTGACCTTCAGAGGTGAACTGTTGTTACCAAGCGGGCTCCAATCAAGTGGCTTGGCTGGCCTTGGTTGACCTCAGGGTGATGAGAAGGGTTCTCTTGTCCTCACTGTTCTGCAGCCCACAGGGGACATTGCTTTTGGCTTTTATCCAGAAAGAATGAACAGTAAATAAATGAAGAAGTACATTAGGCTGAACCGCTGACGTTTGTATGCAGGGTAGTAAATGTCTGTAGATGAAGAGCAGCAAAAGATTTCTTAATAAATGCTTTTGTGATGGATTTTATACTAAATCATTTCTTTACATTTCGACCAAAACCAACAGCTTAGATAATGGATCTGATGTTCATACCATGCATATACTCTGGTTTGATAAATCTTCAGCTAAGAGGACCTCCATGAAGTGGATTCCCTCCGGACCGGGAGAAGATTGTTTGTGGAATAAATTAACATGAGGGAAGTTCAGGGAGACCTGGGAAGGTCTAGACCCCGGCCGTGCTCCGACTCACGCCCTGCTCAGCTCTGTGCTGAGGCTGAATTGTCGGTCTCCTTGGGTTTTCATTTTGGGGCTGGACTGTGTTAAATAAACCTAGTGGTAGAAATGGCTTTATGATGGTTCTATTTTCTGAATATTTACTCAAGAAAGCAAGAGACAGCCTGGGAGGAAAATGAAGGGGCTAGCAAGCCAGCATGTGGAGGGCCATCGTGAATGAAGTGTCCTTTCTTCCCCTCTTCCTGGTCATCCCCCTCTTCTCACCGAAGACACTAAATGGGGACAAGAGTGCTGATCCCTCTGGCCCCTGGACGCAGCGTGGTGTTTGCATCTGTTGCTGGCAAGCCCAGGTTGAGTGGTGGATTCTTGCTTCCTTGTTCTGGCCTTTGTGGCCTGGGCTAGTCTCTCTAGCTGTGGACCACGTGGGGTCTCCCCACCACACTCTGGGCTGTTTCCTCCTGTCCTTTGCCCACTTCGCATCTTCCCCATGCAGAAAACTCTTCTTCTTCCTAAAAGATGCTCAAATACTGCTTCCTCCTGGAGCCTCCCTCTCCTCCCTTTGCTGCAGGCAGAGATGGGTACTCTTGACTGTGTCTGGCCCTCATTTTCTGTCTTCTTGGACAGCATCACCTGCAGTGTCAAGGAATTTCTTGCAGTAGAGTCTGTGTATCACTAGCCATCACCAGGAGTACGGTGCCACATAATACAGGCTCCTGAATCCGAATCTCTAAACAGGAGCCCAGGAATCTGCATATCTAACAAGTGTCTGTTATAATTTGGTGGTAAGCTCCTTGGGGGCAGGGGCTGTCAAGGTCATTTTCATCCTGGTGCCTAGCACCTATGAGGCACCCAGAGTGTGAGTGTGGAATGAATGAAGAAAGGAACAAATGAGGAAAGCAAGCTGCGAATCAGAACGAAGCCCTCATCTCACATTTTATTGTGACTTTGCAAGTGTCATGTAGCCTTCAGAATGATGAGTGGCCTCCATCCTGGTCCATTATGGTGTAATAGATTAAGCCATCCTTCAGAAAAAAATAAAGGAGCCTTGACAATGATAATTGCCGTTAATATCACTCTGGACATAGGTTTACTGACTGATGAGTTTAGAAAATTTGCTTCTAAAACAACATTAAGTAATGTGAAAAATAGCCAACAGGAAGGTCAGAGAGGTGGGCGTGGCCTTGCGCTCAGAGGCATGTGTGGGGAGAGAAAGTGCATCTGGGGGGCCAGATGGGAGTTCCTCAATAAGGCCACCCCGCTGGGCCAGGCCTGAGCTGTGCATTCACTGTAGACTGCAGCCTGGGGCCATGCACAAACATGGTGGGGCCCAGACCCCAGTGCATGGTGAGACACCATACAGGCTGTGACGGCCTGCCAGCACCTTCTTGCTCTGATTTTCCTCTTCCCGTTTTACATACTCACTCTCTCTGGTGAATAGTCCTTGGCAGGTTTCCCGAGATATCAAATTCCAGGAGAGAAAATACACAGGTCATGTGTACGGACTAAATAGAACTCTTAGTTGGAAACGACTTTTGTCAGGTGTCTGGGAATCTGCTCCGCCTTCAGCTACAAGTTAATCAGACATAGAGCAGCATGTCCGGAACTTGGGCAAGGGGCCCTCCTCTGCCCTCTGCCACCTGCCTGACTCACCTTGGGCAGGTTACAACCTTTCTTGGGGCTGCAGGTTTCTCATCTCTCTAATTAGGGCCTTGGACGAGCTAGGCCAGGTTCCTTCCAGGTCTAAGAGCGTGTAATTCTATCCACCTGCCTTCAGTCTCAAGCCACCACCCGCTACAGATGGGATTCATAATTCCGGGCTGCACTTAAAATACTTAGCTGGGTTGTGTGGCTGCTGTAAAATAACCTTTAGCTTGCCTTGCAACTTGTTTGGACTTTTATCTAATCACAGAAACAGTTGAGGTGAGTGCTTTAAAAAACATTTACTATGTAGGAAAGCTTACACTGGAGTGCTTTCTGTGCTGACTGTGGCGACTTAGTGGGCATGTTTGCAGGTCTGGGAGATGTTACACAGATGACTGGAGAAACGTTTCCACATGGGGTCATGGACAAGCAGCAGGGAGACGGGAGTGGCAAATGCTTTGTGGGCCAGGGTGATGTGTCAGGAGGGGTTTGGCTCCCGGATTTGGTTTTCTCATCTGTAATACAGGATCACACATTTTTTCTAGGGTTGTGTGAATAGCAAATGCAACAAAAGTTCTTGCATATATGTGCAGAGCACTTAGAGTGGAGCTGGGACATAGTGAGAGCTCTATGAATATCAGATGTTATTATCACCACGAGCTATACTAATATTCTTTGCCTACTTTCCTCTCATCACAAACATTTTCTTTAGTATTGGGAGGAAAGTCGTTTCTAATTTCAAAGCCCTGGTGACCTGATTCTCCTGGGGAACTTTGGCATCAAGATATGGTGCTGATCCTCAAAGGCAGAGGCAGTGTATTAGTTCATTTTCACGCTGCTGATGAAGACGTACCTGAGACTGGGCAATTTACAAAAGAAAGAGGTTTAATGGACTTGCAGTTCCACGTGGCTGGGGGAGGCCTCACAGTCATGGTAGAAGGCAAGGAGGAGCAAGTCACGTCTTTCATGGATGGCAGCAGGCAAAGAGAAGGAGCTTGTGCAGGGAAACTCTCCCTTACAAAACTGTCGGATCTCTTGAGACTTATTCACTATCACGAGACAACATGGGAAAGACTTGCCCCCGTGATTCAGTTACCTCCCACCAGATTCCTCCCACAACACATGGGAATTTAAGATGAGATTTGGGTGAGGACACAACCAAATCGTATCAGGCAGAAAGAAGACAGCAGGAAGGGAGGCTCAGGAGCTTCTGACTCCTGGATATTTGATTAGGGACTAGCTGGACTCAGCTTTTGTTTGGCCCTGAGTCCACCATGGTTTCAACACAGGCAGTTTTACAGCTCACAACAACCCAAGGTACCGAGAATGAAACAAACTCTCCTGTGGGCTGGGGTGGTCCTGGGAATTACTGGCTTTTCCAGGGGCCCTGGCTGTGCTCGGGATGAGTTTCCACTGGGGCAATTGTGTCCTGTAAGGCACTCTCTGTGTGGGTGCATCCACCCTGGCCCATCAGCACCTTGGGGACAGGATCTGGGCTGGGACCTGCAAGTTCTCAGGAGCTTTGTTGGATGAGTGAAAGGGCGAGGGCTACACCTACCACTCTCCAGGAGATACATGGTCTGGTGCAGCTCTTTCTAAGTGTGGGGCCTGGAAGGTCTTGCCCAGTGCCCCCCACATAGCTGCACCAGCCCCATCCTGAGTTTATGACTCCTGGGGAGGAGGGTGGGCTTACTGTAAGCAAAGTGCTCCCCACTGTTTGTGCAGCCATTGTGCGATCCCCTGACCCTTGACTCTTGTTGCCTGCAGTGTCATCTGGCAGCAGTATTTTTTAGGCAGCTCTATTGAGTGAAATTAACATACCATAAAATGTGTCTGTTTTAAGTACATGTCAATGATTTTTAGTAAATTCACAGAGTTGTGTATCCATCACCATCATCTAAATTTAGGACTTTCTCATCAACCTGAAAAGATCCCTCATGCCTATTTGCACCTCCTCTCCATTCCCGTCCCAGCCCCAGGGAGCCACCCTCTACTTTCTTCCTCTATAGATTTGCCTTTCCTGGATATTTCATATCAATGAAATCATGCAATATGTGGTCTTTTTTCAGCAGCATTATTGATTAATCTCCCTCCTGGTTCTTGGCAGGAAACAATTTGTATTTATGTTTGGAAAGGACCCAGGTCAGGGAGACACAGCTGCTCTTGCTGATATCGGCTGTGACCACACACTCGCTTGGATGGCCCCATCCAGCCCCTCCTGCTCACCTGCCACTCAGGGGCCATTGGTTCTTGCATCTCTTTCTCCATCCTTGATCTTGCTGCTGAGAATCGGACCCCTGTTTCTGTTTGGTGATGCACAGGTGCCTTCACTCCATGCATGTAGATCAGAACTCATCTGCCCTCTCCTCCTTCTGCATTAGTGAAGAGCATGGTCTTCCTTGGAGGGCAGATGTTTAGGTGGCCCTGTGCTCCTTGGTGGCCCTCTGTGACTTGCTTCTAAACAGTAGTGGGGTCTGTGACTTGCTTCTAAACAACAGAACACAGGGTAGGTGACGGGATGCATGCGATTATATGACTATGTGATATAGACTATAGTGCCAGTCTTGCTGGGTCTCTCTCTGTCTGCTGGCTCTGAGGAAGCAAGTGGACACATCACTGGACTGGAACTGTGCCTCAGCTATTGAAGCTGAGGGTGGCCCCCAGGCAGCAGCCAGCAGAAAAGCCAGAGCTGTTTACAGCTGTAAGGAGCCAAATCCTGCCAATAACCACAAGCATGGGCACATGAGTCCTCCCAGTGAAGCCCTGAGATGAGACCCCTGTTCCAGTTGACACTTCATTTGCAGCCTGGTGAGATCCTAAGCAGTACACCCAGCTGGGCTATGCCTGGACTCCTACCCCAGAGAAACTGTGAGATAATAAATGATTGCAGTGGGCTCCTTTCAGTATCCCTGCCCACAGTCTCTCCCAATCCACCTTCCCCCTTCAGTGCCAGCTCCACCCTGATGCCCCCTTACTGTGGCCTATAAGGATGTAACAGCCCAGTCCCAATATCCTCCTCCAGTTTTATCTCTGCTCCTCCTGATCACATCCCCATGCTCCGGCCACCCTGAACCACTTGGTCATCCTAAGACAATCTGGGCTTATCCCACCTCTGTGATTTGGCATCTGCTGTTCTCTCTGCCTAGAATGCTCTTCCATCTCTTCTCAGCCTGAAAAACGTATTCATTCTTCACAACCTCAGATCCAATATCATCTCTTTTCGAAAGCTTCTGTGGATGCCTTAGACAGAAAGAATTTGGACTTTAATTGGTATATTGCTCTTTCCTTGTGTCCACTGATACTGACATTGTATTTTAGTCTGTCCTCCAGTGCCCCCACTGGAGTATGGACAGTGGTTTAGACGTGTTCTTCCAACGTGTCTTCTTTCCCTGGTTCCCCCACTCTAGTGCCAAGCACCTCTGATGTTCAATAAACATCTTTGGAATGAGTCCTGGAGTGAATAGCCAGCTGACCACTTCAATACGTTGAGACAGAACCCCCCGGTGAACCGTGGGCCATGGGCGTCCTAACGAACTTTGGTTTGTAGGGAGTTAGGTGTGCAGGTCGGGTGGACAGGGACAGCATGGGAGGTGAGTTTCAAACGTCGGGGTTCACTGGGGTCAGCTTTAGATCTGAAGGTCATGGTCCCTCTCTTACTGAGGCTGTTGCTCTCCCAAGCACAGTGGCCATGAGACCTACAGCCCC
The DNA here is from genome assembly GCF_047675955.1 of Chlorocebus sabaeus. Classification (NCBI taxonomy): domain Eukaryota; kingdom Metazoa; phylum Chordata; class Mammalia; order Primates; family Cercopithecidae; genus Chlorocebus; species Chlorocebus sabaeus. The sequence goes on from NC_132912.1 coordinate 130,856,824, forward strand.
TGCTTTTCTTTCTGCTTCAGTGCCCTCCTCCATCCACTGCTGGTGGCTCCAACACATGGATGACAGCTTGATAAAAGTCAAACTATATGGAAAGGGTCTGAGATACTGACGAGCACTATCATTAAAATTGTGCCCACTCACCCGATAGATCCCCTTCCCCTCCCTGCGTATTTTCCTCCCCAGCACTCTGGTGTACATGCTTTCTTCATTAATTTGCTTGTTTTCAGTCTCCCCCAGTTAGACTGTAAGCCCCGTGAAGGCAGGCATCTCTCTGTTCCAGTAATTTCCGTATCCGTGTGCCTGGAATGATGTGGAGGGTGCCCATCCCACTGCATAGCTCTCCCTACACCTGGCCGCCTCCCTTCTTGATCTTTCTAAAATTCAAACATACCATGTCGTCCCTTTGCTTAAATGATTTTATTGTCTTCCCATTCACTTTAGGATGAAGAAAAATAATCTTTACCTCTAAATATGTTTCATTTTATTAACTTATCCCACCCAGATTAAGGTAAAAAAACAAACAAACAAATTCTCTTTTTGTCAATTATACTCTAACTCAAATTATCATTCTAGCCCTAACCTAAAGTCTAAGAGAGAGATTTTTGAATTTTTCTTCCTAGAGTTTTTGTTTGTTTGTTTTTGAGACAGAGTCTCGCTCTGTTGCCCAGGCTGGAGTGCAGTGGTACAATCTCAGATCACTGCAACCTCCGTCTCCTGGGTTCAAGTGATTCTTCAGCATCAGCCTCTCGAGTAGCTGGGATTACAGACACCTGCCACTACGCCAAATTAATTTTTGTAGTTTTAGTAGAGATGGGGTTTTACCATGTTGGCCAGGTCTTGGTCTCAAACTCCTGACCTCAGGTGATCCACTCGTCTTGGCTTCCCAAAATGCTGGGATTACATGTGTGAGCCACTGTCCCCAGGATTCCTAGAGCATTTTTATTTTAGAAAATAATTTCAGTTTATTTTCATAGGTGATATAACGATTAATCCTTAAAGCCTTCTGGCAGATTCATTTCTGGTTATTATAATTTTAGGGATGAAGAACTAAGAGTGTGGGGATAGGGAGTCTGAGAACGAGATGGTGTTCAAGCAAACTGGGATTTCTTAATTGGGTGGCATGGGGGGCAGTGGCAGAGGTGGCCGTGGGTCTGGCTGTATAATTCTTCACGTGATTGGGTGGGATGGGGGGCGGTGGCAGAGGTGGCTGTGGGTCTGGCTGTATAATCCTTCACGTGATTGGGTGGGACAGGGGAAGGTGGCAGAGGCAGCCATGGGTCTGGCTGTATAATCCTTCACGTGATTGGGTGGCATGGGGGACGGTGGCAGAGGCGGCCATGGGTCTGGCTGTATAATCCTTCACATGGGTCATGATCCTTTGTCAGCCCATTCCTGTGTAATGATGGATGTGGGTGGGCGGGAATGACTTCCCAATATAATTTCTATCCATTTCATTTTCTTTGCAGAGGGAAGAGAGAAGCCCCTCCCATTCCCTTCTACTGGGGCTTGTTAAGCCATCGCCTTGGGGGCCGGCTGATCAGCAGCAGCCAGCAGCCGGCAGCCTCGGCAGGCAGGAGCAAGGACAGCCTGTGGCTACTGCAGCCCCACTGCCCGGTCACGCTTCATGACGGGAGAGTGCCTTGGGAGGAATGTAAAGGCAAACCATGTTAGCATCATAGAGCCCAGTTAATTCTGTATGGGTTGGTATTTGGGGAAGAAATTGAGGACAATTTGGTATTGGCCCCTATAACAGGGCAGTGACCAGTATGCATGGCAAAGTCTTAAAGTCAGTGAGTTTTTCAGGATGATTTTCTTTTCTGTCCCTGAGTCAGTGGGATAGAATGGAAATGCCTTGTCTAGGTACTTTAGGGAGCACAATGTGAAGAAGACAGCCTCCCCTAAGCTAGCACCGCTTGTGTAATTTGTGGTCCTTAGACATTAAAGTGAAGCCCTTTGTCACCAACTGTAGAGCCCCCCCCGCCAAAACACCCTCATTTGGGGTTTTTATTCCATTTTAAACCATGAATTGCATAAACTACCATGGAACTCCTAGTTCCAGTACTGATGTGAGGTTTTTCTGTGTTGGATCAAAACCAAATGCTGCTTTATGTCAACTTCAGGAAGGAAACTGGCAAATGCATGAAGTCAGTCTCCATGGTGCGCTTCCACTCCAGGGACTGTACGAGAGGAAAAAAGGTGCTTCATATCGCAACCAAAAGTATTCTCTGTCTGAGGACCGTTGCCCAAGTGTGAAGTAGGAGACTTGTGCAATTCAAAGGCACCCATGCGATGCTCGTGCGAAGCCCTTTTCTCAGCCAGGCACGACGGGTATGGAGCCGGCCCTGGGAAGTGGGATCTAGAATGACAACCCCTGGCACAGGGCTAAAGAGCTTTAGGAGTGGTGAAATCTCATTGTACCACTGCAAACAGAAGGTGCATCCCTGCATGGGAAGCATTAGGTCGCCTCCCAGGCAGGAGCAAACATTTGGTGGGAAGGACTAGGAGGTTGGCTGCTTGCTCTTCTCTTTCAGCAGTGACATCTCCACCCTGCTTGTCCCGCGTCTCCGGAAAGGTGGTTCCAGGTACAAAAGCTCAAGTGGACTGGAGGCTCCCAAAGCTTCTCCCCGTGCCATCTCCCCACTGGCTGCTGGGTCCAGTGGTGGCCACCCCTTGGGTACTAGGAACTCCTAGTTCTACAATGAGAAGCTGCAAGGTACAGCTGTAAGTTTTGTCCTCATGCTCACTCCCTTATGCTGTCTCCTCCAATAATGCATGTGATTTGGTCTCTACAGGACTCTCAGAGGCCCATGGACTGGAGTTGTTAATGTCCTGCAGATGGGAGCCACTCTCCTGCTGTGATCACCAAGGTACCCAGGGCCTCCGAAGGCCACAAAGAATGGATAATTGCAACCCACAGGCCTCCTTCAGATTTCCACCAAGCCCTTCTGGTCAGCAAATACTCTATGGCAAGTCTGGGGTTTGGTCTTTACTTCTGGTGCCAATTAACTTCATCTTCCTTTTCTGTTTGGCCCGTGGAATTACTCTGCACTCTTTGCAATGATGTTTAGTAATTCTTATCGACTATGGAGCAGCCTGCTGGGACCCTGCCAGCTGATCTTAAAAAACCACTTACTGCAGGATTCCCACTGCTTTCCTGGGCTAGGAATTCCTTAACCAAAGGCAAGTTTCACAGGAGATCCTTGAGAAGGTGCCTTATTATTAATATTTTGATGTTGAAAATGTTCACTGTGGAAGTTGCTTACAAGGTGGGCCAGTGTGTTTGGGAAGAACAGGGTGGGCCTCGAGCAAACTGGGGGGCAGGGTGGGATTCAGACTCCACTCCCTCCACCTTTGTCTTTCCCTCTTCTTGCTCACCTTCAGAACCTCCGGGCGCCCTTCCTGGCTGCAGCCCCTTGGGTCTTCTTCATGCGTTGACACTGAAAGCTCTCTTGTGCTAATTGCTGACTAGGCATGAATGCATGGCAATTGTTGGCTTGTTTCCTTTCCTGGATCACTTTTTCCTCCTTTCATATTAGGTAGAGCCTTTCATGTCTTAACAAGAGGGAGCCGCTCACATGAGGTTTTGGGTGCACCAGTTGGGTGGGTTCTGAACTTCTGGCCCCCTTCCAAGTCTGAAAGTCTGGTTGACCATGTGTGTTGGGCCAAGCTGTGCCTGGCTCTGGAACTGCCTCCAAGGAGGGGCATCAGGCTGTGTGGTGGAGACGGGCAGTGACCCCTCCAGCCCCTGCTGCTCCCGCTGCAGCTGCAGAGTGTACAAGGGGAGAGTCTCCGGATGTCACGGGGCTCCACGGGTGTATTCAGAAAGATGAAGCACCCTGTGTGATGCACCTGCACCTAGGCTGATGGGGACACCTGCAAGGACAGACTGGGGCATTAAATAGGTGGAGGGAGCTTTGCTTTAGAAAACACACACTCGGAAAGTGGAATTTGCCATCAGGCAGACTAAGGGGTGTTCCGCTTACTACACTTGGAGTCTTTCGCCCAAGAACTGATGAAACAGTTCAGGAACAAAACCAGCCAGACACGTTAAGAAGAATGATGCTTACCAACGTAGTATGGGGTTTGATGTTGACAACGATTCACTGATGTCTTCCCAGATTCCCTAGATGTAGGGGCAGAACTACCAGGGGAGAGACCATGCTTCTTTGGAGGGATTGAATGGTATTCTCTAGGTCTGGAGCAGCACTGTCCAGGGAACATCACACTGGGAATTTTCTTCATCTGTGCTGTCCAAGATGGTAGCTGAGCATGCAGTGTGGTTATTCCAACAGAAGAACTGAATGTTTGATTTCATTTACTTTTAATTAATTTAAATTTAAATCTGAATGCCCACATGTGGCTAGTGGCTACATGGTGGACAATGCTGTCTAGACCAGTGTGCAGAGGCCTTAGTAGGGGAGGAGCATTGGAGGAAAATGGAGAGGTGACCCTGGAGAGGTGGTGGGAACAGATCCGAGAGAACCTTGTAAGGTGTGTGAGCAATTCGAGACTTGTCCCTGGGGATGGCAGGAAGCCACTGAAAGGTCTAAGCAGATGAATGAGTACTCAGATTGATAGCTTAAAAGACTTGGCTGGGTGCGGTGGCTCATGCCTGTAATCCCAGCACTTTGGGAGGCCAAGGCCTGCAGATGATGAGGTCAGGAGTTTGAGACCAGCTTGGCCAACATGGTGAAACCCCATCTCTGCTAAAAATACAAAAAGTAGCCAGGCATGTTGGTGGGTGCCTGTAGTCCAGCTACTCGGGAGGCTGAGGCAGGAGAATCACTTGAAACTGGAAGGCTGAGGTTGCAGTGAGCTGAGACTGTGCCACTGCACTCCAGCCTGGGCGAAAGAGCAGAACTCCATCTCAAAACAAAAACAAAAACAAAAACAAAAAACAAAACAAAACAAAAAACAAACCTCCCACTCCCCACCCCAACCTGGAGTCCACGTAGAGAAAGAGTGGGGGCAGGAGGGCAGCCAGAGAAGGCTGTCATGCATGGAAACATCCATCCATCTACATGCACACCTACACACGTGTGTATGCCAATTGGTACAGAACTGTGGGGAATGCGTATTGCCAGGAGCCATGCCAAGCACTCTGCGTGCTAGATAATCACACCACCAGCTCCGGGAAAATATTCTGAAGGGAAAGTTGTAGGGGTTTGTGGCCAAGCTATTGATAGGTGAAAGAGGCAGAGAGAGGCACAGAGAGAGACTGAAGATGTCCCTAATGCCTGAAGACGCCTCGAACGCCTGGCTTGCAGGTCTGGGCAGCATCCCTCAGAGGGACAGGGAGGCCATGGAGAGACGCAGGTTGAACTACACTGAGTTTGAGTTTCCCCCCCACCCACCCCTGCCACCTTAAGTAAAGCTCAGGAGCCCACCTGCCTTGAGCAGACCCCACCCCCAGGTTCCGTATCTCCACCAAGAGATGGGAGGGCAGGCTTCCCAGAACGGGGGAGGCTGACCCTGGACAGAGGCCGTGACGGCTGGCAGAGGGGTTTCTTCCTACCCAGAAGGAGTGCTCCTCTGCCCCTGGCATTAGAGAGGAGATGCTGTAAGCAAAGCAGAGATGCTGTAAGCAAAGTGGTCGCTCTGCTCAGGGTGATGCCGAGTGGTGGTTCTTGCAGAGGCCACACTGAGAAGCAGAAACAGTGCCAGCCACACTCATGGCCCCTGAGAAAGGTGGTGTTAGCAGCACAGAGGGGAGATCAAGGAGCTCCTGTGGGAGCGTGTTTCAAAAAACAGTGTGGTAAGTTTCTAACTTATGAGGTTGCCATTTTATTTATTCACTTATTTTGTTTTTTCAGACAGGGTATTACTCTGTTGCCCAGGCTGGAGTGCGGTGGCACAATCTCAGCTCAATGCAACCTCCGTCTCCCAGGTTCAAGAGATTCTCAGTCTCAGCCTCCCGAGGAGGAAGGATTACAATTGTGCACCAACACGGCCGGCTAACTTTTGTATTTTTAGTAGAGACAAGGTTTTGCCGTGTTGGCCAGGCTGGTCTTGAACTCTTGACCTCAAGCAATCCTCCTGCTATGACCTCCTAAAGTGCTAAGATTATAGGCGTGAACCACCGCTCTCAGTTGCCACTTGTTTTATATATTTATTTTTTTAAAAACATTTTCCTGCTTAAAAAAAAAATGCATGTCAGTTGAACTAAACCGGTTCTGTCTGAATTTATCCTTTTTTATGAATTTTGAAGAAATAATCATGGGCTGGTAACGATGTTCCTCATGGCATGACTTATCTCAACATATGGCATTTATTTGGGCAAACACACAGTGCTACAACTCTGCACCCTTTCAATGCCATGAAAAGAAAATATTTAAGGGCTTGAAAGTCATTCAGACTATGTTCATAACCGAAAAAAGACATGTAGGGTGTAATTGTGTTTTTGTTTTAAAAAACAAAAAAAAATATTACACTCATGGAAAAAAATTAGAATGATATACCAAAAATTGTGGTTATTCTGGGAAGAAGAATTAGAATTATAAATGTCTTAGATTTTTCTTCTCTTTCTTCATTTTTATGAATTTCCTACCAAAAGTGTGTATTACTATGAAGTTAGAAAAAAACAAAAAACAAAACCCATGTATTTGTTTTTTGAAGGACAAGCCAGAAGGAGGCTGCGGTGGAGGCGGGGCGGTAGGGAGGGTTCTGTCCTGGAATTTGGCTGCATCTGGTGAAACTCATTGTCTTCAAGGTTTTTTTTTTTTTTTTTTTTTTTCCATGTGAAAACACAGGAAGGCTATTTTCAGTGGATCTTTTGTCCTCAATCCAAAAAGTGTTTTTCTCCTCTAAGAAGGCAAAGTGCAGGTTCTGCCTGGTCCCCAGTGTGGAACTGGCCCAGCATGGAGGGCTTAACTGGACCAAGCTGCTGTGAGCAGCCGGTCACACTGCAGCTCCCGCTCACTCAGCCAGGAGAGGCTGTGGGGACCCAAGCCCGGCTTGGGGAGAGACTGTCTGAGGTGGCTATACAGAGCCCAGGGCCCTGCTGGTGGCAGTGACATGGCTGAAAGGGGATTGCCACTCAATTAGGTCACAGGATTCTGCCCCCAGGGGTCCTGACTCTGTCAGAAGAGTTCACTGGAGTGTGACGAGGGATGCCTGTCATCAGGACCCAGCCTGGGCAGGGCCTTCTGTCAATGCCGCTCATAAGCGAGCAAACACTGGGCCACAGAGCTGGGACCTCACGAATGGGACAGGCAAGACAGGTAAATGGTTTGTAATTGGATCCTCACTGTCTTCTGGCACACTCATTTGGCGGTGGGTTGGTTCACAGTTGGAGAAACAGAAGAATTTTTCAGATGTTTGGGTGTTTCTGATAAGCTCTGACTTTCAGGTCAAGGCAGAGAGGTGACTTTGCAAACAGCTAGGCCGGAGCTCCTCGACACCTGTAACCTTTTCCAGAGTCACTTTGGAAGCCTAAGTGACCCCACCAAAGTGGAGCATTGCTCAAACATTCAAACTCACTTTTTGGAACAGCCTTCAAAGCTCTATGCTCATTTGTTGACTGTTCTTATAATGGCTGATTTTCTCTTTCTTTGGAAGTAGACAGAAACCGTCCAGAGCTGAGAGTGTGACGAAGAATACAAGTGCCGATGGAGGGGCGTGGCCTTTTAGAGCATCCTGGGGGCTGTTCTGAGGGCCAGAAGGTTACTGGGTAGGAGACAGAATCTCCATTTGTAGTGGAGGTGACAGAGGCGTGCAGAAATTCGAGGGCTTGTCACTTGGGCAGAAGATGACAGAGCCACAGTTCAGAGCCAGGACTGTGACTCTTAACTGCCCTTCAGTTCTGCTTGGAAGGGGAGGGAAGTCTGACAGATCCCATAGATGGCGCTCTGTTGGGGATGGCGTGCAGTGACTGGGTAGATGGGTTCTAGTCAGTCTCAGGGCAAACGCTGTTCCTGTCCTGTGCCCCAGGCTGATTCTGGGCATGTGGGGGCCTTTCTAAATCAAAGTACTCAGGAATGATCCAAACAGCTGTTTTCAAATGTCTAGATGCATGAAGATAAATCATAAGCGGACTAACTTTTTTGTATCTCATCTGAAAGTTCTGGTATTACTTTCCAGCTATTGTTTCCCATTTTGTGCTGAGATCACATCTTCTTCTGGGTTGGGAGAATTATATTTCCCTTCCGATAAGACAGCCCGCCATTTCAAACCAGGCCTAGGTGGATGCAGTGTGAGCATAATCCATTTAGCACTTCCTTCCCCAGGGCTCTGTCCCCTCAGTGGGGACCAGTGGCTCCCGCATCCACCTAGAAGTTAGGCTGGTGTTTTTCTGCCTTTTATGATGTACTTAGACTTTATCTGTAATATATATTCAGATGTTGATCTTTTCGTGAATTCAGAAAGGGCTTTTACCTTCTTGAGCCCCATCCATAAGGTTGCAGTAAGCTAAATGCATGCTTCATGGCAGCAGAGAGGGTTTTATGTCCTTTGTTAAATATTTTAAAATTTTTGCTGTAATAAACAGGTGGTTATTGTTACTATTTCTTTCTAGGAATTCTTTATTTCTTCTAGAATTAGAAGCCTTAAGAATTTTGTGTCCAAGTTTTCATAGTATTTCTTTTCTTCCCCTCTTTCTCTCTGTCTCTTATTAGAGGGGACCAGCAAGAAAGACGTAAAAAGGTCAGGATTGGTGCACACTCTTGTAAGGCTGTTAGGAAGAATAGGGCAGTTGTGGCCTGTTCCGAGGGGCAGTAGGGCAGTTTAGGGCCAACTGTTGGATAAGCATGAGGCTTATCCAAGGCCCCTATATTGCTGTCGGCAAGGAAGTAGTGATTCCAGGCATTTCTTTCTGTTTGGCAGAAAAATGGAAAGTTAGTATCATATCAATTAGCCAAATTAGGGTGCAGGGAACACAATCATTACATCTGAGAATATTCCTTTTGTGTTTAGAACCATTGCATTATCTCCAAACCCCAGACGTATATTTGACTGGGAAGCACCTCTTCTTGAGCTGTAGAAGTCACGAAACATTGACCTGCAGAGTTCCTGGCCATGCCAGGTTCTGGTCATGGGTGACATGGGATGTGTGCTGAAAATGACTCCCCGTGGCTGGTGCTGTAGCAACAAGTCCACGAGCTTCCTACTCATCTCTTCTCTGGCAATCCATGGGCTTCCCACCGGGCTCTACTAACATCCCCTTCTCTTCTGCCTTCCATTTATCCCCCCAAACCCGAGTTGTGCAGAACGCTGTTCTTTCTTGTTTTAATATTTTAAAAAAGAAAGCAGTGACATTTTCTAAGACAAGGATTGTTGGCTGATTTACTCATGCTAGGAATCAAACCCTTCTTAAAAAGCTGCCTTCTCTGCATGGTGGGTTTTAGATACTTGGACCAACAAAGCTGGCGTTGTTTTGAGAGGGTTAACTAAGATTAATGAGGAAAGAAACGTGAAGCCATAAAGGATCAGCGTTTCCAATCAATGATGGAATAAATTTAATGTGTATTCCATCTGCAGTTTCCTTGGCACAAATGTCCAGATGCCAATTCCAAAAGGTTTTGCCTTTTTATGCTTCTAAGTAACCTACTAAGACAAGAACAGTGCGTACTTCAAGTGTAATAGTGCTTTATTTAAGGTTTATACTGCAGTCGATGTATTGATCAAGAGGAATTTGTAGAATACAGAGGCATGTTTTAATAAGAGCTGGATAGAGTACCGCAAACCTTGCTATTCCCAGGACTTTAACAATTGTGAATTGCAGCTTCAGCATCTTATTTGGGAGAGGAAGGAAAAGGAAAAAAGTAATTAATTGTGATAGAGTAATGGGGACCACAAAATGGGGGCTCTAATCCCCTCCAAATGCATGGGTAATGAAATCATGAGTTTCTCTGTAGGTGTTCTGAAATAACTCAGAAAGCAGCTCTGTGCATGAGCTTTTTAGAGATTGTGTATTTAAGCTGCGTGTAATTCCTTTTTCAGGTGGGGAGTGGCGTGAGGCCTTGGTCCATTTCATTGCTGACATTAGCCCTGCACCAGCGGGAGAACGTTTCTTCCTTTAATCACCCCAAGATTAGCCTGCAGTTGCCTCTTTCTGTTGGATATTTGAATAACAAGCTTGATGAAGCCACTTAACTCCCTCCAATTACAAGTGCCAAATGGGGGTACAAAAAAGAGAGGCCTTTTACATGTGTGAATGATTTCACAGTCCAGTGTCATAATCAGATTCTAGAAATTGAACTTGCAGAAAGTTTGTGCTAGCCTTGTGGATTTTCATTTCAGATGTTGTCAACTCAAGGGCATTTGGACCAATCAATATCTGTCTGTCTTCTCGCACATAGAAAGTTGGCTATTAGAAAAGAGAGGCTTACAGCAGGGCTCAGCCAATACCATTAGCCCTAGCCTAAGGGCAGTTCTGTCCATGTGCCCGGGTAGGCACCTGCCCCCTCCCCTCCCCCACCATTAGGGAGGCCACTTGGGATGTCATTTGGACAGAGCAGGCAAAGAGCACTTCTTTATTCTCTCTCTTTTTTACACCCAGACTCCCCCAAAATCAATAAATCTGTTCTTTGCTTATTTTCAGAACTTTACTTCAATATAAGCAAGGACTTTCCTTCCAGCAACAAACTCAAGTAACACCATGTCAGGCTTATGTGTGTGTGTGTTTTCTTTCTCTGTTCCAATTTGAAAAATAATTGGAAATAATATCTGATTGATGTTCTCTCTCTCTCTCTCTCTTTTTAGCTAAAGATTTCCTAGATGAAAGACCTTGATCCACTGCCTTTCATGATTCAGCACTGGATTTTCTGTTCCATGCAGCCTTCTATTGGAATAATTTTGTGAAATGAAGGCAACAAAGTATTGTTTTCTTAATCAGAGAGAGCTTCATACAAATTATGCTCATTGACTGCTAATTTGTCCTGCATTGTTACCGATGCTCTTCTTATGATTTTTGTTTTGTACTGAACAGCTTCCTGGCTGAGAGAGAACCCCGAAGCAGTTAAGATACCAGGAAAGGAAGACTTGAAAATTGGTTAGTGAAGATTCTGAGTATTTCCTGGTGCGTCTCGGAATTTTGTTTGTTTTTTTTTTTATGGTGATATTTCTTTCTCTCTGTATGTCTCTGTCTCTCTGTCTCTATCTGCATCTCTGCCTCTTGTTAGAAGGGACTAGTTAGAATGGCACAAAGAAGTTAGAATTGGAGATCATCGTTGCAAAGGCCCTTAAGAAGAGGGGGGCCGTTGTGGTCTATTCTGAGGGCTACCAAGGTGGTTTCCAGCTTGCTCTTGGCACGAAGAGGAATAACCAGGGCCATTTTAATGCTATGGGCAGGGAAAGCATGATGCAAAGCCTTTGGAGGGGCCACCGGGCAACGACAGGAGAACACCAGAACCCAGGGAGATAGCAGAGGTTGAGGAAGCCTGGCACCCCAGCGACAAAGTAGTGTCCCTGACAAAAGAAAGAAAGACTCAATCTTGGAAACAGAAACATGAAGTGAATGTTTAATACCATCGTCCAAGAAGATGGCATTTTCTGTGACCGGAACAATGCAGAATTAATGTGTATCTGCAAGAAATATCATTAAGATTAAGTATTCTTCAGAGAGAGTGGAGAATCGGGGAATTCAAGTGCATTTGTTGGCTTGAGCCAGCCCTCCGCTACCTGACCCATCTGCAGGCAGAAAGGACATCCTCCAAGGTAAAGACATCTGCTGGCAGACAAAAGTAAAGATGTGAATTTTCTTTCAATTTCCTGAGAGAGCACAATACTTTCAGTTCTCTCTTTTAATGCGACTCTGGATTGCTTTTTCCCTGACAGTTGCTGTAGAGATAGCATAGGCTTGCTGCTTGGCACAGAAGTACTCTTTATTTCATTGTAATTAGCAAGGGTAATTTTCTGGCATGGCTCCGGAATGGTCCATGAGGGGTTTTCATGTCTGAAAGCAGAGGAGAGCTCAAGGTCAGATCCTGAGCTTCAGCAACGAGGACAAGTTGGAATCCGGAGCTGGAATTGTGGTGCTGGAGCACAGGGTGAGGACCCAAGGTTACTCAGTCCTCAGGGCCAAAGTCCTAACTGGGCTCCTGCCGATCGTCTCTCCTGGGGTCCTGTTCGGGATGGACCCACAAGATCACCAGAACGGGGCAGCACTGTCTTGCTATACAAGCTCTTTAGAGGGCTCCATTGAACAGGTTTTCTGTTTTGAATGAAATCACAGGTCCTTCATTCAGGGGTTTGCCATGATTACCTTGATCTTATGCTCATCAGCCATTATAGCACTATGTTTTTTGTGTATATGCCCTTCTCTCTTGCCAGATTATCAGCAATGGTTGTGTGTGTGTGTGTGTGCGCGCGCGCGCGCACGTGCGTGAGATTTATTTCTGCATCTCCAGTACCTTTCAGGGTACTGTGCAGAAGCATCACTCAAAAGCACGAAGCCAAATAGGTCTCTGAACACAGTTTTTGGTTGAACTGACTTTTTTTTTTTTTTTGAGGGTGAGACTTCCTCAATAGAGGAGGCAGTGTGCTGATTGACATGCTGGTGAAGCTCCTTGTCTTGGCATGGACTCATAACTGACAGAACAGCATGCGGACCTCACTGCTCCTTGGACTTTGAGTGGCACTACTCTAATACTGAGTCCTGACCTGGATCCCTGTTTGTTTGCCTGGACCTAAGGCAGTGGTACAGACCTTCCCCCACCCCACATACCATTTCCTTCTGGAATGTGGGTTGGTGGAACGGAGGCTGAGTCAATCACAGTGCCCCATTCTTCTGGTCATGTGACAGGTCTGGACCTGGGGCATGTGGTAAAGTTGCATCTAAGTCACATCAAAGCAGGGAGAGTTAAAGCAAATCTTTTCTCTCTTGTTGTGGAGCTGGAATATGAGCCCAGAAGCTTTCAGAAGCCATGGTCCTGCCCTCATAGAGAAGCTCAACTGAGGGAACAAAATCGACCTAGGTAGCAGCGAGCGTGGAAGGGGCCTGGCTGCATCCAGTTCTCAGATCCCGTTGTCCCCACCCACCCCCTGTAACTTGCCAGTTTTATTTATCAAGCATCCTCTCCTCTCTCCCAGCTTGTTTGAGTTCTGTTTCTGTCATTGTCACCAAGAGAGTTTGGATGAGTAAGAAATCCCAACATTCCATGGGAGTCTTGGCGGTTTAAATTTTTAAGTGAGTCCTCACTTGTTCAAGTCTTATTCCTATTAGAGGGCACTTCCATAGTCCAGAAGGTGGGGAATTCCTATAGGTGACGTGTGGTCTCTCTAAGCAATTTGACCAGGACTGTTTCATAAAATATTTAAAAAATGGTTCCTTTTAATTACTCATTTTTAAATGTATACGTGTTCTTGGCAAACAAGAGATGATTTGTGTTAATCAGTGATCTTTAAGCAAATTCCTTGCAATACTTTATCTCGATATAAACTTGAAGCTTCTTAAACAAAACAGGAGAATCAGTACTTGTGTATTTCGTATGGCTTCCTCTTTTATAAATAAAATGAATGGACTTGGGAACAAAATAGAATTTTTTTTTTTTTCCCAGGAACTATAGGACTGAAATCTTTTTATCCATGGCAGTTGGATCTCACAGTACATTTTCACTGTAACAGACAATGAGGTTGAGTCTATAAATAAATAAATAAAGTCACCATCATGTCCAGAAGCCTCCATTTAAAACTTAAAGCAAGTGGTTTTGGGTTTCACCTTTTCCTTTAAAATGAAATTCCCTGAAGCCATATTTTTAAAATGCAATCTGAATGGGAACTGCCGAACTGGGAAACTTTAAGTTTAAAAATAGAACTACATCTGAATTATCTTATAGAAATTTGTCTTCCAACCGGCCATCAGTAATTGTAGACATGCTTCATAGATCTACATATTTCAGCACTTTTTACATTCTGAAAGAATCTTGCTTAGATACGAAGGTTAACTGGACACCTCCTTTTTCTGCATTCACCTTTAATACCAGACGCCCCCTCCATCTGCACTCCCAAGCTGGGAAGCCCCAGAGTGGGCTCTTGGCCCCTTATGGCCAACTGAAGTCCTCCATCTCTGCAGCCTCCGTGATCACCTGTGATCACCTTAAGAATAGGCTCGCGACCTCCTTTGGGCCATACAGAGCCCTTCTCGGGGCTTGCACTGGAGCTCTCAGGAGGCATGCTCGCTTTCTCACTAATCAGGAACTCTGAGGACCAAAGCCTGGAGCGATGGAGTGATCTGCTTGCCAGTGATCCAGGCAGGAGGCAGCCGGCCTGGAGGGCACAACGTGACCTGGTAGGGCTGATCCTCAGGCTCCAATGAGGCTGGCTCCTGACTCCACCCCTGGACTTTCTCAGTTATTTCAGGCCTTGGATTATCCTTAGTGCTTAAGCTAGTTCGAGTTGTGTTTCTGTCACTTGTAATTCAGAGAATCCTGGTGGCTTCAGTGTGATCAGGAAGACATTGGGAGCCATTTTAGTTTTTACTTAACTTCTATCAAAGTTGCTAGACAGGCTGATTATGGGTCTGTGCTAGTCTGGGAACCTGTGTTTGCTCTCTTAAGCCATGGGTCTTAGACTCATTTCCTGTTGCAAACAGGATGTACTGCACATTTTTACTGTGTTTTTGCTGCCCATAAGCAGGAGACAGATTCAAACGATAGGATTGGAAAGGTTCCAAAAGCACCAGCCATGGTAGGGGCCCTGAAGATTGCAACATAAACAAAAGCATTCAGAACTTGTGATGGGAATGTGAGAGGATTGAGCATTGAAGTCAGCCTAACAGAGGCCGTCGTTTACCCGGTGAAATCCTCAAGTTACAAACAGCTATTTTGCAATTGGAAGTCACCGTCTTCGGTTGGGCCTGATTTGTCATTTGCTTTATAAATAAGGTTTTATTTTGTCTTTAAAAAAATTTTTTTTAAAGGTCTGGCAATGTGGTGTCTCCTCCTTGCAGGATTTGGGAAGCTGGGAATATGTGTGACCCACACTACCTGAGGGTGATAGACTTTGACAGGGTCCTCAGCATCTTTACGTTGAAATCTGTTTTATCCTAATTTCCAGTCTTGGTGTTGTCTGTCACAGGCTGGGGAGAAGAGCACCACCCAGAGAAGGACCCAGTGAGGGACCTTTCCACTCTGCTTAGTGGGTTGAGGGCTGGGCTTTTGGTTTGAGATGTGGAGAGAAAGAAGCTACGTGGAAGAGAAAGAAGGAAGAAGGTACAGGGATGCCCTCCAGCCGGCTACACTTCTGAAACTAAAACGTACAAAACTTAGTGGCTTTTCCTCTACTCCTATGATGGGTGTGCAAGGACGCCCTCCAGCTGGCTTCATTTCTGATGCTAAAAATACAAAACTCAGCAGCTTTGTCCGTACTCCTATGATGCCTGCTTTTTAAGCATGAAGAATGCAGTATGCAGAATTCCTCCCATTCCCACCATGCCTGACCTGGTGCATCACAGGCTGCCCAGATGCAGAGGAAGGCTCTGCCATTTCGGCCTCAGCCTGGGCTGTCGGTGGTCCGCTCTCAGGGAACTACGTCTGACTACAGAGCAGTGCCGTGGGAAGGAAAGGTCTGGGAAAATGTAAATGGGAGTCCCAGCACAGAGCACAGCAAAACAATTCTTTGGCTGTGACATTGCAAATGCTGTGACCACACAACTCAGCCAACTGGTTACCTCTCACAATGGTGCCTGGTACATCCAGAATCTTAATCTGAGTAATGACTAGTTTTTCAGAAAAATGTTTTATCCTGAGTTCACTGTAGTGTCACATCCATGGTAAGGAACAAAGCAGAGAGATCCTGTATCTGCTTTACCGTTGCTTAACCACAGTACATATCATAGCCAGGATACTGACGCTCCTACAGCCCACTGACTGTATTCAGATTTTACATGTACTTACTTGTGTGTGTGTTTAGTTCTATGCCCTTTTGTATATTTGTGTGATCACCATCACTGTCAAATATGGAACAGTTTTATCACAGGGATCCCACTACACCTAAAAATTTAAATTTTAAACGTTTTTATTGTGATCTTTTCCTTTTTCTTTTTATTTTTGAGATGGAGTATCACTCTGTTACCCAGGCTGGAGTGCAGTGGCGCAGTCTCGGCTCACTGCTGCCTCTGTCTCGAGGCTCAAGCAATTCTCCTGTCTCAGCCTCCTGACTAGCTGGGATTACAGGCGTGCGCCACCTGTAATCTTTTTGTATTTTTGATAATTTTTGTATTTTTAGTAGAGATGGGGTTTCAGGGTTTCACCATGTTGGCTAAGCTGGTCTTGAACTCCTGACCTCAAATGATCTTCCTGCCTTGACCTCCCAAAGTGCTGGGATTACAGGCGTGAACCACCACACCTGGCCTGTTGTGATCTTAATCATTATTTGTCATTGTTTGGGGCCTAACTTTTTCGTGAACTATAATGGGAAAATAGGATCCCAGGTGCCAAGATTTGCTTTCCAGCTCCACCTCCCCACCCAGAACCCATGTGGGCCACCCATTGAAGCAGGCCTGCCTGTGGATTCCACAATGAGGCTATTCAAGAAGGATGTGGAGAGAATCCCATGTCTGGGAAGAGCCGTCCCTTGGATTTCTCTGCACTGAGCTTCCTATCCACTGGTATTATCTTGAGATGAAACCGTGGAGCTCTTCATGTTGAAATGCCAATACCTTTCCCCTCCACCACCTGTCAGTTGGTTTGGCTGAAGCCTGCTCACATTTACTTAACTTGACATATAGTAATAATGGAATATAATAAAAATTCTTTGCAAACTATTGATTTTTTTTTCTGCATGAACCCAAATGGTCCGCAGAATGGAGTTATTTTTTAGTTTGCACTATTCTCTGGCCATCCTTTCAGCATAATGTATTATTAGAAAAGATCATGGATTTAGTCAGAGATTGTGAAAAATCAGTGCAGCTGTAAGAAGGAAGTAGGCAGTTCTGTGACAGGCCTTTTTAGAACCCTGTCTTCTAGCTTCTTTCTTTGCACTTGGTAGCCACCCTGGCCTCTTAATCTTGGCTCTCTGTGGGCACCAGCTCTATAAACCCCGTCAAAGTGTTTTAACTTTCTGAACCCCAGTTTTTTTTGTACATAAGCTCACATATATCTTACATGTTGTTATTATGAAGATTGGATGAGTTAATATGATATAATAGGCCCTTAGTAAATGCTAGTTTTATTTTTAGCCATTTGTCAATTATTTAGCACTTCCCTTGGACCAGGCATTTGTTGGATGCTAAGTGTAGAAAAAGAATAAAAGCTATCTTTACCCTCAAGAGAATCACAGTCTTGTTGGTCCTGCAGTTAGAATTCAGCGCAGCGCTCATCATTCCCCTACAGAGAATCCATGCTTGCCAGGAGCTAGGGAGGTATGAGGTGTCAGGAAAGCCTTCCTAGAGAAGGTCACACTTTACTTTTTGGATGTTGGTGTAGACTTGGAAGGACCCAGGCTGTGCAGAGAGAAAAGGACATTCAAGTAGAGAGGCATGTGTGAGCAAGGTACAGAAACAGGAAGGATCTTTGAGTGTTCAGAGACTCTTATGTGGATCAGAGACAGCATGGGAATGGGAAAGTGGAGGGGACACATGAAGAGGTCAGCAGGGCCAGAGCCTGGGACCACGCAACCTTCTGAAGCTTCCCTGTCCAATATGGTGGGCAGAGTTCTGGGTGGCAGAAGGTTGCACAGCTGAGATCAATGTCAAGGCCGATTGGGTTTGGAGCCAAGACTGTAGGTGTCTTCTGAAATGCAGTAAGGTCCTGGGTGTCAGAAGCCTTCCTGGTTGTGCCAGGCAGGGAGGATCCCAGTTCCAGACACCAGTGACAACCTCTACTCTGCCTCCAACCAGCTCTTGGAACCTTGGGCAAGTCCTTTTGTTAACTAAAGGAATTGGGTTGACTAGCTTCTAACATTCTTTCCAGAGCTAAGATTAGTCGATTCTCCATGGTTTTACAATACCACAAAATGAAAAGATCAAGAATAACATGACAGTAGATGCATTCTGTTGTGAAAATTTTATCCCATCCAAAAAGTTCTATGCGCAATGGAATCCCTTCAGGATCTTGAAATCTAGCTACCTTCTTGGCCAAGACAAACTCTATATGGTCACAGCTTCTTAGATTCATTCAATTCTTAATTAACTTGCCATTAAAGTAGGACTAGCGGCTCACATGAGTCAGAAATCAGAAGAAAGAGTCTCCATTGCATGCCCTAAGTGTGGGTTTGTGGCTGGGAATTCCTGGCTCCTGTATTATTTGATCCATTTCTTTCTGGTTGGGAAGGGACATTCTTTAGTTACCAGGTGCACAACAAGGGACCCACTCTTGTGGTGTTCACCTCACCTGTTTTGGGCATCTCCAACAATGACCCTTGAACTGAACTTTGGCTGGTCTTGGTCCAGGTGTGGGGAGGCACCACTGCAGCCTGTCCTGTAGATGTCCTGTGACTCATCTTCACATGTCCTGGAGGGTGCTTCCCTGACTCAGCTTGGGAAGTCGGCACAGAAGTCTCTGGTTCTCTTCCCTCATTGTCTTGCTGTGGCCTTTGTATCCTCTTCCACTGGGTGTCCATTTACCTACATGCCACTCCTTCTGATAAGACCAAGTCTGTACCTTGATGGTTGCCGCTAGTCAACTGAGCAATGTCCCAGGCTGCAGAATATATTGAAGAGAGGAAAGAGAGAATCCTAAGAAGGGCGAGGGGTCCCTTCAGTGGCCTTCAACATCTACCCTGTCTTTCCAGGCCAGCATGGGCAGGGATGTGTGGCTTGCAGCTGGTGAGAGGAGCCCAGGCAGGCTGGCTCATCCTAACTGGCATTCATCTTGCTGAGCTGGGATCAGGAGCCTGCCCCTCTGCAAGACCCAGAGCAGCTCTCTTCACTGTTGCATGACCAAGCATCTCCTGGTTTGCAAGGACTGCTTTTGGATAGATTATTTCCTCTAATTAGCCTTGTGACATTTGGCGTGTGATCACAAACTGTAAGTCTGTTGTAGACTCTGATGCTGTGTTCTCTGTGGACTGAGAGCCCCGCTGCACTAGGTCTGAGATGATGTATCTCTGCACACAGGAGGACTCATGAGGACTGTGGTCATCTAGGAGCCCAGGGACACACAGAACCCTGGGTCATTTTGAGCTTTAGCAGATGAGAATCTAATTGCGCAGTGGGGCTTTGTATCATAGGTTTGGACCAACAAGGAGGTTCACCTGGCTCATTGCACTAGAAGGAGTGCAGAGAATGCAAATTTCCCCAGACAGTTCAGGCTCCTGAGGGCAGAGATCTGGCCTTACACTCTTGCAGCCGCCACTCCCCACCCCATGAGCTCCCATGCCCAACTCAGCACTAGGCACATGAAGACGCTCTGTATAGACCACAAACCTGAACCTGACTTCCGCTTTCCATGTGTTGATTAGAAACACCGCACATGCCACCAACTTCATCCTTTCCAATGGTCATTTGTGTCCTTGCTCTCTGCAGCAGGGTGGACAGAGCCCAAGTCACTCAGTGGCAGCCATGGGGTGGTGGCTTTGGAATGAGCTGGATCTACAAGAGGACAAGACTCAGAGCCTTGCCACGTGGGGGCTCCCTGACCCTTGCAATGCTGAGCCTGCCTCTGGGAAAGCCTGTGGCTATGCTGTGACCCCTCCCTCTGACTCTCCAGGCCTCCAACGTCTGGCGGCAGCTCCCTCTTGACCTCACACTTGTTCTTCTATGCAACTGAATGTGCCCATTCACAGTTTGTGTAGTTTTTTCCATAAACTTACATTTCTCATTCTGAGTAATATATGTGCATTATAGAAAGCTTACAAAAGGAGAAAAACACACATACTAAAGAGCTCAGTCATGGATTTCTCTTTCCATATTTTGATCTGCCCTGCTCTGTGGGTGTGTGATCTTTGTTGATAAGTTTGGGAACACCCTCTATGTACTATCTAATGCTCTCCTCAGGTGCTCCTGGCCCCACACCTCAGCTTATTCTGTGCTCGCACTTGGAGCCTTTCCCATCCTTTGCCTGCTCCTAACCGTGCTCTGCTTTGCCCACGTGCTCACCGCTTGTCCTCCCTGATCATCTCAGCACCCAGGACTCCCCTTGTGAGGATCCACAGCCCTACTTGTCTCTCATACTTGGTTCCTAATCACAGACATGCTGGCCCACAATATTCTCTGACTTTGTCAGAACCGCTGAGGTCAGGAGTCCCTCCTTCTATTTCTTGGTAAGTTCAGTGGTATCTTACATTGAGCTAAAGAAAGGGCTCCTAAGCTAGATATGTAAGGATCTAATTAAGAAATAAAAATTTAATTAATATATTCATAAGAAGGCTAATTTTTATTAATAATGGCCAGCTCAGCCCCCACTATCTTTTTCGCTCCATCGGTAAAGGTTAATGCCCTTAATGATGTTGGGTCCTGAGAAAGTTGAATGTGGTCTTCACTAAACTCGATGCTTCCCAACCTGCTTTTCAGGTGCCCTGGAAACAAACACCGGCATGATTTTGAATGTGCACATGCCAGGGCTTACAGCTGAAGCGGCTTCTGGGGCAACCAGCCCAGGTCTTTTGGGTCCTTTTTCTCTCCTTCTGCTAAACACACGAAGAGGGGCTGGAAGCATACAGGGTGGGTTTTGGGTGTATGTGGTGATTTTGTGGGGTGACCACTTTTAAAGACCTTTCCGCTCCTGTAGGAAAAGCTGACAAAGAGAATGTGGTTGTCAATCATGTTTCAGAGATCAATGTTCCCTCACGCGGCAGGGGCCAATCCACACCCATATTTTTAATGATCTGACCCAATGTAAATCTCCCAGTTACAAAGACGCTGCCTTAGAATTTTAAAAAACCTAATAAATAATTTGTTATAACCGCAGGGTATCACGTTACCATGTTACTTATTATGGAACTAGGATAATATTTAAATTGCTTATTTACAGCATTAAAATAAATAGTGGTTTGGGCATTTCTGCAAAGCATGGGACATGCGTCCTCACTCCCTGCCCCCTCCCCGCTGCCTGCGTTTCCCAGCCTCAGTGCGCTCACCCTTCCTGCTGGGTCTGAGTTCTTTTCCCAGCTGCAATTACTCCATTATGCTATTAAAGTTCAGAATGTGCAACATGCCCGACCCCTGAAGGCATTCGACAGTCATTTTTTTTTTATCTTGTCTAATACCTGTGGCTCCCTTTCTGTGCTGACATTTGACTGCAAGCATTCTATGGGATCTGCCGGTTAGCTGTCCCTTGAAGGCCACTGGCCTCAGCACCTCTTATGGCCACTCATCTGGCCCCTGTCAGATCTCCGAGGGGGGGTGGCGAGCAACACAGTGAATGAAATATCAAGTGCGTCAGATCAAATGGCAGCCTGGCCCCCCAGGTAAGAGCAGACTCAGGGTGCAGGGCATTGGATCAGGCCTTCAGCTTTCCCTGGTTCACACGGGGCTCGGACCCTTGTTCCATCAAGTGCCCCTCGCTTAAGCCCCACTAATTGGGTAGGATTGCTGCCGTCTGATGAGTCATAATTAGGACGAGGCGGCTCCGGTAGGAGTCTTCTTATCCGGCAAAGGGTCAGGGACTAATGACTAGCAGAAGGTAACGGTTTTGTTGATGCCTGTAGTCTCTGTTGGAAAAAAATTTCCAGTCCTGCTGCATTTCTTCCGGCGGCAGGCACTGAATCTTCCTCATTTGATTCAGTGACCTCTCAAGTGCATCCTCGCCCCGAGGGCTCTGGGCAGTCCGGCAACTGTGAAGCCCCTTGGGTTGATAATCTTCTCCCACACTTGCCCTTAACACCAGACGCACCACCATTAGCCGCAGCTGCACGGGCGCTCATTAGAGGCGATCGATAGGAGTGAGATCAAGAATGCCGCTGCCCCCACTCTCCGGGTCCTGCAGATTTGCAGGCGTTCCCACGCAACGCCTTCCTGCCGGCCGCGCAAAACAGGGGCTTCTTAACACACAAAAGGGGAAAATGAGAGAGGACAAGGAGAAAGTACATATTTACCTTCCTGCTCTCAGGGTGTTGCTGTTGACTGTCTAGAGGAAATTTTATTTTCACTGTGATGTGAAAGTCGCTCGTCTTTGCCTTCTGTTGCTCCTTGAGTCAGAGAGGCCAACATAAAAATGTTTCTTAATGAAAGAATCCCTAGTTCTCCCAACAGAGAGAGGGAAAATGTTGTTGATGCAGCGAGCTGGGCTGGGGGAGCTGCAATGAGTGCTGGGGTCCCGAGTCGGGCCGGAAGGCCTTGCCAGAGAGCCTGGTCACTCCCACCCTCCTTCCTTCTGAGCTGGGGAACTTGGGCCCCAGAGGACAGTGGAAGCAGGAATGGTCTCAGTGGCAGAGGCTGGAGTCAGCTCTCCTTCTCAGACCCCACAGGTCAACTCCTTTAGGAGAGCTGGCCCACGTTGCCCACAGGGCCCTTCTTCCCCTATGCTGGGCTGGGTGGGCTCAGGACCCTCCTGGCGTTGAGGAGCAGCAGCCTGTCTTACATATTGGGGGCAGGAGCCCGCAGCGAGGCACTTCCTCTCCCCCCAACCTGGCCCCTCCTCCTCATTCTCAGGTGGGTTTGGGCCCTGGTGCCTTTGGTGGGCTCGTGGTTGCCATCTCTCCCCATGCTGACTACCGAGCTTCCCATGGAAAAGACTAGAGACATGAGAAAGTCGTGAAAACCCAAAGTTGGAGCTGCACCCTACAGTAGCATCCCCAGAACAGGAAACTCAAGATTTTGTAATTTTTTTGGCACACAGGACAACAAGGAAGGAAGGATCGACCCTAACCATGTCTTCCCATCAAAGAAGGAAAGTGAATTTGAGATC
The DNA here is from genome assembly GCF_047675955.1 of Chlorocebus sabaeus. Lineage (NCBI taxonomy): Eukaryota > Metazoa > Chordata > Mammalia > Primates > Cercopithecidae > Chlorocebus > Chlorocebus sabaeus. The sequence goes on from NC_132912.1 coordinate 130,879,545, forward strand.
TCTCTCGGAAAGACCCCACAGACCTGCAGTGTTGTTCCCCAGCTAGAAGGGCTGGACTGGGGACTGAGGTGGCAGGAGAGCACATGAGGACCCTGCCAACAGCCATACCTTGCAGAGAAGGGAAAGTCTTCTCCCAGAAGTGTGGAGAGACACTCTCAGACAGAGGAGAGCACCTCCACAGAAGGGCCCCGGCCCTGCTCCCTCCACAGTCACCCTGCTGGGCAAGCAACCTCACAGAGCAAGTATAGAGCCTTCAACTTTTCCTATATCCTTTAGTGTCTGCCTGAAATATTGATTTAGCTACAGAAACTATGATAACTCTAAAATGGGCAAAAGAAACCTTTCTTTACAAAGATAAGCAAATAATGGTGACTTATGATAAAACAATCAGAAGTTTTAAGGACTCAGAACAAATGTTGCTCTGTGAAATGAGGTAGCAGCAAGAAGCAGAAAATTCTAGAAAGTTCTTCTTTTCTATTTTTCACAAAATTTAGGGTGGCACTGCACCTATGAAATCAGAACTGGCATTTATTTTTGCAGGGGAAAAAGCAAGACCCTCAAAGGCTGTTTCCAAATAATTGCTAAATTTAAACTGCAACGTGGGCAGTTAATTGTAGACAATTGATTCATCGACATAGAAGATAAACCTGAGAATACGGAGAAGCTCAGAGAAAAGTGACAAATAAATAAAATGATAAAAAATTAAGTAGGAGACCTGGAAGGTCAAGAGATCCAATGTATGTATAATGGGAATTCCTGAAGAAGAGAGTACAGTGAACAGAGAAGCCAGTGTTATCTCTGAGGAATCAAAAGGGCTTTATGAGTACCAAACACAATCAGTGGAACTTGATTTTTAATGTTGAAAACAAATGTGCATGCAGGCTAAAAAAAATCAACCTAAGAAGAAGTAAAACTCAAACTGCTATGAGTTTCTTCTACCTACAAAAAGACCAAATCCGTTTTCACTTTTATTGGAACACAGAGCTCATATTCTGTTCCGCTTGAGATTATGAATTGTTTTGTTTATTTTGTTATTTACCTGAACACTGTACCTGAAAAAAATTCAATTCCGATATCCCCCATCTCACATGATCATCTGTACCTTGAGACAGATTGGATAGTGGGTAAATTTTTCTGCAATGATAAAGACTAGACAACAATGAGTGAGTGTTTACAGAGTTTTTTTTTAGAATGATATTTTGATGCAAGTCTTCTCTACCCTGACAATGTGTCATTTTTAGGTAGCATCCAGTTAGTCTGCAAATTGCATAAGGTAAAGACTGTAAAGATTTATGCTATCTCATTAATTCTCTCTTCCTTGGACCTAGCAACACGCCAGACACATGGAAGGTGCACATTATGTGTATGTTGATTAGAATTGGCTACAGCAAAGGACATTCTCAGATATGCAAAGAACCTCAAAAATATAACACTCATGTACCCTTCTTTAAAAATGTATTGAAGATACCCTGCAGCCAGCTATGGAAGGATGGGGAAGTCATAGCTAAAAGAAGAGAAGTAAACAGCAAAACCAGCAAGGTATGTAGAGTTGAAATAACTGTGACTCATATGATTAAAAAGCAACCCAAGTACAAAATATAATTATTAAGAGCCAAAGGCATGCTATGCAAATAATTAAGTATTGATTATCTACTCTAGCTATTAGATAATAAAAACAAAAGTTGACAAATGAGATAGGGAAAGAAAAAGTAAATGTGCGTTAAACTTTTGTTTTCCTTGGGAAGAGACATTGGATAATATCATGGTGTTAACGGTAACTAAAAAAAAAAAAAAGTGATTATAAAAAGGGGTGTAGAAATAACCACACATGGAATAAAAACAGGAGTTACTCTTTGAAAATTACCAAAGAAAAAAAGAGTTAAGGAAAATTATTTAGTAAAAGATGAATAAAGGGAAGCAACAAGAACGTATTAAAAAATAAGGCACAATAGAAATAAGTCCAGTGATAAATGTGAAGAGGCCAAATTCCTCAAATGACAGACTTGCAGGCTTGATTGAAAAGCAGAGTTGAATTAAAGTCTAGTGACAAAAGATACATATAAAATAAAAAGACATAGAAAGATCGGAAAATAGGGGTTGGACAAAGACATGTCAAGTAAATACAAGTAACTGAAAAGTAGAAGCAATATCAAATTAAGAGTTGAAACAGTTTCAATGATTTTCATATAAATAAAAAGCAAAATGTGCCATGAATGTATATATGAATAATAAACCCATATGTGTGAAATATAATTATAGGAATATATAAAGTAAAAATAAAAATATAAGAAGAAATTGACAAAAACATGATTAACCCAGTGAGTAATTTTCATATGCCATGGTCAGTATAGGACAAGATGAATGAACAAAATTAAACAGAGAGATTAAAAACCGAATAACTTATAACAAATAGAGTTGATTTGTGTTTAATAAGCCGTAGTAAACTTTGTACCATGCAAACAATGAGGATAATATCCATAATATGTTTGTAAAAATTGATGATCAAAATGTCTTAATTACAAAGAAAAACATAATGAAATCTCTTAAGTAACAAACTATACAGACCATATTTGTAGCTATAACAAAATGGACACAAATTTTAATAACAAAAATTACCACCAACTATAATACACTTAAAAATTAAAATAATACTCCCCCAGTATTAGATTAAATAAAGTCTCTAATTCAAGGATACTTAAAAAACAAAGACATATAAAAATTAAAGATGAAGCCCAAAGTCAATTCAGAGTTAAACACATCAGATTAAATATATTTGTTAGTAAATAAGAATAAACAACAATAAAAACCTCTAATAACCACTTATTTTTATAGTTTTAGAAAATCCAAGATATTAAGTTTAAGGATGTTTAAAAAATAATAAACACTACAAAAGAGAAATTTATGAAACAAAACATGGAAAAAGTAAACTTGATAAATTCAAGAACTTTAAAAACAAACAAATACACCTTAGAAAAGTTTAACCACTGAAAGATCTATTTGGGATAAAAAGAAAAAACTGTAAATATGGAGAAGTGAGGAATTTAATAACCATGATTGAGGAAATAAAGGAAGAGAACAGAATTAATAAAACTATAAATAATGGTGATAAAAGCTATAAAGAAATGCTACATATTAAAACAGTGGTAATAAACTATCAGTGAAATGTAACGTTTTTCTGAAGGAAATATAAATTTTCACGTATTTCTACAGGGTAATAACCACGGAGAAAAATTTTGAAAGTTGTCTTAGGCTTAATAGTTATGATTTTGCAATACTTTCATATTAATTTCTTGTGTTGATCCCTCTAAGTTCAGTATTTTGGTCTTTCAGATTGATTTTAGAATCTGTCAGAGTTTGGAAGTGAGGGATTTCTTTTGTAAGAACAAATACTTATCCTGCTATATGAATGATTGCAAAGCACAGGGAGAGAATGCTTCCTGGCACATTTCACAGAACGATCTGGGGCTTGAATCTAAAATTTGAAAAAGTGTCAGAAAACTCCAGACCCAGCTCCCTGGAGGATGAAGTAAGAGTAGTGCACGGCACTGGCTCCTGGTGAGATGTGTCCATAGCTGTTGAATCAAAAACCAAAAAGTCCTAAATAATATATAGCAAATAGCAAGTGGAAAACAACATTTTCATATACCATATAGGTCTATTCTAGGAATATAATAATGTTTTAATATTCAGAAATCTATTAATAAAATATATCACATCCGTAGATTAAAAGAAGTAAAACCTCAATAGATTCCCAGAAGGCATCTGATAAAATTCAACATCAATTTCTGATAAAAACTTAATAAGTTAGGAATAGAACAGTTCCTTGACATAAAAAAAGAACAATAACAACAATAGAAAATCAGCAGCTACATTGCATTTAATGAAGGTCCTTCAAAGACTCTGCAGTTAATGTCAAGATTGGGGTAAGGATGCTACAATCACCATCATTACGATCGTTGTTCTGAAAGTTCTAGCAGGTATGATAAGACAGTAAGGAGAAATAAAATTAAGGAATAGATAAAAAAACTGCGCCCATATCTAGAAACTCTAAGAGAATATTTTAAAGAAAGTAGTTAATAGTTTCTTTTTAAAGAAAAGTAGCATGCACAAATCAAAAATTTTCTTATCTTCCATTAATAATTAGCTGGAAAATGAGAAGATAAAATATTTTCAATACACAAGATCAATGTAGGACACTAAATTCTAGGAGTAAACCTAGTGAGATATACCAGGGACCCACGTGAAGAAAAGAACAGCAGGTCTTGAGGGGTGTCAAGGAAGTGTTGAATAAACAGAGATATAGCCCTTGGTTCTGAATAATGCACAGAGGTCAAATATGCACAATGTAACTTGTATTAGGGCAATTCCAATCTCAATTCAAATTTGGGATTGGCTTCAGACTGTTCTAGAAGAATAGCAAAAATATTGATTCCTAATGGAGGAGAACAGTGGAGAGGACAAGTACATCTCATTTTACTGGGCTTTGCAGATATTGCTTTTTTTTTAATTTTTATTTTTATTTATTTATTTATTTATTTTTAACAAATGGAGCAAGTCTATTGGTGCCATTTTTTTTCCAACAGCGTGTTCCTATCTGTATTACATTTTGGTGATGCTTTGCAATATTTCAAACTTTTTCATTGCTATTAAATCTGTTATGATGACTTGTGATCAGTGATCTTTAATGAAACTCTTTTAATTATTGTGGGGTGTCATGAACTGTACCCATGTAAGGCAATGAACTTAATTGATAAATGTATGTGTTGTGACTGCTCCATTGATCAGCCATTCTTTTGTCTCTCCCTCCTTTTGGGCTTCCCTAAGACACAAAAAGATTGAAATTAGACCAAATGATAATCCTACAATGGCCTCTAAGTGTTCAAGTGAAAGGAAGAGTTGAATATCTCACATTTTAAATCAAAAGTTAGAAATGATTAAGATGTGTTAAAAGATGACTTAGGCTGAAAGTCAGGCCTCTTGTGCTAAACTTAGCCAAATTGTCAATGCAAAGGAAAATGTAAGTTGAAGGAAATTAAAAGTGCTACTCTAGTGAACACACAAATGATAAGAAAGTGAAACAACCTTATTGCTGATATGGAGAAAGTTTGAGTGGTCTGGATAGAAGATCAATCCAGCCACAACATTCTCTTAAGCCAAAGCCTAATCCACCATGAGATCCTAACTCTCTTCAATTCTATGAAGGTTGAGAGGGTAAAGAAGCTGCAGAAGAAAAGTTTGAAGCCTGTAAGAAAGATTGGTTCATGAGATTTAAGAAAAGAAACCATCTCCATAACATAAAAGTGCAAGGTAAAACAGCAATGCTGATGGAGAAGCTACAGCAAGTTATCCAGAAGATCTAGCTAAGATTACTGGGGTGGCTGCTTTAAACAACAGATTTTCAATATAGGCATAACAGCGTTATACTGGAAGATACCCTCTAGGACTTCCATAGCTACAGAGAAGTCAATGCCTGGCTTCAAAGTTTCAAAGGGCAGGCTGACTCTCTTGATAGGGGCTAATGTATCTGGTGACTTTAAGTTGAAGCCAATGCTCCTTTACCATTCTAAAAATCCTAGAGCCCTTAAGAATTAAGCTGAATCTATTCTGTCTGTGCTCTATAAATAGGACAACAAAGCCTGGGTGACAGCACATCTGTTTATAGCATGGTTTGCTGAATATTTAAAGCCCATTTTTTGAGATCTACTGTACACACACACACAAAAGATTCCTTTCAAAATATTACTGCTCATTGACAATGCATCTGGCCACCCTAAAGCTCTGTTGGAGATGTACAAGGAGATGAATGTTGCTTCCCTGCCTGCTAACACAAGATCCATTCTGCAGCCAATGTATCAAGGAGTAATTTTGACTTTCAAGTCTTACTATTTAGGAAATACATTTCATAAGGCTGTAGCTGCCGTAGATAGTAATTCTTACAATGGATCTGGGCAAAGTAAATCGAAAACTTAGAAAGGATTTACCATTCTATATGCCATCAAGAACATTCAAAATTCAGAAGATTAAAATATCAATATTATCAGGAGTTTAGAAGAAGTTGATTCCAGCTCTCACGGATGACTTTGAGGAGTTCAAGACTTCACTGGGGGAAGTAATTGCAGACATGGTGGAAAATAGAATAACTAGAATTACAAAGTGGAGGCTGAAGACGTGACTGAATTGCTGCAATCTCAAGATACACTTGAGTGGATGAGGACTTGCTTCTTATAGAAGAGCAAGGGAACTGGTTTCTTGGGATAGAATATACTCCTGGTGAAGATGCTGTGAACACTGTTGAAATGAAAACAAAGGATAAAGACTGTTACATAAAATTAGTTGATAACGCAATGGCAGTGTTTAAGAGGGTTGACTCGGCTTTTTAGTTTTGTTTTGTTTTTGACAGAGTCTTGCCCTGCCGCCATGCTGGAGTGAGTGCAGGGATGCAATCTTGGCTCACTGCAACCTCTACCTCCTGGATTCAAGCAATTCTGTGCCTCAGCCTCCTGAGTAGCTGGGATTACAGGCATGTGCCACCACACCCAGCTAATTTTTGTATTTTTAGTAGAGACGGGGTTTCACCAAGTTGGCCAGGATAGTCTCGAACTCCTGACCTCATGATCCGCCTGCCTGGGCCTCCCAAAGTGCTGGGATTACAGGTGTGAGCCACTGTGCCTGGCCAACTCTGTTTTTAAAAGAAGTTCTACTGTGAGTAAATGCCATGAAAAAGCATCACATGTTATAGAGAGATCTTTCATAAAAGGCGGATTCAATTGATGTGGCAAATTTTATTGTTGTCTTATTTTAAGAAATTGCCACAGCCACCCCAACCTTCAGCAACCACCATCCTGATCACTTCACAGTCATGCACATCAAGGCAACACCCTGTACCAGCAACGAGATGACTCAGGAAAGATCAGGTGATCCTTAACATTTTTTAGCAATGAAGTATTTTAAAATTAAGCTATGTACATTGCATTTTATACATACAATGCTCATGCACACTTAATAGTATACATAGTATAAAAATAACTTTTGCAAGGCACTAGGAAACCAAAAAATTTACATCCTCTTTTCTTCCCTCCCCTTCTCTTCTCACTGTATTGAGACATTCACGTTGTTGCAATTGTCTGGAATGGAACCCACAACATCTCTAAGGTATGCCTGTTACTAAGAAGAGTTCCACAGCTTTAGTGGTTACAGGGTGGAGTGTAGGTGCGAGATCAGACAGGCAGAGGGGGAACATGGAGAATGTCAGAGGCACCCAATGCCCCACTCGGCTATGATAAGTGTGGCATTTTAAATCCATGGAGAAAAGAGATCTTCAGTGGATGATTTTAAGACGGCAGGTTTGGCAGGTGGCTCATGCCTGTAATCCCAGCACTTTGGGATGCCAGGACGCGTGAATCACTTGAGGTCAGCAGTTCGAGACCAGCCTGGCCAAAATGGTGAAACCCTGTCTCTACTAAAAAAAAAAAAAATACAAAAAATTAGCCAGGCATGATGGCAGGTGCCTGTAATCTCAGCTACTTAGGAGGCTGAGGCAGGAAAATTGCTTGAACCCAGGAGGCAGAGGTTGCAGTGAGCTGAGAATTGTACCACTGCACTCCAGCCTGGGCAACAGAGTGAAACTCTGTCTCAAAAAAAAAAAAAAAAAAAAAAAGGCAGGTTAATTATTTGGAAAAAATCCCATTATCAGTCCTAGATGAAAATTCATTTCAGCAGACAAAAGGGGCAGGTGTAAGAGACCCAGAAGAACTCAACAGTAACAGCTGCATGTTTATCTGGTATCAAGGCAGGTGAGGAAGCTCAAGGTATCACAAAGAAAAATGATAAAAATTTGTCTACATAAACATTTGAAAATTCTTAACACCAGATTACACCCTAACTGATCTTAACAGTTCCTACAATGGGAACACATTGTAGCATATGGTTATGTAAAGGATTATTACCTGTAGTCCATAAATTTTGGCAAAAGTTTTAAAAAATGCCCAAAAATGTGAAAAAAGCGTCGTTAAATAAGAACCACAAATGCTCAACTAACATTTGAAGAAATGTTCATCCCATTAGAAATGAGCAAATTAAATTTTAAATAATGAGAAAGATTTTTGGCTGATCAATATTGTAAAGATTTTTGAAAGAGGCGATGCCCAGCGTTGGCAAGGTTATGGGAAAACAGCAACTCTTATATATTGTGTATAAGATTTTCTGGAGGATACATTGGCAATGTGAATTAAAACCTTAACAATATTCACACCTCATGACCCAAGAGTCTTACTTTCAGGTATTTTTCTCAAGTCAATAATTAGAGAATCCTAAAGAGCTGTGCATACGAGAAGACTGTGTGGTGCTCTCTCTAACAGTGAAAAATGGGCAACAGTATCAATATCCAATGAGAGAAAATGGGTTAAATAAATTGTGGTCCATTAAAAGCAATGGAATACTAAGTAGTCATTAAAAATTATATTCTCAGAAACTATTTAAGCATATGCAATAACATTCACAATATATTAAGTGATAAAAGTAGGTTACAAAATGTTATATGCTTTATAATTCCAATGCTGTAAACTTTGTATATATGCTGAGATAAATGATGGAAGGATATACAGTGGTTATCTTTTAATCTCAGGAATGTGAGTAATTTTTATTTTCTTCTTTTTGAAGTTCTCTAAATTTATGCAATGGCACTGTGTTCCTTATATATAAATCACAGTAATAATCATAATAAAAGAGTTTTAAAGGCTCTATGAGGGAAGTGGTACAGGCCTTGTTACACAATGCCCATCTGAAGGGTCTTTCTAAGCCCTGGTGAAGTGGAGGGATCAAAGCAAGGGCTCCAGGAAGGCTGGATATCTTCATCTCCCTCTGCCTCTTGCTCTTTATTTTTTTCTATTATGAGATACTTCTTTCCCTCTAGTCATTCTGAAAAGGTGGTGATTTCCAGTCTCTCTGCTTTCAGTTAATAACATTTCCTTATTTAAAAACTTACTTGTTCTTTTCAAGTTGGATCTATTTTCCTTCTCAGGCTTCAGGCATCTTGGCTTAATTTCCTGAGAAAGCTGCTTCCAAGTCACGGAGCATCTCACCGAGGTCCCTGGGAGTGGAGGTGGGTGAGGGGGTGTTGGAAGTGAAATTCCTGCTGCATCTCTCTAGCACCCTGCTGAGTCCTAGGGCCTTGCATTGGCTCCCAGTGCGGTTTCATGGGTCTGGGCGTGAATGCAATTGGCTGCTTCACCACCAACAGAAACTCCAAATTAGGATGACCAGATTTTGCAAATAAAATACTGAATGCCCAGTCATATTTGATTTCAGAAGAGCAACTAACTTTTTAGTGTATGTCCCAAATATTGCACCCGATATACTCATTCTAAAAATGATTCATTGTTTATCTGAAATTCTAATTTCACTGGACATCCTGCATTTTATCTGGCAATGCTATCACTCCAAGTGGCTTCAATGGGCCAAGTGCCAGTGTGGCTTCACGCCTTACCTTGGCCCAAGTTGCTTTGTCCACAGTAAAGTCTTCATAATGCACCCTCACGTGGATTGGGGCACTGTGCAGGACCATGGTGTTTGATCACACATAGTCGTCCCCTGGATCTATGTGGGTCCTTCTGGTGGGTAGTCATATATTGGCTATCAGAAAATTTGAGCTTGGCTATTTCTCTCTGTAATCTAAAGTTTAACAGGCACTAATTTTCATAACCAAGGAGGATAATCGAGAAGTTGATGGGTGAGAGTTGAGGTGTAGTTGTTTTGACAGGGAGGATAATATACTGGCCTGAGTAGTGAGATTCTTTTTCTCCACTGGAGTTAGTGTGGCAGATGCCATTTGCTTTGGCTCCTTCTTGAAGGACATTCAAATACTCTATGCCTTCTGGACACGCACTTGAGGGGACGAAATAGAGTCTGTACCAGCAGTGAGATTAGAATCACCTCTTCCACATTTGTAAACTTGGCTCCTTAGCATCTTGTCTCTTTGTTCTACTAAGAGAAAATGATGAACAAGAATATTAGAATGAAGCAGGTAAAAAGAAGGGAAATATAAACACACTAAGAACCATAGGTACTGAAATCTAATTGGCCTAGTTATTTCCAGTTATTTTAGAAATGATTGGGGAATAGACTACTACTGCTTAAAAATTGCTTTAGGATTGAAGCTAGTAAATTAAGCTTTTGTTTGCAGTGGCTGCCTCTACAATCACTTGTGTTCCTAAATTTTTTCAGGGCCAGGGCTATCCAGAAACCCAGCATGCATTGACTGACCTAACAAAGGAAGCTGCCCTGGTGCCTGTCACCAGGAAAAACACGGTATTGGTGTCAGTGCACCCCTCCAGAGATGCTCCCTATGTCCCTTCCACTGAGAGCAGCAAAAGCATGGGGCCCAGCCCTTCTCCTGGCATGAGCCGTCCTCTCTCCAGAAAGGAGCCTACCCCAGAGCTGTCCTGGGAGCATACCATGTTTTATTACCTCTCCAGCTTCTGGTTGCCCGCCAGGAGCCGAACCAGAGGTGCCAAAATGCTGTAAGAAATCAGATCTCCAAGAGCGCCTGCTCTCACGGCATTTCCAGCTGTTGGCTCACAGCAAAGCTCTTTTTGAATTTTGTAAGAAAACATGTTCTCAAGAGGTTTCCATTCCAAGTTGGCAGGCTCAAGAAGTCAGAAGAGCTGGAGTCAAAACTTTTCAAGGAACGTCTGAGCTTGGATCCTATTCTGCACTTAGTCCGGTCTCCAACTTCTGGGGCCTCAGATTTGGAATCACTGTTGCTGGCTGATAATGGACTGTATTTATGGTACCCGAGGGGAGGGTGGAGGCGTGTTGCTCCCAGAATACCATCAATGGTTTCAAAGGCTGTGATACATGGGCAGGAGACGATTTATGGAAGCCTGGTCAGGGAACAGTTTATGAGTATCATTTGAACACAAATACTTGTCTTTCTTATGGAAAAGTAGCATCTTTTCATTCAGAAATTAGTAGTGAAAATTCTGTTTAGCACATCCAATTTAAGTCATCTTTGCTCCCTCAAGAAGTTTTTCCCAAATTATTGCAGTAATCTTTTTTTCTTCTCTCCCAACCTGTCCAATTCCAAATTTCTGATCTGATGGCTAAACACTCCCACAGAGTCATGTTCATCCTTAGTGAAGACCTGATCTTTTGTCCTAGTAATTTTCATGGGCAACTTGTCATCTTTCTGTCACTTTCCCAGTTTCCTTTCCCCTCGCTGATGGTGGGTTGATAGTGACACTACAGGCTGCAAATGGCAGAGAGGGCAGCTTGGGTGGAAGAAAAATGCAATTTCTCCTTGTTCAACCAACCATTGAAATGGCCCTTTGGCCAGAAAGGTGGTGGATATTCACATATGTTGTTTTTTATTATTGTGCTAATGTGAGAATGGCAAATTTTTAGTGATTGGATTTAGGAAGTTGCAAACTTGCCCCATTTAATATTTTTGTTGAGAGAGCATCTTCATCCATAAAAGCAAATATTTTTTATGGATGGAGGCTTGTAATGATGAGGTATTTCTGGAAAGCAATGTAGTATACTAGATTATAAACTTCCCAAACATTAAAATAAAGCACTTTGGGAGGGACATTAACTCTTTTAGGCCACTTATACAATTCCCAAAGCACCCATCATAAATCCAGGAAATTGCATTGTCATTGTTATATTCAGGAATAATTTCACTCCAATACATTTCCACACCATACATAATTCTATTTTAGGGAGTAAAGATGTTTAGCTTATGTCAGGAGAGTCTACTGATTGGTTCTGTCTCGCACCAGTATTATTTTAAATCAATGAGTGCTGCAGCAAAATCAGATAATTTCTCAGAAGACTTACACGGAAACATATTCTACAGTTGTTTATGTTTGAGGTGAGAGCTTTCAATTCAAATCATTGTTCCAAAATAGATGAATGTCAAGTGTGATATCGGTTAATGTACATCAGGCACTTGGGGAAACTGAACTGAAGTTGAAAATCAAGCAGTCAAAAGAGTTGCTTCCCACTGTGGCTTAATCCCAGGTAGTAACAGGGAGCTGGAATTAATGGGTGGATAGAAATATCCCAAGATGGAGAAGAATTCCAGACACGTGCATGCCTCAGACCTGCAGGACACAGCAGAAGCAGCCCTGTCCAGGCACTAGGCCCTGACAGGCACTGAGGCAAGGGGCTTAATCTGCAACAGTGGGGGCATCCGGACAGTAGGGGTTTGGGTTGAGACAGTGCCCCAAACAGGCAGATGGAGAGGAGAATGCATAATCACATGATCCTTTTCAGGCCTCCAACTTCTCAAGGAATTGGAATTCTGAAACATGTCTTCTGCATTTATAGATCAAAAGCCCATGAGTTCAACCTGGAAAGTTGCCACAGAAAACTAGTTATCAGTCAAGAGGCAAGCATATATTGTGTAAGTAGATGACATGCTCTTTTTCCATAGCCAAAGGCAAAGTCTTCAGGAGATCTGCACAGTGTTCCTGAGACATGGCTTGCCTCTCCATGGCTGTATGACATACTTGGCACCATAGTGATCCTCGCTGATGCACTGGAATGACTTAATTTGTTTCCAAGAAATAAGAAGGAATATATGTTTATTGGAAACGTTTTGGCTATGTAGGGAAGTAGATTTCATGTCCCAGGAAAAAAAATGACTTGAAGATTTTGTAAAACCTCAGGTGAAAATCTGTGGTCCAAATGAGCATCTCCTTTTCCACTTAGCTTAAGGAGAAGCAAATCTCATTAGGTGCCTGTGCGAGGAGTGTGGGGAATGTGACACACCTTTCACTGTGCAGACAACACAGGAGCAATTAGGTGTGACTGAGACACAGTAGGTAACAGCCAGCAGAGGAATGAGATGGAAGCAAGTTTGAGGGAACGCATGGCTTGAATCAGCTGCAGATCATGAGGAAACATCCTGTCTCAAGAATTGCCACCATTTTTATGAGAGGTAGACACTGACAGCGTCACAAAGGCCACTGCGAGGGAATAAGCATCAGGAAATCTGAACAAGGAACATGGATGCTCCAGTCAAATTGTCAGGTCCTGTAGCTCTAGACAGCACGAGACAGAAAGGCGGCCAAGAGGTTGGGTCAAGAGGCAGCCACTGGCTCCCTCCCGCTCCTCCTTCCAGAGCACACTCAGCTCCCAGGCGCTGGAGGAAAAGCCGCCACAACAGAGCTCCTTGCTGGTACACTATGCCACAAATCCAACACCTTTTGTCCAACTCTTATAGTTGATTTTTAGGAATAGAAAGTGATTTTTCAGTTGTTTCCTTTCTTTCAGAGAAGGGGAATTTCATTGGATGTTCACAGTTATAAAAAATAGATTAGTAAAACAAAACTATGGGATTTTGGACTAGTGAGATGGAGAATCTCTCCACATTTTTGAGAAGAACATAATATAACAATTAAGTATCAATGCAACATTTTTCAGTTTCTTAATTACTGGAAAGACTATGCATGTGTACATAAATTTTATTTTGAATAATTCATGGATCCCTGGTATCTCTCTGAAGTCCCTTTCCAATCTTCAGTTCAGAATGAAGAATCGGTTGACCACCAGTGTTGGTTATAAATTCAAGGTGTTACAAACAATGAATGTCATTCAATACGACATTACTGATATTTGCCCCTTTCTGAGATGGGGGGTATAAAGTCAATGATATCATCACATTGCCATCTTTGTCTTGTCTTTTCTTTTCCTCTTCTCTTCTCTTCTTTTCCTCTTCTCTTTTCTTCTCTTCTCTTCTCTTTTCTTCCCTTCCCTTCCCTTCCTTTGTCTTCCCCTCTCCTCTCCTCTCCTCTCCTCTCCCCTCCCCTCTCCTCCCCTCTCCTCTCTCCTCTCCTCCTCCTCCTTCTCCTTCCTCTTCTTCCTCCTCTTCTTCTTCTTCTTGTTCTTCTCCTTCTCCTCCTCCTCCTCCTCCTCCTTCTTCTTCTTCCTCTTCCTCTTCCTCTTCCTCCTCTTCTTCTTCTTCTTCTTCTTCTTCTTCTTCTTCTTCTTCTTCTTCTTCTTCTTCTTCTTCTTCTTCTTCTTCTTCTTTCTTCTTCTTCTTCTTCTTCTTCTTCTTCTTCTTCTTCTTCTTCTTCTTCTTCTTCTTCTTCTTCTTCTTCTTCTTCCTCTTCCTCTTCCTCTTCCTCTTCTTCTTCCTCTTCTTCTTCTTCTTTTTCTTCTTCTTGTTTTTTTAAAGAAGGTGTCTTGCTCTGTTGCCCAGGCTGGAGTGCATTGCCATGACCTCAGCTCACTGCAACCTCTGCCTCCTGGGTTCAAGCAATTCTTCTGTGTCAACCTCTCAAGTAGCTGGTACCACAGATGTGTGCCACTGCACCCGGCTAATTTTTGTATTTTTACTAGAAAGAAGGTTCACCATGTTGGCCAGGCTGGTCTCGAGCTCCTGACCTCAAGTGATCTTCCTGCCTCGACCTCCCAAAGTGCTGGGATTACAGGTGTGAGCCACTTTGCCTGCCCCCATTGGCATCTATTTTAGGATTAGATGTTGCTTTGGCAAGACACCTTCTCACTAAATGGAAGGGAGAATATTTGAGGAGGGAGAGATGGAAGGTGTCTGACCGGAGCCTTCATGCCAGTGTTCCAGGGGTACTAATTCTTCCCAGGAATTTGCTTTATTTTTGAATCCATTTTAGGTATTTGAATCTTCATCTTAAGATTGTGGTGTTTCCTCTTCACTTGGCTGCCCTCCTGTAATTTTTGAGATTTTGGGATTCAATGCTCCTCCCATCTCTCTCTCCCCACCCACATGCCTGAGAATCCTATAACTCTACCCTCTAGTCTTCCCAAAGCTTGGTTCTTTGAGATTTTACAGTGTCAAAGGCTTGGATTCTACAACATCATCATTTGCTTCTTGGAGATGAATCATCCTGACATGATGCACTGGGCTTTGACAAACCATGCTGCCTTTCCTACATCTCTTTATGTCAAACCCTAATCATGACAAATGCCAGAGCATTCAAAAACCTCTTTGATCACTACTATCCTAAAAATTAAACTTCTTCTGTGATTATTCTGCTATTGAAAAATAGAACCATAGAGAATAAGAATGGACTTGGCTCCCATGAGTGGTTTTCAAATTGCCTTCTGTGGAGCTGGAGGACTCCAAGGAGGAGCTGGAGATTGCTCGTGGTGCACTGGGGAAGGATGTGTAGGCACAGCTTGGGGGTTCTACCTGCACCCCAGTCATGGCAGCTCCATGGCCCTCCATTCTATGTAAAAGAATTTCATCAAATATTTTATTTGGACAAAAAGAGGGTAATGGCTGATGATATGGGTTTTCTTTTTGAGATAACATTCAGAAAATGTCCTAAAATTGATTGTGTTGATGGTTGCATATGCCTGTGAATATACTAAAACCATTGAATTGTATGTTTTAAATAGATGAATTATGTAGCATGCAAATTGTACCTCCGTGAAATTGTTAAAGAAAAGGATTGAAAACCCACTTACTTAGACTCATCTCTTCATTTTAAAGATTCAAACAATGTAGTACAGATAAAATTCCGTTGTTTTCTCAAGGTACAGTTTCTCCAAATACATCTTTCTTCTTCCCCACAATTAATCATGCCTTCTAGCATTTATACCTTTGTGTAGTCCTCTCCCCTTGGATCTGAGAAGACTTTGTCACTTACTTTTGACCAATAGAATATTGTGAAAGAGATGCTATGTGGCTTGCTGGTTGAAGTCCTAAGAAACCTTGCAGCTTCCCCCTGAGCTCCTTGGATGCTCTTGGGACATACCTCTGGAAACCCAGCCACACGCTGTGAGAAATCCAAGTTAACCAAAGAGGTAAGGTGTGTGTTCTGTTGAGCTGCAGACCAACAGCCAGTATCAACTGCCCACTGTATGTGTGAGCCATCCTGTGGGTTGTGTTTTCACTTTCTTGGTGTTGTCTTTTGAAATGCAAATATTTTAAATCCATGATGAATTCCAATTTGTCTAATTTTTTCTTTTGTTATATGGTGTCACATCTCAGAAACTATTGCATAATCCATGGTCATGAAGATGTACTTCTGTGCTTTTCTCTAAGAGTTTTATAGTTCTAACTCTTACATTTAGGTCTTGGATCCATTTTGAGTTATGTTTTGTGTATAGTAGGAAGTATAGGCCCAACTTTATTCTTTTGCATGTTGCTATCTAGCTGTCTTAGTGCACTGGAGAAGGATGTGTAGGCATCCTTGGGAGTTCTACCTGCACCCCAGTTACGGCAGCCCCATGACCACCCATTCTATGTACAAGAAACAGACTCCTCATAAGTCTATACAGGTTTTTTTTTTTCCTTGTTCGTGAGTCCTTTTGGTATCTTTCTAGGAATTTGTTCATTTCATCTGGGTTTTCTCATTTGTTGGCATATAATGTTAATAGTATTACCTTATAATCATTTATATTTCTGTGTGGTTGGTAGTAATGTTTTCTCTTTATTCTTGACTCTACTATTTGGAGTATTCTCTTTTTTTTAATCTTGGCCAGTCTAGCTAAAGGTTTGTCAATCTTGTTGATATTTTTCAAAGAATCAGCTTCTGGGATTGTTGATTTTCTCTATTGTTTTTACTCTCTATTTCATTTATTTCTGCTTTAATCTTTGTTATTTTATTCCCTTGCTTGCATTGGGCTTTGTTTGTTCTTCTTTTTCTACTACCTTAGGTCAGAAGGTTAGGTTATTGATTTGAGAGCTATCTTCCTTTTTAATATAGACATTTACAGCTATAGATTTTCATTCAAGTGATGCTTTATCTGCACCACAAAAAGTTTTAGCATGTTGGGATTTTATTTTTGTTATCTCAAAGTATTTTTAAATTTCCCTTGTTATTTTTTCTTTGATGCATTGTTTAGGAACGTATTGCCTAATTTCCATATATTTGAAAATGTCTCCCATTTTCTTCTGTTATTGCTTAGGAACTTCATTCTATTGTATGATTTCAGCAATTTTACATTTATTGAGACTTTCTATATGACCTACCACACGATCTATTCTGGAGAATGTTCCATGTACATTTGAGAAGAATGTATATTCTGCTGTTGTTGGGTGGAATATTCTACAGGTGTCTTTTAGGTCTAGTTGTTTGACAGTGATGTTCAAGTTTTCTATTTATTTTCTGTCTAGTTGTTTTATTCATTTTTGCTGAGAGGGCATTAAAATCTCCATTGTCTATTTCTCTCTTCAAGTCTGTCAGTTTTGCTTCATATACTTTATCTGTTTTTAGATGCATATATGTTTATAATAATTGATGGATTTATCCTTTTTCATTATAAAATGTAATCATTTGTTTATAGTAACAATTTTGACCTTAAGGTTTCTTTTTGTCTATTAGCATAGCTACTCCAGCTCTCTTTTGTTTACTATTTTTAGTATATCTTTTTCATCCTCTTATTTTCAGCTTATTTGTGTCTTTGAATCTAAAGTGTGTCTTTTGAAGATAGCATATAGTTGTCTCATTTAAAAATTTTTGTCATACCAATATCTGCCTTTTAATTGGAGATTTTAATCCACTCACTTTTAATAAAATTACTGATAAGTTATGATTTATGCCTGCCATTTTGATATTTGTTTCCTACATACTTCATGTCTTTTTTGTTCTTTTGTTATTTGATTATTGCCTTCTTTTGTGTTAAGTAGATACTTTGTAGTGTACCATTTTCTTTTGTTTTTTTTTTCTATTTTTTGAGTTATTTTCTTAGGGGTAACTCTAGGGATTATAATGCACATTTTAATTTATAACAATCTAGTTCACAGTAATAACAACTAATTTAAACATTATTCAAAAACTTTTTCCTACATAGCTCCTTTCCCTTCTCCTTCCTTCGTGTTAGAATGTACAGCTGGACTTCTCTAACATGGTTTTTGCATTCACAGTTTCAACTAACTGCTGATTAAAAAAACACACAATAAAAATAACAATACTACAATACAAATAATACAATCACTAATCCTCAGAAAAATGGAAATCAAAATCACAATGAGATGTCATTCATCCCTGGTAGAAGGGCTACTATCAAAAAGACAAAAATTAGCAAGTGCAGGTGAGGATGCACGTACAAGGAAACTCTGACACTCTGTTGGTGGGAATGTGTATTAGTAAGCCATTATGGAAAACAATGCGGTGTTTCCTCAGAAAAACTAAAAGAGAACTGCCATATGATCCAGCCATACCACTACTGGGTATTTATCTAAAGGAAAGGAAATCAGTATATTGAAGAGATACCTGCACCCCCATGTTGATTGCAGCATTACCCACAACAGCCAAGATATGGAATCAACCTAAATGTCTATCACTAGATGAATAAATAAACAAAATATGGTACATATACACAATGGAATGCTATTCAGCCACAGAAAGATTAAATCCTGTCATTCCCAGCAGCATGGATGAGCCTGGAGGGCATTATGTGAAGTGAAATAAGTCGGGCACAGAAAGATCATTGCCACACGTTCTCACTCATTTGTGGGAGCTAAAAAGGTTGAATGCATCCAAGTAGAGAGTAGAATTGTGGTTATGAGAGACTGGGAAGGCTAGAAAAAAGGGTAAGCTTGGAAGAGGTTGGTTAACGGATACAAGATTAGCGGTAGATAAAAAGAATGAGTTCTAGTGTTCCATAGCACTGTAGGGTGACTATAGTTAACAGTAATTTATTGGATATGTTTAAGGAGTGAGGAGAGAGGATTTGGAATGTTTCTAAGATGAAGAAATGATAAATGTTTGAGGTGATAAATATGTTGTTTACCCTGATTACATCATTAAGCCTTGAATATATATTGAAATATCACTCTGTAGCCCATAAATATGTAAAATTATTGCATGTCAATTAAAAATAAAATTAAAGACAAAATCAAACGAGTTGCTTTGGCACTTGTCAGGTCCTCGCTAAGTGTTAGCTAACTTCCTGGGACGCTAAGTAGGCTGATCTTTTTCCTCCACTCTTTCAATCCCTGATTCAAAAATTCCCTTCTGCTTTCTTCTCTTTTTTGTCTTTTGCTCTCTGTCGACTTTATCATCTTTTGTTTTCTCTCAGAACGTGTGTGTGTGTGTGTGTGTGTGTGTGTGTGTGTGTGGTTACTTGGAAGAGATACATTTTAAGATATTTTTAAAAGAGTAATCTGCTTGCTACTTTAAATACTATTATTTTGTCATTGTTGAGACAGGGTCTTGCTCTGTCATCCAGGCTGGAGTGCAGTGGCACGATCATGGCTTCCTGCAGTCTCAATCTCTGGGGCTCAAGGGATCCTTCTGCTTCTGCCTCCTAAGTGGCTGGAATTATAGGCGTGCACGACTGCAGTAAGCTAATAGTTGTTTGTTGAATATCTTTTCATGTGCTTACTAACCATTAAAAACAATTTTTTTTTTTTTTTTTTTTTTGAGACAGAGTTTCACTCTGTTGCCCAGGCTGGAGTGCAGTGGCGCGGCCTTGGCTCACTGTAACCTCTATCTCCTGGGTTCAAGCGATTCTTCTGCCTCAGCTACCTGAGTAGCTGGGATTACAGGTGTGTGCCACCATGCCCAGCTAAGTTTTGTATTTTTAGTAGAGACAGAGTTTCACCATGTTGGGCAGGCTGGTCTCAAACTCCTGACCTCGTGATCCATATGCCTTGGCTTCCCAAAGTACTGGGATTACAGGTGTGAGCCACCACACCCGGCCCATTTTAAAATTGTTTATGGAAAAATGTTTACTCATTTTATGTGCTCGTTTAAATATTATTTTTAAAAAATTATTGAATTGTAAGTTTTAAAAAATATATTCTAGATATAGGCCCTTATGAGACATGAGGTTTGCAAATATTTTTTCCCAGTATGTGAGTGGTGTTTTCACTTTCTTGAGGTATTTTCTAAGAGTTTGATAGTGTTCGTGCTTACATTTTGGTCTGTGACTCATTGTTAATTTTTGTGTATGATGGGAGATGAGTCCATCTCTCTTCTTTTGCTTGTGGCTATCCAGTTGTCCTTGCACCATTTGTTGAAGAGACTATTCTTTCCCCATTCAATGGTCTTGGTATCCTTGTTAAAAATAAATTTACTACAAATGTATTTTATTTTTCTATTCTATTGATCTGAATGTCTATCCACGCCAGTACAATGCTGTCTTGATTACTGTTGGTTATAGTAAGTTTTGAAATCGGGAATCATGACTTCTTTAAAGTTGTTCTTTTTCAAGATTGCTGTGGATATTTGGGGTCTCCTGCAATTCCATATGAATTGTAGGATTAGCTTGTCAATTTCTACAAAGGAGCCAGCTATGATTTTGGTAGGGATTGCCTTAAATCTCTACACCATCCTGGAGAGTATTGCCCTTACAACAATATTAAGTTTTCTCATCCATGAACATGAGATATTTTTCATTTATTTACAATGGAAAGGACTTTCCTCAACCTGATAAATTTCACCAGTGAAAATTCCACAACTAACATCACACTTACTGGCGAAAAACTGGATCCTTTCCCTCTAAGATCAGAAACGAGACAAAGATGTTCACTCAAGTTGCTTCTATTTAACATTGGACTAGAGGTCTAGCCAGGGCAATTTGGCAAGAAAAAAAAGTAAAAGGCATCAAGGTCAAAAAGGAATAAGTAAAACTCTCTATTCACAAATGATACAATCTTATATATAAAAAGTCCTAAGGAATCAGCTAAAAAACTGTTAGGACTAATAAATTTGGCAAGATTGCAGGATGCAAGATCAATATACTAAAATCAAATGTTTCTATACACTGATAATAAAGGACCCAAGAATGAAATTAAGAAAACAATTCCATTTATAATAGAATAAAAATGATTAGTTACTCATTTTATAAAATAAACACAAAACTTATATTCTGAAAACTACAAAATGGTGTTGAAAGGTTTTAATTTTGATGAAGTCTAATTAATCACATTTTGCTTATATCCATGCCTTTTTCTATTTACAAAATGTTTATCTATCCCAACGTCACAAATATTTTCTCCTATTTAAAAAATAGAGATGTTATGGTCTTAGTTTTACACATAGTTCTATAATCAGTTTGGAGTGATTGTTTTGTATAGTATATGATGTAAGAATTGAAGGTCATTTTGTCTAATGTGGATAACCAATGAATTGCCTTGTGAGTCTGTCAAAATCCACTGATCACGTATGTGTTGGGCAATTCCTAAACTCTGTAATCTTTTGATTAATCTGTGTCTATGCCTCTACCAATACCGATACCACACTCTCTTTTTCACTGTAGTTTTTATATTGTCTCAAAAGTAGTAGCGTAGTTTCTGTGAGTTTAATATTTTTCCAATTTATTTAGGCTATTCTGAATCCTTTCATTTAACTTAGAATCAGCTTTCTAACTTCCACAAAAGAAAGTCATGCTGACATTTTGATTCCAACAACATTGGAACTATAGATCAATTTGGAAAGACTTGGCCTCCTCTTGTTTTTGCGTCAGATTAATACTGACCTTGTTGGAATTGTTACTCTTCTCTTCTTTTTCAGAAGAGTATGCATGGAATGGGCATTATTCCTTTCCTTAATACTTGACAGAATTCACCAGTAAAGACAGCTGGAGCTGGAATGTTCATTGTGGAAAGGTTTTTAAAGTTCAGATTATTATCTATTTCTTATTGAGTGAGTATTGGGAGTTTGTATCTTTCAAGGAATTTGTCCACTTCACCTTAAGTTGTCAAATTTATCGACATACATATAATATTCTGATATTATTCTTTTAATGTGTTTAGGATCTGCAGCGATGTTACCTGTCATTCCTGACAGTGGTAATTTGTTTCTTCTGTCTTTTTTATTTTTATATTTTAAATCAGTCTGGCTACAGGTTTATCAATTTTATTGATCTTCTCAAATAACCAGATTTAGGTTTCTTGGATTTTCTTTTTTGTCTTTTTCTATCTCATTGATTTTTTTTTTTCCTGGTTCTTATTGCTTCTTTTCTTCTACTTATTTTGGTTTAAATTTGCTCTCCTTTTTGTAGTTTTTTCAGCTGGAAGCTGAGGCTATTGCTTTTAGGCATTTCTTCATTTCCAACATTGGCATTTAATGCTATAAATTTCTCCCTAAGTACTGTTTTAGCAGCATCCCACAAATTTTAATATATTGAGTTTTAATTTTCATTAAATTCAAAAGAATTTTAGCATCTCTTTTGATTTTTTGTTTCATTTATGAGATATTTACAAATGTGTTATTTAGTTTCCAAAAATTTTGTGACTTTACAAATATATTTCTGTTATTGATTTCTAATTTAATTCCATGTAGTCTGAGAAAATTCTTTATCACTAATCCTATTAAATATATTGAGTCTTGTTTTATGTCCCAGAGTATGGACTATCTTGTTAACTGTTCTTTGCGCACCTGAAAAGAATGTGTAATTTATTATTA
The DNA here is from genome assembly GCF_047675955.1 of Chlorocebus sabaeus. Classification (NCBI taxonomy): domain Eukaryota; kingdom Metazoa; phylum Chordata; class Mammalia; order Primates; family Cercopithecidae; genus Chlorocebus; species Chlorocebus sabaeus. Next base: position 130,901,888 of record NC_132912.1, read on the forward strand.
TTTGGTGGAATTTTCTATTCCAGTCAATTAGGTCAGATAGGTTGATTTTGTGGCACAAGTCTCTTAACTTCTATTTGTTCCATCTGTTATTTAAAAAAAGGTATTGAAATTCCTCATTATAATTGTTTCTCCTTGGAGTTCTACTAGTGTTTGTTTCATATGTTTTGAAGCTGTTATTAGATAAATGTTGAGAATTGTTATATCCTCCTGATGAATTGGTCATTTCATCATTTTTGACCATCTTTATTCATGGTAGTATTACTTCCTCCGAAACTTGGTCTGATATTAATATGGTCATTCCTCCTTTTGTTAAATATGCTTTAGCATTAAATATATATATATACACACATATATATATATACACCCTTTTACTCTAACCAAATTATGTCACTATATTTAAAGTGAATTTCTTGAAAGTACCATATGGTTGTCCTTTTTTTCCCCCATCATCTGATAACGTCTGCCTTTTAATTGGGGCATTTAAGACATTGAAATAATGTTCTTATTGACATAGTTATGTGTAAATATATCATTTACTATTTGTTTTCTTTTTGTTCTATCTGTTCTTTTCTCTCTTTTTTTGGATTTATTAAATATTTCTTAACGATTCTATTTCATCTCTTTTGTTGATGTATTAGGTGTAACTTTATGCTTTGTTATTTTAATGGTTGTTTTAACGTCTACACTGTACTTCTTTAACTTGTCACAATCTTTCAAGTGATATATCACTTCACCTATAGCACAAGAATCTTACAATAGTATACTTACATTTTTTCTTCCCTAGTGTTTGTGCTGTTGTTCCACAAATTAGTGTTACTTGTTTTGTAAAGTCTACATTACATTGTCCATATTTTTGTTGATGCAATCAATCATAAATAATGTAACAACAAAAAAAGCTTCTATATTTGGTCATGTAGTTACCATTTCTAATATTCTTCATTCATTTTTTTTTTTTTTGGTAGATTGTTACTTCCTTCTAGTATCATGTTCCTTCTGCCTGAAAGACAGAATATTTATTCTAGTGCAAGTCTGTTGGTGATTTTTTTATTTCAGTTTTTGTTCATCTGAAAAAAAGTTAATTAAAAGAAAATGCTTAGTATGTAATTTTAGGTTGACTGTTTTTACAAAAAGTACTTTAAAGATGTTGCTGTACTATATTCTGACTTGTATTGTTTACAGTGAGATATCTGTTGCCATTCTTATCTTTATCTGTGTGCAATATGCCTTTTTTCTCTGTTTTCTTTAGAACTAACTTTGACCAGTTTGATTATAATGTAGGCAGTTTTTCTTTACATTTCTTGGGCTTGGAGTTCTTTGAGCTTTTTGAATCTGTATGTTTAGAGTTTTCAATACATTTGAATTTTTTTCAAATATTTGCCTTCTCATCTCTCTCCTTTCCTTTGGGCACTCCAATTATACAGGTTATATCACCTGAAGTTGTCCCAGAGATCACCAATGTTCTCTTCATTTTCAACATCCCTTTTTGACTGACTCTATTTAATTTTGAATGAATTCCATTGCTATGTCTAGTTCACGAATCTTTTCTTCTACATAGTTTAATTTGCTTTTAATCCCATCCAGGTTATCTCACATACTCTCACACATTGTAATTTGCATCTTAATGTGTGTCCTTTATGTATTTACTAAACTTTTTCGACATACGGAATACAGTTGTAATAAGTGCTTAGTGTCTTAGTTTGCTAATTCTAACGTGTGTGTGCTCTGGGTCAGTTTAGATTAATTGTTTTTCCCCCCATTATGGGTTGTGTATTTCTGCTTTTTTACATGCCTGGTAATTTTTAAGTGTGTGCCAGACACTGTGAATTTTACCTAAATAGGAGCTGAATATTTTCATATTTTTACACATAGGGTTGAGTTTTGTTCTGAGATGCAGTAAAGTTACTTAAAAACATTTTATGGCTCCAGCCATAAAAAAGGATGAGTTTGTGTCCTTTGTAGGGACATGGATGCAGCTGGAAACCATCATTCTTAGCAAACTATCACAAGAACAGAAAACCAAACACCGCATGTTCTCACTCATAGGTGGGAACTGAACAATGAGATCACTTGGACTTGGGAAGGGGAATATCACACACTGGGACCTATCATGGGGAAGGGGGAGGGGGGAGGGATTGCACTGGGAGTTATACCTGATGTAAAGGACGAGTTGATGGGTGCTGACGAGTTGATGGGTGCAGCACAGCAACATGGCACAAGTATACATATGTAACAAACCTGCAAGTTATGCACATGTACCCTAGAACTTAAAGTATAATAATATTAAAAAATAAAAAAACAAACAAACAAACAAACAAACAAAACCATTTTAATATCCCGGTATTAAGTTTTTTTAGGTGACACCAGAGAAATATTTAGTATTGACGCAGTTACTCTGCACTATTAAGGCAAGACCTTCTGAGCACTCAACCCAGTGACTGTGAATTATAAGGTTTTCTAGTCTGACTAGAAGAACTGGGTACTAATTAATTTTAGAGATAGGATTTTGCTCTGTCCCCAAAGCTGGAATGCAATGGCATGATCGTAGCTCACTGGATCCTCCAACTCCTTGGCTCAAGTTATCTTCCTGCCTCAGCCACCCTAGTAAGGTAGCTGGGATTACAGGTGCACCACTGCACCTGGCTCTGTCTTAGTTTCCCCTGGATTCTTGGCTTCATCTTCTTAACTCAGGTTAACTGCCAGGTTTCCACCTGAGTTCCTTTTCTTGGAAATTTCATCAAGGTGGAAAGATGGAGCAATTGTATCATTCAAGTAATTTATTTCTTATCCTTTGAGTCCCTGTCCTTCATTTTCTGATGTCCAGTGTCTTGAAAACAAATTTTTTCAAATATTTCAATTTTTGATTGTTTCCAGATGAGGATAAATCTGGTCCTATTATTTTCTTTTGGTTGTAAGTGGAAATCATGATTTTTTTTTAAAAAAGTTTTCATTTATAAATGTTTTGTTGGGGAGTATTTAGGTATAATTTTGATTGTTAATGTGTTTATTTAGAATCTAGCTAATTTATTAACTCAATTATATTTTCTAATTCATTTTATTTCATTTTCTAAGTAATGATCATCTGTATAATGATTATTTTCCACCACACTTTTCTAATAGTTACATAACTAATTTTTCTTTTTTATCTTATTTGCATGTCCTGGACTTCCAGAACAATAATTAATAAGGTTGATAATGAACATCAGAACTTTTTTCCTAGTGTTAATGAGAACAACTCTAGCATTTCAGTGTAATTAGAATGTTTAATGTTAGTTTGAGATTACTATTTTCTATCATGCTAAGCAAGAATGCTTTTGCAATGTGTTCTTAATTAGAGTTTTTATATAAACTATTTTAGAATATATTGGGTGAATTATTTATGATGCATCCTATGCATGCTTTCCCTTACTTTCTTGAATAAAACTTCTTAAGTTGTAGTATTCTAGTATTTTAAAATACTACTGACTTTTTTGGCTGGGCACAGTTGCTCACACCTGTAATCCCAACACTTTGGGAGGCTAAGGCAGGCAGACCAGTTGAGGCCAGGAGTTCGAGATCAGCCTGGCCAACATAGCAAAATCCCACCTTTACTAAAAATACAAAAATTAGCCGGGTAGTGGTGGTGGGTGCTTGTAACCTCAGCTACTCAAGAGGCTGAAGCAGGAGAATCACTCTAACCCGGGAGGCAGAGTTTGCAGTGAGTCGAGATAGTGCCACTGTACTCCAGCCTGGGCAACACAGAGACTCTGTCTCAAAACAAACCAACAGACAAACAGAAAAAATTACTAACTTTTCTTCACTAGTACTTGTAAGACTTTTGTTCATATCTGCAAATGTCTAGAATCACAATTTTTTTTTCAATTTTTGCTTTTATTTTCCTAGTATCTTGAAAATTAGAGGGAAAATAGAAAACAAGCATTAATTGTTCACCTTGCTTTAGCATAAAACACTTATATATTACACACTTGATATTATACCTCTTCACAATCTAAGTAATTTTACTTAAGTCTAAAATAGGAAATTATAATTTCTTTATGGTCTATTCATTAATTCGGGTTTCTTGAGTCAAAAATGACAAATTCAAACAGCTTGTTGGCTATTTTAACTCTTTTACAAACTAAGAAAAAAGATTGTAAATAGTCTCTTTGTTTTCTCTAGTAGGCCATTTCATTCTGTCTAGGAACTATATGCTATAATTTTTTGAAAAATTTTAAAACATTCATTTGCTCATGACAGTTCTCTGTGGACATCAAATTTATTTAAAAATACTAGGTTTAATTTACTTTAATTATCAGCTATTTTGAAAACAAAGGGATAATTGCCTAATAGCATGTTTAAGGAAATCCAGCTTGTTCTTTCCATATTGGTTATTTGACCTAATTATGGCAGCTGTGAGGGATGGGGTTGCTAGAAATTGCTATTATCATATGTGAACTGAGCCCCAGAGTGCTGATCAAGGCCATGTTGACTCTTAGGTGATCTGTCATGAGCACATTAAAAAATATGTAATGTCCCAAATATTACCTAATGAGAGGTGTGGAAATCAATTCAACTCAGTAAAGTCTGGAGATTTTTGTTTTGTATTTATTATTAGCAAACAATATCACTAAGTATTTTCCATATTCTTTACTGCCCAAAGTATTTTTATCACTGTATTATAATAAAAAATTACCATGAATTAAGAAAATAATTTATTTTTCTTTGCTATTTTTTGTCTTAGGAAATATTGAACTGTTGTGGGTTTTGTAGGTTTTGCTGTGTAGTCGTATGCAGAACGCCTATAACCTTGAAATGGAAAATTTCTGAGGAACACTAGAAGGGTTTTTGAGGCCTAAATGATCTCAGGTGGGCAGACATAAGAAAACTGGGGAGACCCCACTGCCTGCACAGACTCTTGACTTTCAGAAAATTTAAAAAGGCTTATATGGTTAAACAATAACACATGCATTCATATGTTAATCTCACTTTCTGTTTATAAGCTCCTAATCCATTGTTGAGAGGAAATGTTAAATTGAAAAAGCTAAATTTAAAATCAAAAGCATTTCCATGCACAATTGGAACATAGAATTGTTTGGTTGTTAACAACTTCCATTGTTATTAGAAGAGTCAATAACATTTCTATATTTCACACTTAAGGCCACATTCCTAAAGTGGTTTCCACATAAAGAGGTGAGTAAAGGTTCATTTGACCAAAGAGTTCTCTGAGGAAAACAGATTTGGAAACAGTGTAAACTTCCACCTTTAATATTAACATATTAGAGACACTAAGAAATGCATCCGTTTACTTAGCTTTCTCCAGACATATTTGACAATGGAATCTTTTCCAGAAGACAATTTGATAAAAACCTCTGGTCCTTATATGACCTATAGGGCCCTGAGTGATCTGGTCTGCTGATCCTTCCTAACTTGGTCTTCCACCCATGCCCTCTACCATTGCCAGTTCCAACCCCGTGGCCTCTTTGCTGTTCGTCAGAAGCATGCAGCACACTCCCATCTCAGGGATTTTGTGGCAGCTGTGTCTCCTTTCTGGAATGCTCTTCCCTTTGATAGCTGCCTGACCTGCTGTCTCACTCCCTTTATGCATCTCCTCAAAAGAAACAACTTCCCCCACAATGCTGCATAAAAAAGTAACTCCCTAATCTTCTTTCTTTTTCCCCTGCCTTTTGGCCTTCCTTTTGAAATAATATATATTTACCTTTAATTTATTAAAAGTAATGGCAAAAACCACAATTATTTTTGCACCAACCTAATATTATTGATTGTCTCCTCTAACTAGAACACCAGCTCTACTTGGGCAGGTTCCTATCCTGTACTGTTTGCTAATGCATCTGCAGAGCCTGAGTGGCATCTGGCATGCAGATGGTGCTCAATCACCTTAAGGAATAAATGAAGTGGGGGATGGATGGATTTTTCCCAACTACTGTGCTTGTGAGGGTAATAAGAATAATAGCAATAATAATTAAAATGACAACAATAATAACAACAATCACTAGATAACACATATTGGATGCTACCATGAGCCAGGTGGAGGCTTCATGATTTGAAAGGAAAGTAGGTCAAACTGTGTAGCATGTTGATTTCTAATAGACAGAGCTTGGGCTTCACTCTCCATGCAGTGGGAAGTTACCATCTTCACTGAGGAGTGAGGTGAGTGGTATTTGGAAAACACTAATTGGTGGCAGGATAGATTGATTGCATGAAGGATAATGGGATCCATCCAAACCATGTTAATCAGCTTTCATTATCTCCAAACTAGGGCAGCAGAAATGGAAAATAGTCACATTTGAGGACCATTTTGAAACTATCCATAATAGTATAAATTAGTGGTAATGGGGGCAGAGTAGGTGAGGAAGAGAGAAGGATCTAAGATCATTTCTGTGGTTTTCAGCCACACTGAGGAAACTAGCCCCAAAGTAGTTTGCTTTTGGGCACCCTGGGTTTGAGGGGCCAGTTGGCCATGCCTGTGTTGGTTGTAGTTGAAAGTGAGCCTTGAGCTCAATAGGAGGGACTGGGTTAGACTTGCAGACCTGAGAATCTTCACACCAATAGTGTTTGAGGGAGACAGGGTAAGTTCCCTTCTCTGAGATGTTGGGGAAGCTGCAAAACACAGAATAGTGAAGGGTCCAGCAGAGTGAGAGCACAGTTTTGAGTGTAATATGGGGCTGAAAGTGGGAGCAGAAGTAGCAAGAAGAGTTATTGGACTTGGCATTGAGAAGATTGCTTATCTAGGTGAGAAGAGAGAAGGGTTTCAAAAGAGCATGAAGATTAACCTGGATCACGGGGGTTTTAGGAATGAGTCTTCTCAGAGTACATTGTATATCTCTCAGGAAGCTCTTACCATACAGCGACAATTTGTTTAGAGATTGTTACCATTCTGTGATAATGTGCTTGTTCTTCTATAAGCAGCCCATGATGCCCTTGAAGGCTGGGCTTGTTTTCTGCCTGATCTGTCCTCTTTGCCAAGCATCATGCCTGAGAAATACTGGGTGCTCTGTGAGGGCTAGCAGAACGTGTGAGTGAACGGATGGGGAAGAGGGTGGTGGAAAGGAAGGCCATGACTATAGACGCTGACTTCCATGGTTACAGTCCTTGGTTAGGAGGAGAGGAAGAAAGGTCGGATAGTTGTTAAAGATGGCAAGTGGTCCAAGATAGACTTTTTAATGTGAGAGTTATGTGAACATCTTTATGGACTACAGAGAAGAAGTCAGGGAGAGCAGAGACTGAACATACAGGGAAAGGGACAAGAAGATGGGATGATGTCTAAGAGAAGAAAGAAAGGGATATGCCTTGAGTACTGATCAAGGAATTCAACCCTGGTCTGCAGAGAGTATAAGCCAAGAATCAGAAGAATTGCACCAGTACCATGTTATTTTGGTTACTGTAACCTTGTAGTATAGTTTGAAGTCAGGTAGCATGATGTCTCCAGCTTTGTTCTTTTTGCTTAGGGTTGTCGTGGCTATATGGGTTCTTTTTTTTGGTTCCATATGAATTTTAAAGTAGTGTTTTCTAATTCTGTGAAGAACGTCAATGGTAGTTTAATGGGAATAGTATTGAATCTATAAATTACTTCGGGCAGTACAGCCATTTTCAAAATATTGAGTCTTCTTATCCATGAGTATGGAATGTTTTTCCATTTGTTTGTGTCCTCTCTTATTTCCTTGAGCAGCAGTTTGTAGTTCTCCTTGAAGAGGTTCTTTACTTCCCTTGTTAGCTATATTCTTAGGTTTCTCTTTGTAGCAATTGTGAATGGGAGTTCATTCACGATTTGGCTCTCTGGTTGTCTATTGTTGGTGTATAGGAATGATTGTAATTTTTGCACGTTGATTTTGTATCCTGAGACTTTGCTGAAGTTGCTTATGAGCTTAAGGAGCTTTTGGGCTGAAATGATGGAGTTTTCTAGATATAGGATCATGTCATCTGCAAACAGAGACAGTTTGACTTCCTCTCTTTCTATTTTAATACCCTTTATTTCTTTTTCTTGCCCAAGTGCCCTGGCCAAAATTTCCAATACTATGTTAAATAAGAGTGGTAAGAGAGGGCATTTTTGTCTTGTGCCAGTTTTCAAGGGGAATGCTTCTAGCTTCTGATCATTCAGTATGCTACTGGTTGTGGGTTTGTCTTATTATTTTGAGATATGTTCCATCAGTACCTAGTTTATTGAGAGTTTTTAACATGAAGGGATGTTGAATTTTATCAAAGGCCTTTTCTGCATCTATTGAGATAATCATGTGTTTTTTGTCTTTAGTTCTATTTATGTGATGGATTATGTTTATTGATTTGTGTATGTTGAACCAGGCTTGCATTTGGGCATAAGACACACAGACGAATGGAACAGAATAGAGATGTCAGAAATAAGACCACACGTCTACAACTATGTGATCTTCGACAAACCTGACAAAAACAAGCAATGTGGAAAGGATTGCCTATTTAATAAATGGTACTGGGAAATATGGGGAATATTGAAACTTTCTTTCTTACACCTTACACAAAAATTAACTCAAGATGGATTAAATAATTAAGTGTAAAACCCAAAATTATAAAACCTCTAGAAGGAAATCTAGGAGATACCATTCAGGACATAAGCACAGGCAAATATTTCATGACAAAAACATCAAAACCAATTGCAAAAAAATCAGAAAATTGACAAATGGGATCTAATTAAACCAAAGAGCTTCTGCACAGCAAAATAAACTATCATCAGAGCAAACAGACAACCTATGGAGTAAGAGAAGATTTTTGCAATCTATCAATCTGACAAAGGTCTAATATCCAGAATCTACATGGAACTTAAGCAAATTTACAAGAAAAAAACAAACAACCCCATTAAAAAGTGGGCAAAGCACATGAACAGGCACTTCTCAAAAGAAGACATTTATGCAGTCAACAAACATATAAAAAAAATCTCAACATCACTGATCATTAGAGAAATGCAGATCAAAACCATAATGAGACACAATCTCACACCAGTCAGAATGGCAATTATTAAAAAGTCAAGGAACAGGCCAGGTGTGGTGGCTCACACCTGTAATCCCAGCACTTTGGGAGGCTGAGGAGGGTGGATCACGAGGTCAAGAGATCCAGACCATCCTGGTCAACATGGTGAAACCCCATCTCTACTTAAAAAAATACAAAAAATTAGCCAGGCATGGTGGCGGGTGCCTGTAGTCCCAGCTACTTGGGAGGCTGAGGCAGGATTATGGCATGAACCCAGGAAGTGGAGCTTGTAGTGAGCTGAGATCACACCACTGCACTCCAGCCTGGGCGACAGAGCAAGACTCTGTCTCACAAGAAAAGAAAAGAAAGAAAAGAACAAAAAAGTCAAGAAACAACAGATGTTGGCGAGGCTGTGGAGAAATAGGAATGCTTTTACGCTGTTGGTGAGAATGTAAATTAGTTCAACCATTGTGGAAGACACTATGGCAATTCCTCAAAGACCTAGAACCAGAAATACCATTTGACCCAGCAATCCCATAACTGGGTATGTACCCAAAGGAATATAAATCATTCTGTTATAAAGATACATACATATATGCTCATTGGAGTACTGTTCACAATAGCAAATATATGGAATCAACCCAAATGCCCATCAATGACAGATTGGTTAAAGAAAATGTGGTACATACACACCATGGAGTACTATGCAGCCATAAAAGGAACAAGATCATGTCCTTTGCAGGGACATGGATGGAGCTGGAAGCCATTATCCTTAGCAAACTAACCCAGGAACCGAAAACCAAATACTGGATGTTCTCGCTTGTGTCTGGGAGCTGAACAATGAGAACGTGTGGACAAAGGGAAGGGAACAACACACACTGGGGCCTATTGGGGGAGGTGGGGAGGAGGAGACCGTCAGGATAAATAGCAAATGCATGTGGGGCTTAATACCTAGGTGATGGGTGAAGCAAACTACCATGGCACATGTTTACCTATGTAAGAAATCTGCATGTCCTGCACATGTATACCAGAACTTAAAATTAAAATAAACTAAAATTTTTTAAAAAGAAGAATTGCGAAGTAGCTGACTGGGGGCATTGTGTCAACAGGGTTTTTCCCCAGCTAGCCTCAGTAGCCCAGGCTTTGGGAATAAGACCACAGGGATGAGCTGATTCAGGAAGAAGGATTTGTATGGTGGGTGTGGCAGAATGACAACCAGGGGAAGATCAAGGAGATGGTAAGAGAGAGTTGATGGGGTGGGGGGTGCCCAAGAGATGGAGCCCAGATGGGTGAATGAGTGAAGGCAGAGGCAGTTGATGTGCTAGAAGCCAGTGGGGTAGGGGTAGGGCATTGAAGAAGCTCTGATACAGTCAAATACCTCCAGCTGTTTTTTTTTTTTAATTGAAAGAAAAGCATGAATAAAAATACATTGAAACACTCACAGTGGTTATGCTTGGGCAGTGGAATTATGGTCCCTAGTTTTCTTTCTTTCCTGTCTCTAATTGATGGTATATTCTGATATAATTTTTTAAATGGCAATTTTCTTAAAAAAGAAAGGAAAAAACATATCTAACAGTTTCTGAGCTGTGTTTCGTGGAACTCTAGTGATGACCGAGATGTTAAGAGGTGTCAGCATGGAAACAGGTTTCCATAGACAGTTGTTTTGGAAAATGATGTATTAAAGCCAAAAAAGACTGCTTAACTGCAGGATTTCTCGGTAACATTCTATCGTATGCACATCACGAATCTCTAAAAACGTCAAAAGCACAGTATTTTCCCATTGAATTTCTGTACTGAATTCTTCCCTCAAGGACCTCTTCTTACTATTCCTTAGTGACGCTGCTTTGGAAAATGCTACCTTGGATGGTAACTAGAGTGCTATGTCTACCTATGCTAGCATCCCAAGAATGTAAGAGTTGATAAAACCATTGTCACTACTTTAATGGGTTAAGCTTTGAGGCATGATGTGTGTTTGGTGATGATTTTCTCTGTAATCACTGTGTCATACAATATTTTGGTCAAGATTGGCCCAGCTCATGGTTTCTTAGTTTGCTAAGTCGAATGAAGACAGAAGAGTGAACATTAGACATAGATAGGGAGAGCAGGACGTTGCAATGAAACTTGTTCCCAGTGAAAGAGACACTGAGATGGAGTTAGGAGTATAAAAGACTTGTCAGGAAGAAACACCTGTGATGGGGCCAAGCAGAACTGCGGAACTGGGCATGAAGTTGTTGGGTTGTGATGCAGTCAACAACATGCATGCCAGAGCAACATCCGTGTCACCTGAGCAGAAGCAAAGATGCTGCTGAAGGAGGCCCACGTTGGGCGGAAATGCCCTGCCCTGCGATGACTGCCTCACCCAGGCTCTAACTGGGAGCCATTCCAGGAAGCAACTGTCTCCAGCTACCACCTCATTACTCAGTCCCTGGCTGCAGACCAAAGAGAACTTGACCTTGGCCCCAAAGCTGAGGTAGATGGGCAGAGGTTAATAACTGGAGACCTCCTTCCTTCAGTAGGGCAGAGAGGCCCTTCTTGAAGGAGCGTCTGAGCAGCACATCTCCATGTCTGCAATAAGGTCAGATCATTTGGTTGCATCTGGTGAAAATTCTAAAATGAAGAGTCAGGGGATGTGGAGGGTGTGCTGGTTGCTTTGCTTGTTTCTTTCCTGTTACTGAGGGGATGGGGCAATTTCCTTTCCCTGAGCAGTGCCTTGTTATTCCATTTGCCATCCTGCTCTTTACCAGGTGCCATAACAGGTGCCAGACTCTGGGGTGCAGCCACCCTGGCCTGTGGCATCATCTCACCGTGGTACATTGCAATACCAATGCATGGTGGGGACACCATAAGGTGTTTGTTACTACAACTGCTGATCATTGTCAACGGTTCAAGGCTATCCTTGGTGTGGCATTCCTTTTACTTCCCTGCTTCTGATATATGCTCCCTTGCAGGGGCTGGGGGTTTGGGCAGCCCCAGGAAGCACCTAGAGATAGGCCTCAGAGCATGGCTGGGCCTGCTGCAGGCCTAAATTGTGCATTCCAGCATTCTCTGTCTCCATTGGAGAAATATGGAGTTCTGCCATCTCAAGGAGGCCTTGCATGGCTGGGCCGGGCCACTTCCCCCTTGGACTTCAGGCGGTTCTCTTTCCTTCTGGAACCCACAGACCGGAGAACCGCATTGCAACCCTGCACTTTAATTTCTCTTCATCTTTCAAATCTGCTTTTTCTCCCTGTATTGCTGCCTTGTGCTTGCTTTGCTACTCACAACTCATTTGTACACATCTTTGTGTGTGTGTGCGATGCTCAGCTTTGCATTTTATGAGTTGTTGGCTGTATTTATTACTAGAATCATCTGCTTGTGGCTGGTTATAAAGAGAAACTTTTCCTATGTAGACCTGATCCCACTTGGATTCCTAATATTGGGAACAGGAGCATCGCAAGACGGGAAGGGACAGGTCTCCTTTCTCTCAGTTCCAAGGGTAACTGGCTTGGATATGCACATCGAAAAACCTGCAGAGGTGTAGAATGGAGGTGTCAGCTTACAGGGCAACTTCTAAAATGGAGGAGTCTACTGGCTTCATCAGGATAGGATGACTACATCCTATCCTGCTACTATGCTCACTCATGCACTGAGTTTTGGGGTCTCTGCTCTGGGCCCAGGCATGGTGTGAGGCTGTAGGGACACCAGGGCAGTGGCCCAGGGGAGGAGAGAGACATGAAGACAGATCAACACAGTGGCTGTGATGGTGCCTCGGCAGGTCCACTGGGGGGTGCAGAGAAATTATCCCTCCATGCCCCATTCAGGAACAAAGCTCTCTGTGGAGGCCTGGATTTGATTCCATTTGGGAGGGTGTTTTTCATGATGTGGTCCCCTGGTTTCTAATGAATTAGGTCTGACTTTTAACTCATTTCACCTAACACGCAGTGGTTTTATGGGAATTAATTAGGTAAAGGGCTCCTTAGGGGTAGAACCAATCCGAAAACATGTTCTCTTCTTTCTCTTAAGTAATTTGAAGAGGAACTTATGACGGACTGACTGGTTTATCTTTTCAGACTTCAGAAGGTCAAAGATCAGATCCAATAATTTGCGTCATGAAAAAATAACAAAACAAAGGTTAACATAATCCAGATTTTCAGTGTATTTTATTGTAATGGTCCTTTATTGCCTTTCTACTGGGGTTGATGGGCAAATGATGAACAGGATAGTTAAGCACATCTCCCACGCTACAAGCTTCAGAAAACAGTTTACAGGACAATTAACTGTCCATATCCCTTGAGAAGGCTCATCGTCCTGGAAAGTCTTGAGTCTGAGCCCTGACTCTGAATGAGGAGAGAGGCCTCAGTTTCCCTCTATTCAATTTAGTTTACAGACATCTCCTGAGCACCCCATCCATGCCTAGTGTGGTGGAGGCACGGCTGTGGTGATTGACAGCCACTTCCCATCATTGGCAGTTTGCATCATCACGGGATGCTGGGACCAGGGAACAGGCAATTCCAATACTGCAGGCCAAGCCCTGGCACCTTGGAAGCAAAGGGGAGCCATGCCCAAGCTGCTGCTTGGTTTCAGACAGATTCCTGGAGGAGGCGATGCTTCAGCTGAAACCTGGCAGACAAGAAGGTATGAGTCCTGAGAAGGTAGTGCCAGCCCGTGGCTGAGGACTAGAGCAAGAGGAGGTGGAGCCATTCAGGGCAGATCTGGAGCAGATGGGGTGGGCAGGGCTTAGGAAACTCCACTGGTCTTATCTTCAACTCAGAATCATTGAAGACAGTGTTCAGGAGGTGCCAAGCTCTGATTTATGTTTATGAAGAGGACTCTGCATTGGACTGGAGGAAGCTGGCCTGCAGGTGAGGAGTTTGGAGGCAAAGTTAGTGCAACCACCCAGGCAGGAGACGATGGGGATCTAACCCAGCAGAGGCAGCAGGAACAGAGAGTGGGAGATGTGGAGGGACGTGGTGGTTGGGGTACAGCAAGGGAGGCATCAAAAAGAGTGCCCAGATGTTGGTCTGTTTGCTGGGATGGGAGGACGGAAACCAGAGCAGGTGTGAGAGGGAGCCCTGACTTCAGTCTGGACATACCACATGTGAGGGCTCCCAGACTACCCAGTGCAGCTGTCAGGGAGGTGAGTGGTGAGGGGTTGACTCTTTAACCCCCAAAGTATGTGCTCAAATTCTAGCCCCTGCTCCTTGTGATGGTAACCTTATTTGGAAATAGAGTCTTTCTAGATGCAATCAAGTCAAGATGAGATCATACTGGATTAAACGTGCGTCCCTGACCCAATGACTGGTGGACCTCAATCCAGTGACAGTGTCTTTGTAAGAGGAAGGAGAGGAAGATTCCGATACTGAGCCACAGGGAAAGTGCAGAGGCAGGTTGCAGTGATGCAGTCGGAAGCCGGGGGATGCCCAGGGTTGCCAGCAGCAACCAGAAGTTGGAGAGAAGAGACGGACCTTGCCAACACTTCACTTCTGACTTCTGGTCCTGAGGACTGAGACTACATTTCCGTTGCTTTGAGCCACACCTTTTGTGGTCCTCTGTGATGGCAGCACCAGGACACTAATACAAGTGGATCCATAGAATTGGGAAGAGAAATACGACTGAGCTGGAGATACAGACCAGAGAGGCATCAGCAGAAGGGCTGATGAGGCCTTCAGAGTTCATCCTGGGGGATCTATGCAGGGAGAGTAGGAATAAGAAATAGTGATCAACACACCAGGTGGAGGGAATCACAGTGTTCCTCGGAAGAGGGGGAGCCTCCCAAACCCCACACCCCAGGTGAATTCTGCGATCGACTAAAAGTGGAAGGCGCCGCTCTGAGACAGAGCTCCTTAGAATTCAACATGTGCAAGTCCCCTGAGGATCTCACTAAAATGCAGACTTGGGTTTGTGGGTCTGCAGTGGGATCTGAGATTCTGTGTTTCTCACCACTCCCAGCTGATGCCCTGGATTGCACTTGGAGAGGCAAGGCCTTGAAGGGTTGGTCTGGTTAGGAGGAGACCAAGATGGAGCAACCAGAGAGGTACTACCAGGAGGGGTCTGCCCTGATGCCAAGGGAGAAGGAACACTTGGAAGGCGCTGGACTGCTGGATCTCAGTGCCACTCAGAGGCAGGAGAGTGGGAACAAGTGTCCAGCGAACCATGCAACAGAGAAGGTGCTGCTGTTGTGGGAAGAGGAGGGGCATAGAAGGAGGTAGAAGCCATTTTGGTGACTTCCTAAGACATCTGGGACGGGAACTCAAAGACTGGGTGACTGCATCTGGGCATGGTGAGGAGTGAGGTACCAGGAACTTGAGACAGATGACTGAGAAGTGAACTCATTGGGGGTGGAGCTGGGTAGGGACTGGGGAAAGTGAAGGGCTGAGGGAACCAAGTTGGGAGGAGAAAACAAGTCCAGGTGAGAGAGCAGGTTGATGGTCTTTGTGATTTTCACTCTGGTGTTTGTTTTTGGTTCACTTTCACATCCTTTGTATCTCAAGTCAGAGATGGCTTAGGGCATCAAGAAGCTGGGGCCCGACCTTGTTCTGACTTTGGCAAACAGTGCGGGGCAGGAAGGAAGTGGCCTCACCTCAGCTGTCACCTCCCCTCCACCTCCTGTGCCCTCACCAACCCTGACATGGAAATCAATTGCATTGGTTTTACTACAGTTTTAGACATTTCAGCTAGGAGCTGGGTGGAGGAAAAGTTTGCTTTCTGAAGGCGGGGTCTTATTTCACTTCTGGGCTCAGGCCAAGCACTCAATAATGTCTGGGGAAGCCAGGATGTAAGTATGGCTGAGGTCCTGGGTATGGGGAGGGAATAGCTCGTGCCTGTGGGTGTTAAGATGTTTTGTGTTGCAACCCAGGGAGGTTGGCCACATCTCTAATATGCAATTTAGATCCAGAGCCTGCGTGTATTTCAATCTTTTATGGCTGGCTGGAATAATCAAATCCATATAAGAAACCTTGAAGGAAATCAGTGCGGAGTGGATTTTGTTGAAACCACAAGCTATGAAAATTGGATGTAAGGAGTACACCTCCCAGGTGCCTCAATGACGTACCTGCCCTGCCAAGACTTCGCCAGCTGATGGGAGAAAAGGTATTGGATGGTGCACATGCCATTAAATCTTCTGATGGCTGTGGGCTGAAATCTGCCCGGTGCCATGGGCACAGAGGCCACCGCAGCACTCTTTGCTGGGCTGGTGGGCGCCCTCCAGTTGGAGCTCTGTCGAATAATAACTCCTCGGTGGAAATGGTCCGGCTCCCAAACACATGGTTTATGGCTGAAATGGAAAAGCTCCCGAGTGCCATCAATGACACTCTCACTGCTTATAAAGACATGTGGGTTCTTTTCCAGTAAAAAATAAGGCTGCTGCCATGTCCCCCCCAAGCCATAAATGATTCAAATGTCAAGCTCGCCTGTGCCTTATGCAATGCGGATGTATTGACTTATCAAAGAAGCGGACGCATTATAGGCGGCTTGCCTTCCCTTACAACTCCATATTTATGTTTGAAGTCTCAGGATATGTTACCTGCGCGCTCGCCACCTTCCCTTCCTCCACGGGAGATTTACAAGGCAGCCAGCCGGCAGAAGAGGGACAAAGAAGTAAATATAGTAATATGACAGATTTATTTTGATTTGTTTTATGTGCTTGTGATCTTGCATGCTTTATGTGCTTCTCTATATCTGGGTTCTGTCGTTCTTTTCCTGCCTGTTCACCCCTTTTAAAATAGCAAGTTCAGTAAGTTCTTGGAGGGAGGATATGGCCAAGCGGGAGGGAGAACCATGCAGTTTCCAAGTTATCTGGTTCATCACAACACGTTTTTTCTCTTTTTTTCTTTCATTTGTTTATTTTTCTTGTACGCGAATACCTGGCTCCTGGAAGCATTTCTATAGGAGAAGCTGTTCATTCGTTCATTTTTTTCTTTCCATTTTCAGTAACGGTTGTGTAGAAGCTGGCAAGAGTAAGAGTTCGTGGTCTCCGTCTGTGTCCTTCCTGCAGGCGGTGCTCTCTTCTCTTTCTTCTTGCTTTCCAGCAGAGGCTGTGGCTTGGTCCTCCCTGCCCTCTCCCTTACCAAGGGCCACAATGGAGGTGGCCCTCCATGTTCACTTTCCTGAAACAAAGCCGTGGCGTGGGCAGCCCCTGCGGACCAGGCCAGGCAGGCTGGGTGGTGGGATGTCTGCCGGAGACCGGAGCCTTTGATGCAGAAAGATCGATCCTGAAGATCCAAGGGGACACTTAACTTTGCTGGTTTTTTTTTTTTTTTTTTTTTTAAATCAGAACTAGAGGAAATGAGAAGTACCCGGGCAGAGAATTGCTTCAGAGACACTGAGGCCACCTGCCCCGTGGCCTGAAAGGCAGCACTTAAAGAAAATTATAGAGCAGGAGATAAGTGGGTGCCGGCTCCCCTCAGGTGATGGATGTCAGAGCGCATCATGAGCGACTCACGTTAAATGCTCCAGACGAACTAGCTGACAAGATACTCTTGGAGTCACAGCAACGGTGCAAAATCACTTAGCGTCACTATCCCAGGGGAGCCCCAGCATTTCTGTCACCTTAAGCAAAATAGGCTTACAACAAAACAAAGCGAAAGACTCTTAGCAGGGTATCTATGGAAATGACTGGAAATTGCTGCTGGAAATTTAGGGTTTGCTTTCCTGTTCTTCCTGGGATGAGCGTGTATGGTACTTTTCAGGAGGAAACCATCCTTGGAAAGACCCAGCTTGGAAAACGTGAGAGTTGAGGACGTTGCAGGCTTGTCCAGCACAAGCTACAGAGAGCCAGGTTGACCCCCACGGCCTGTAGCAGTCGGAGGTGTGCCCAGAGCCTAGCCAGGGTTGGCTCAGACATGCCCAGATGACAAAGGGACAGCCAGGCAGGGCTGGAGGCCCATGGCTGGGCAGTCTGCGGGTGTCCCTTCTCCCAGCACGCAAGGCTCATTTCAAGCTGCACGAAATTGCGGAAGACACTGGCAATGTTAAAAACACACATGAGTGGACGGGTTGTTCCTGAGGGTGTCGTTACCAGGCCGGTGATGTGAGACGATAAAACATATTAAGGGGACTTTTATGGGGTAATGAATGAGGGGCAGCTGGAGGGCCAGACACGGGGCAGGAGATGCGTGGAGGAGGGCAGGGCCGGCGTGGACAGGAGGAAAAATGTGTGTGGCTGTCACAGGGACTTGGACACGGCATCCATCCTGAGGTTCATTACGACCGGTGTTCCCTCTGCTTGAATATTCAATATTTTCAACTCACTATATGAGTGAATTAAAAAAATAGATTTATCCCTGGATTTTCTACAGATGGCCACTCAGAAGATTGCACAAGCCCCGTGCCACCCTCCCAACCCCTGCTTTCTTCAGGAGAACAGATGAGTGTTTGGGGTGTTTCATCTGCTCCAACAATTTCCCCATTTCCCATGGATCAACACTGACAGAAAACCCCAGGTACGCCTGACGGAAGGAAAATGAAAAGACTTAATTCTGAAAAGCTCTTGAACGCCTCAAGCCTTGTCTTCAAAATCTTTCAGTGACGGAGTGCTTGGAAAGGTGCCCGCCTCTGGCTCAGATCTGATGATTAGAAAAGAAAATTAAGTATTCTGTTTATACCGGGGGGATACCTGCTCAAAACATCCACCTTGATGGGCAAAAACAAGGTAAAGATACTGTTGCTTTGGGTTGCTGGAGGCAGCCGCGTGTCTTGGACTTTGAGGTGCTGGGGTCGTGGTTCCCATCTTCTTACAGGTTCAAGCACTCAGCTGGGAGTAAAGACTCCATGGCATACTCCCTGAGCACAGTTGGCAGCAAGGGGTGGCAGGAAGAGCCTTTCACTCTCAGTCCTGGGTAAAGGGTCCAAGTCATTGGCAGACAGCATTGAAAATTTGACATCAGCAGCCCCTGCTCTCCCGGGCCAAGTGCCCACGGCTGGAAGGTTGGCACAAGCAGTAGGAATTTGTCTGAAAGTAAAATCTGATCATTATCTATGTTTTAGGATGAGTTTTTAAAAGTTTTTTAATTTTTATTTTATTTATTTATTTTTTGAGACGGAGTCTCGCTTTGTCTCCCATGCCGGAGTGGCATGATCTTGGCTCACTGCAACCTCCACCTCCTGGGTTCAAGTGATTCTTCTGCCTCAGCCTCCCAAGTAGCTGGGTCTACAGGTGCCTGCCACCATGCTTGGCTAATTTTTTTGTATTTTTAGTAGAGACGGGGTTTCATCCTTTTGGCCAGGATGGTCTCCATCTCCTGACCTCGTGATCCGCCCACCTCATCCTCCCAAAGTGCTGGGATTACAGGCGTGAGTCACAGCACCTGGTCCGTTTTTAAAATGTTAATGCTTTGGATGAACCAATATGCCAAAAAGTGGCTCAAAGAAAAGTGATCAGAACATCAAGGATGAATTTTCTAGTCTGGAATAAACCCTGAAATAATCAGATTCCTTCTCACGTTAAGGGTTTATTTCCCAGACACAGTTTTTATCAGACACTTTCCAAATTGTTTAGATGTCAATTGTTGTCTTCTGTCTTTTATCAGAAGGGGCATCTGATGGGGGGTATGGAGATGAAACTGATAAGAAGGTTTGGTGCATATAAACATTGTGCTCATCCTGCTTGCAAATTACTTGTCCACAGATTTTTTCTTATATGTTCTCACTTTTTAAGAGGAAACATTCCACTGATTTTCTGTTGAGCAAAGGTTTTCTCCTCTCTCTCTCTTTATTAAATATGCCAGTGCTTTAAACAGAGGGTTAAAGAAATAACCTTCCTTGGGTAGGACAGTTGAGAATAAGCATCATTTTGGGTCCTTTGATGTGAGAGTTATCACCTGCCCCCTTCTTCTTGGGACTATTAGAGATGCCACTGGAGTGGATAGGTCCAGATGAGAACCAAACGTGGCTGTGGGCAGATGAACATCTGCATTGGGTCTGCTTCAGACACTGGAGCCATCCTCTCTCCACCAACTTCCTTGGGCAGGTGTAATCAGTTGAGAAGGTCAGGTGGTGGGTCTGCTCTAGCCAAGCTTGGCAGAGTTTTGGAGACATGGGGCAAGGCACAGACACTAGACCTTGGCACTTATGGTGCGGACAAGGAGGGTTTACTAGGTTCTTGCTCTTTTCCTGACAATTCCCGACACTGCTTCCCAGAGTCTTCAATGAGAGTCACCTCTACATTCCTCCTCCTTTCCATGCTCATTTGTTAAAAAACTATGGCCCAGACTCCTTCCCCTTCTGATAGCAAGTGCTCACAGAGCGCTGCCCTGTGCTGAGCGCTGCCCCGAGAGTGCACCATGGGAGCATTCACAGAAGAGACTCCTGTGGGGAACTGGCACTGCTGATACAGCCAAGCCAGTGCAGGCTCTGCAAACAAGGGGCTCACAGGCTTCGCAGAAGACCCCCAGCAAGCGAGATCAATGGAACGATGGCAACCAGAAGGGAGGGTGCCCTGACAGAGAGTAAGGACCACGGCTGGAGTGGAGGTGGAGAGTGCAACTTGCCTACAGTAGAGGGGTCAGAAGTGGCTTCTCAGAGTCCATGCCCCGCTCCCAGACAAAGAGAAGTCAGCAATTGGTGTCAAATCCATTTGGAAAATACCAGACAAAAACTAAATTGGGGGAGAGAAAACCTATTAGAAATAAATGATGGTTATTGCAGGTATTTTTCCAGGCTAAAAAAGTTTCTTCTTCAAATTCCATGTTTTTCTTTCAACCACCTTTAACACCTTAGTCCACTAGATCCATCCAGATTAAAGTTTAATTGAGTTGGAAGCAGCCTGTCATGGTGGCAGGAGAGGGGCAGCACCGCAGAGAGTGGGGATCTCAGTGCCTTGCAGAGAGGCCTGGGGCTGGGGAAGAGCAGGTCTGTTTTGAAGCACTATGCAAGGGGGTGCTGGCATGAGATGGCCAGGAGGGGAGCTAGGGTCAGTTTGGTCCTCATCTTGAAGGGTTTTAAGGAGTCTGGAGTTTTAAAATTTGTTTCATTGTAAGGCAGAGCATTTAAGGAATTTAAGCAGGAGAGTGGCATGATCTGATTTCTCTTCGGATAAAACACCAGATGCCAAGTAAAATTAGAATTTCTGATAAAGAGGAAACAAATTTTTCTCATGCCTGTAATCCCAGCACTTTGGGAGGCCAAGGCAGGCAGATCACCTGAGGTCGAGAGTTCGATACCAGCCTGACCAGGTAGCGCATAACTGTAATCCCAGCTACTCGGGAGGCTGAGGCAGGAGAATTGCTTGAACCCGGGAGGCAGAGGTTGCAGTGAGCCAAGATTGCACCATTACACTCCAGCCTGGGCAACAAGAGTGAAACCCCATCTCACAAAAAACAAAAAACAAAACAACAACAACAACAAAACACAAAACAACAAAAGAAGAGGAAACAATGTTTTAGTGTAAGTGTATCCCAAACACTGCATGAAATATTTTTTCAAACAGTTTCATTGAGATATAATTTACATACCATACAATTTACTCATTTAAAGCGTGCAATTTGATGATTTTTAGTGTATTCACAGACCATGTGTAATACAGTCAATTTCAGAACATCTTCCTCACTTTAAAAAAAGAAATAAACAAAAATCAGCTTGTACCCTTTAGCTATCACTACCCTGTCTCCCTCATCCCTCTTCCAGCCCTAAGTAATCACTTATCTCTTTTCTCTATAGATTCCCCCATTCTGGACTTTCATATGGATGGAATTGTATCAGTCTGTTCTCGCATTGCTACAAAAAACTACCTGAAACTGGGTAATTTATGCAGGAAAGAGGTTTAACTGACTCATGGTCCTGCAGGCTGTATGGGAAGCAGCGCTGGGGAGGCCTCAGGAAACTTACAATCATGGCAGAAGGTGAAGGGGAAGCCGGCAAATCTTACATGGCTGGAGCAGGAGGAAGAGAGGACTAAGAGGGAGGTGCTACACACTCTGAAACAACTAGATCTCGTGAGAATTCACTATCATGAGAGCAGCAAGGGGGAAGTCCACCCCTACGATCCAATCACCTCCCACTAGACCCCTCCTCCAATGTTGGGGGTTACAATTTGACCTGAGATTTGGGTGGGGACACAGAGCCAAACCATATCAAGATTCATAAAATACATGATCTTTTGTAACTGACCTTTTTAAGTTAGCATTATGGTTTCCAGGTTTACCCATGCTAGAGTGTGTAACAGCATTCCATTGATGATGGCTGAAGAGTATTCCATTGTGTGGACAGACCGCATTTTGTTTAACCATTCATTTGTTGATGAACATTTGGGTTATTTCTATCTTTTGGCTCTCATGGATAATGCTGTTAACAACATTCAGACATGAGTTTTCATGTTTACACGTGTTTCACTTCCCTTGGATATATACCTATGTGTGGAACTGCTGGGTCCTATGTGTGAGACATCCTTACACTAAAATCTATTCCTTGATCTCTCTGAAACTTCCATGTAACGGAGCATCTGCATTTTGTTTTGTTTTGTTTTTGAGACAGGGTCTTAGTCTGTCGCCCAGACTGGAGTGAAGTGGCACGATCTCGGCCCAATGCAACCTCCATCTCCCAGGCTGAAGTGATTCTCCGGCCTCAACCTCCTGAGCAGCTGGCATTACAGATGTGCGGCACTACTGCCTGGCTAATTTTTGTATTTTTTTTTTTTTTTTTTAGTAGAGACAGAGTTTCACCGTGTTGGCCAGGCTGTCTCAAACTCCTGATCAAATGATCCACCGGCCTCGGGTTCCCAAAGTGCTCGGATTACAGGCGTGAGCCACCATACCTGGTCGAGCATCTGCATTTTTATTTGCTAAATCTGGCAACACTATTTGTGAGAAGATCAGTGGAGAATTTGAAAGAGGTTAGTCCTGAGTAAAAGGTGGAAGCTCTGCTGGGGACTGTTGCAATGGTCTGAGTGAGAGATGCAGGTCGGGGTTTGGGCTAGGGTGGGCTCTGAGGAGATAAAGAGAAAGGGATGGATCTGTGAGGGGCCACACAGGCTTCGTAATGGGTGGGACCTAAGGGCAGCGAGGGAGGAAGTAGAATGTTCTCAGGTTGGAGGGTCCAGGCTGGAGGAAAAGCATCCAAGGTGGCCCCATTGTCTGTGACGAGGTCACTCTGGTAGGAACAGGTGTGGGTGAGGAGGGGCTAGGGTTAAGTTTCCCATACTTAGATGTGAAACACCTGCTGAGGTGTGGACTCTGCAAGGAAGTTGTGAGTCTGGGCAGCAGGAGCAGGTTTGGGAGCTTCCATCATAGAGAAAACATTTACATCCAGGAGAATTAAAATCCCAGGACATCCGTATGGGAACGATGTACAGAGAGACGTTCACCTTCTGAATCCCTGCTGTATGTCAGGAAAACTGCAGTGGCCATTAGGGAAACAGCAATGAATAAACCAGGGTTTTTGACACAAATTTTCTGCCTTGAGAGAGATTTCTCAGTAAATTTTCCTCAAGAAAGAATTGCCTTTTACTGTAAATAAAGCAAGAGAAGAGGACACACTCCCAGTCTCGCTGGAGCCCACAGACAATAGCAATTGGCTCAGTGGATTTTGGGGGTTTCCGTACTTACCACTATCCCAAGAGTGCTGGTGAAGGCAGTTGTGCTGTTCAAGGAAATTTCTAGAAGTTGGGGACATGGCAGGGGCACAGCACAGCTGCCTTCCCCAGCACTCTTTGGACAGTGGTGAGTATGGAAACCTCCAGACTCAACCCCAGAAGTTGGGGACATAGCAGAGGCAAGGAGAGAGGCCCAGGGGACGCTGCCTCTGGGTTGTGCTGATGGTTTCCAATCCTGCCAGGCACAACTGCCACAAGGACTCATATGTGGAGCTATGAAGACTCCTTAGCTCTGCAGTGGGGTGGGTCTACTGAGTGCTCTCACACTCGTCGCGGGGGGGAACCCTGCATGTCATTCTGTCATTTCCAAAACATTGCCCTTGCTCAGACACCCAAACTGGAAGCTCTGTGCGTCTTGCCCAGAATGATACTGGGTGGTTCTTGGGTCCAGAAATCCTGGATAGAAAGATCCATCATCCCAGTCTCTCCAATGCCATTCCATAAGGACCTTTCTGGAGTGGTCTAGCCCATCCAATGAGGATTGATCATACTATCTTGTTCATTTAGTTAGCTACAGTCAAAGAGCCTCTTGCAACTTTGCTGCTCAGTGAATCCACACCTAAGTTTTGATGTGGTGCATCCATTTGCAATTTAAGTTTCCTCCTCACTTTTCTTCATCTCTTGCTTGTGGGTCAACTTTGCACATCCAGAAGGAGTGCTTGAGTTAGCGTTTCCTGCAGGTGCTAACCATGGATTATTTGCTACTATGGATTTGAGGGAGCATCTCACGGTGTGGTGTACGCAGCTCTGGGTTTTACCCGCAGCTCTGGGTTTCTGTCCCATTCTCTGTTTGATGCCCATACCTAGAAAACCATGCTGGGTCCATAACGAAGCTCAGTAAGCATTGGTGGAATGAATATTACTCCTTAGGCATCACCCTGCAGTTTGGCTTTTGGCAGTTGTCTGCAAAGTGCTCACATTGCTTGGTGGGCAAATCTTTGAGGATGAGCATCTCAGTGCTGCTCACGATCCTCCCCAAAGGGCCTAGGCTGGATGGACATACTGGCCTCTAGGTGTCAGGAGCCACGTGAGGGTGAAGAGGGATGTGGGGGACCCTCTGTCAATGGAGGTTGCTTCTGTCCTTGATCATTGGAGCTCAGCTTTTCATGGAGATGCCTGGCTCAGAGAGGGGCAGAGAAGCGCCCAGTGGAGGCTGTAGGCCAACACTCATCTGAGAGCTTGTGCACAGACCCCCAACCAGCACTGTTGGGAAGGGGGTTCTAGTTGAGTGAGAGTACTTACCTGATGGGCGGACCACCCATTCTGTAGATTTCTTATGCTTTTGTCTTCTTTCCAGATGAATGATGGCAACACTAGCTCCCCAGTGAAACATCTGCATGTATCAGTTGAACCAGTCACTTAAACTTCATAGAGCTCAGGGTTTCCTTCTAGAAATTGGGCTTAAATAGCAGCATATCCATTCCTGTCAGGATAACTGTGAAGATTTCATGAAACACTGACCAAGATTCCCAGTTATCCTCAAATCCATCATTCTGGCCACCATTCCCAATTATCTGCAGATCCTTTTGCTGCCTTTTCCAGTAGTAAATGACATTTCCATGCTCTCTCACTGACTGGTTTTCAGCCAGGACCAGCCAATGGAAGCTTCTGGAAGGACATGAGCAGAGCTTTTCCTCCATCCCCACCCTCCTGCTCATCTCTACTGACTTCTCCTACAGTATTGGCTTCTCTCCAGGTCCAGATCTGCCCTGCCCAGTGGCTGGTGGGGACAGCATCACCTCCTCCTTGCCTTTGTCCCTCTGGCACCAGGGGTGCTGGTGGCTCCAAGCTGTCTCCTCTCTGGCTCCTTGACTTTCTGGCACCTCTAAGACTAGATTCCTGTGTAGAATAGGGCTCAGTTTTCCTGATGGAACCTGGACTGCATAGAGCTATTATTAATATTATTATTGTCATTAAGATTTTTACTTCATCAATTCTAAATTCTAAATTCATTTTCCCAGCTTCAACATGGACTTGAGAGTGAAACTCAAGGAAAGAAATTGAATTTCCAGAAAATACTAATCCTACATCAAAGCAACAAGATGGTTTGGTGTCTGTGGACATTGCTATCCTCACTCCTGGAGCCAGGAGCATCACAACAACACGTTTCCCAACACAGGCCAGGATGCTTCCGACTCCTGGGAGGATTGGCAGACCAGCCTCTGGAGGCTTCTCCTTGCACTGCTGACCCCCGCTGCACACCCTGGTGCTCCCTTTTGGCTCCCAGAACACACTCAGCAGGGATCAGCCACCCACACGCCTGCAGAGGCAGCTCAGCCGTAAGAGCAAAGAGGTTGAAACAAACACACATCTAAACCCCCCATTTTAGGGAAAGGGGCCTGCACCCAGAACTGTGTTTTCCTTAAACATTTCTTAGACAACTGCCCACACAGGTACAACATTTCCAGGGCTTTTCTGGGCATTTCTCAGCACAGTGCTCTGCTCCCACCTTGAAAGCTATCAGTTCTGAGTTGTAGCGACTTTCTGGAGGCCAGCTCTCAGAGGATGGCTCTGCATGTCCAGTGTCTGAACTTAGATCCCTGGCAGGCTCAGACTCTGCAGCAGTCGCACACCCACACAAGAGGGCAAGGCAGCCCACACGCGACTATTATGCTTCCTCAACACAGGGGTGGGGATTGTGGAGAGAGGGTCCCACATATTAACATGACCTGCAAGATCTAAGATTTGACCAATCTTTGGATTGAGAGGCAAATGTTGAAATGTGGTTGAAGGGTGACTCTCCCATCCCGAAGGCCCAGGAGGGAAGAATACATACTGTCGTGGTGAATTTGGGCTTATTGCGGCAATAGGAAGCTGGCAACCGGAACTCAGGGACTTCTGGGGACCTGTTGGTTGTGCTTTTTCACTTCAGAGAATAATAACTAAGAAGGAATTCCAATAATTACAGCCCAGTTGTGCAAGGCCCACTGTTTGTGCTCAGTAACGTAACTCCATTTCCCATCTGTGTAACAGAGGTGCTGAAACTGTGAAAGATCTGTCATTCTGGTTCCAAACCTGGCCAGGAGACTGCATCATCTCCAAATATTAGTGATTTGCTTAAAACTAAGAAGGAAAACCAAGCCACCTGTCTCCCGCCTTCTTAGGCAGCATTTTCACCTTTTACCCTTCATGGGGCTGCTTTGTCTTCATGGGTTCATCTCAAGATGAATGATTGAGAGTGGTCAGACCCAGGCTTTCTAAAGCTGTTTGGATTTTCTAGGGAATCTATGGATTTACCTCATCACTGATAGCTCTCTTGAGTTACTACATTCTTACATCAACTCTGCAAATTTGGGTCAAAGAACATCTTATTTAATGGATAGGAGTGTCCACACAAGAATCAGAGAAATGCTCAGCCCCAAGAGCTGGACTCAGACACTTCAGGGCTCTTTATGAATGTTTGTTAACTTGGTTATTGTATTAGTCTGTTCTCAGGCTGCTGATAAAAACATACCCAAGGCTGGGTAATTAATGAAGGAAAAAGGTTTAATTGACTCACAGTTCAGCATGGCTGGGGAGGTCTCAGGAAACTTACAATCATGGCAGAAGGAGAAGCAACACATCCTTTTTCAAATGGCGGCATTAAGGAGAAGAATGAGAACCAAACGAAAGGGGAAGCCCCTTATAAAACTACCAGATCTCATGAGAACTCACTCACTATCATGAGAACAGCATGGAGGTAAGCGGCCCCGTGATTCAATCACCTCCCACTGGGTCCCTGTCACCACACATGGGGATTATGGAAACTATAATTCAAGATGAGATTTGGGTGGGGACACAGACAAATCATATCAGTTATCATTTTGCCAGATAATTTCTTCTCATCTAATTCAACCAAAATAACTGAACTGAAGAGTCTAGAGTGACAAAGAAAAGAACTGAGACTGGCAGGAAGCATGCAGTATTGATTGAGGCTGGGCACTGAGGTTGGACCCTCCGCTTCCGACTCTGGGTTTTGGTCCCAAAGCTTCAGAGTACAAGGCCACCAAGACTCATTTTAAGGACGGGGACATTACAGTGGGAGGGGCTCTTTATTGTTCAGCCTATTACAAGCCCTCACACCCCATCAGAAAGTAGGGGGGCCTGTCTGGACTTAAGAATGGGCAAGGGCCCACTATGCCATGAAATGAACACTTGGACCAAAATTCCCAAGGCCACAGTTCTCTGTGGCCCCAAGTTGGGGAATGAAGACCACAGGAAAGCATGCACAGGAAAGTTGGCTTTTCTGTGGTGCAAAAGGAATGTTCTCATTGCCAGGTACCTTAGTGCAGGACCATGAGGGACCCCCTGAGCCATGGGAATCTCTTTTTCTCATCCCATCCTCCTGAAGTCATCCTAAGACCATCAAGACAGTTCAGGCCAGCAGGTGTCACCTGCATTTACAGGGTTGTACTTACTGTGTGCCCAGCAGCCTGTTGGATAACACAGTCTCCAACTTGGAGGCTGCCATCAAAATGTGTCCTTCCCACAATGCCTGGAAGGTCCACTCCTGCTCATCATTTCCTCATGGAGGTAAGGAAGGGGGACCCCCACGGCCTCCCACAGGGTGGAGAACCAGGGCCTCCTTCTGTCTGCTTGATGATCCTTTCCCTGCACAGCCAGGCTTTCAGATTTCTGCACGTAATTATTTCCAAAATGAGACTTAAAACTTTTCTGGTTTTCTTGTCCCCTGTTAGTGATTTATTAACAGATGTGCCTGTGGTCCCAACCTTGGAGGAGTTTTTTATCTGCCAGTTGTAAATATAAGGTATGCAAATACAGCTGCCATTCAGGCTGTATCCACAATCCAACTGAAGTGGTCCTATCATAAATTAAAAATGTATTTGTGTTAGCAAGTGCCAGCCTTCACGGGGCCATGTGTACCCTAATCACAACCACTGAACACTCTCTTACAGGTGCCCGGTAGGGGCAGGTGAGCAGCAGCCAATTGGCAGAGTGTGGGGTGTGCTGTCCTCCCCTCAGAACTCCCCAGGCAAGGGACACATCCTTTCCATGACAGCCTTGGGCAGAAATAGCAGCTTGTACGTCTGATTTGTAGAAATAAACAAGTTGTCTTGTTTGTCACCCCACTGCCCACCACCGCTGCCTGATGTTGGTGACAGGAAGAGGCATAGGATCTTAATGGTGAACAATAATTTTTACCTTGATACTAAACGGGTTTGACCTGGACTGGCCACCTCTTTGCAACAGGTCTGTGGAGCAGTAGGCACATTGGAAGGTTTATACTTTGGGGATCTGGTCGACAAGCTGGAAGCCGTGAAAGGGCAAGTTACTAAAATAGATAGTGATGGCTTTGGACTGCGGCACAGACATGGTGCCAATTAAGGCAGCTTGGGCTCAGTGTCTGTTGGCGGAGGTGTTGCGTGTGGCTTAGGGGGTTGAGAAATATGCCCTTTGGACTTGTTTTACCTTTCCTGTCACCAGAGGAGTGGGGCTGACCTTGTGCCGCATCAAGCACTGTTTCCACTCTGGGATAATTACCTGTAATTTCTGGGCAACTGGGAGCTTGGAGTGTGTGCACACCTGCACACTTCTGATCAAGGCATGAACCTCTAAGGGCAAGCCTGGGTCTAGGGTCCTAAATGATCTCTAAATGTGTTCCATCTCCATGTGTCTGTTGAGTGGGTCCGAATACTGTCCTGCAAAGTGGAGTTAGGCAGAGGCAAAACCTGCTTAACTTGAGGGAGCCTGTCAAGGAGGGTGAGGGTCCTGGGGAGGACTTCGTAGGCATGGACTCACTTAAATGAGAGGAATGGGAAGGAAAGAGCAAAACTGACAGTCAGAATGGGCCGGATGCTTTGACTGGAAAATATTCTTCAAATGAAGTTCTTTCATGCAAGCTCTAGACAGCATAGGCTCTTAAGTTTGCATTTGTAAGAAAGGAAAGAAAATTTTCAGCTTAGAAGGGAGATAAACTGGGCAATGTGCTGTGTATTAACTTAAAGGTAGAAAATAAAAAATATTTGAAAGGCAGTTGTGTGGGAAGCTATAAAAATATTAGTCTGAAATAATCATGTGATTAAAAACAACTTAGAAAGGCCGGGTGCGGTGGCTCACACCCGTAATCCCAGCACTTTGGGAGACTGAGGCAGCTGGATCACCAGGTAAGGAGATCAAGACAATCCTGGCCAACACGGCAAAACCCTGTCTCTACTAAAAATACAAAAATTAGTTGGCATTGTGGCACGCGCCTATAGTCCAGCTACTTAGGAGGCCGAGGCAAGAGAATCACTTGAACCTGGGAGGTTGCAGTGAGCTGAGATTGCGCCACTGCACTACAGCCTGGGCAACAGGGCGAGACTCTGTCTCAAAGAACAAAACAAAACAAAACAAAACAAAACAAAAACAACAACAAAAAAGAAACTTAGAGAAAGGTCACATATGAAAAAATTAAGTAGACAACATTAAATTTGGAGAAAGGAGAAGGGATAGAGGTGAGAAAGAGTGTGCTCGGCCCAAGATCATGTCTTCTTCCCCAACTCTGTGCAGGCTTGTGGCTGAACATGGGGCATCATTCTGAGTACTGTGAGTGCTGGGGTCCTGGAACTCTTCATTTCCTGGAAGCATGAGTGTGTGAGGTGAAGCTGCTGAGAAGGGAGGCAGTAGTGCTGGGGATGCCCTGCTGGTGCTGGCTGGGAGCATGGAATGTCCACAGGTCAGTTGGGCCCCACATCGGGAGTTTCAGTGTCCAAAGCACCTGCCTTCGGCATCTGTTTGAACTGCCGTGGAGCCTTAGAGAGAGAGAGAGAGAGAGAGAGAGGGAGGGAGAGAGAGAGAAAGAAAGAGAGAGAGAAGCTCTGTGCAGTTAATTCCTCTGGTTCTGTGAAGGGTTCCCCTTATTTCAAGAGCATTTGGTTGTGATTTACAATTTATCTATTTCCAACAAGAAATTTCCCAGCTGAGATCCCACGCACAAAATGGAAGCAAGCATCTTTACAAGTCCCCTTCTATGAAGGAATGTGTTTGCCCCATGGCTGCCTCACTTGATGTTTCTGCGATTCCTTTAGCTTCTCCCAGAAAGGAGGAGAGAAGCCCAGAACCTCGCAGGAGCCCCTATCCCTCGTTTTCAAACGCTATTTGAAAATCAACTCAAGATGAGGGTTAGGGATTAGATGGAAAGTGCTTTATATGATCTAGGAGTGACGACGGACTTTCTGTGAGAGAGTGAAGGCAGGTGACCTTAAAAACACCACTGACAGACCTGAGTAAATGAAAGCTCCCAGAGAGCACAGCATCCCAATGCCAGAAAGAGGACTCCAAGCAAAGGAGAACTTGGGGGAACATGAGCTACCTCCGTGATGGATGTTTTTAAAAATTAACTAATTATTCAGAAAAATATAAATGTCTTCATAGAAAAATGGGCAGCCAACAAGTAATACAGAAAATAAAAACCACAAATGGCCAGTGAAGATTAAAAACTACTTCACTTACAATCCAATAAGTCATATTAAACAAGATTTTGCACCTTTAAAATGAGTAAAGGGGTGTGTGTGTGTGTGTGTGTGTGTAAAAGTTCAGGGAAATTGCTAGTCTCAAAGAGCTGTTGTGAATGTTAATTAATACAGCACTTCTGTGGGACAATTTTGGCAATATGTTCGAAACACCTTAAAAATAGGTGTACACTTGACTGTGTAATTCCATGTGTAATAATTTAGCCAAAGAATTCATTGTAGAATCTGCCTGAACATTTCCCATGAATGTGCACACAGGCGTTAGCTGCAATGTTTGATAATAAAACATTGGAAACTACCTATTTGTTGAAAAACACAGGATTAGTGACATAAACTACAGTGTGCTCATGTTAAACACAAATGTCCTACTGCCCCAGATTAGTGATTCCTAATCTGTGCCCACAAAAGCTTCTGGGTTGCCCTGGGGAATCCCTTCAAGGGCCACAGGAGGCCAACTTTGGGGATATTACTCTGATTTGATTTTATTGACATGGAAGGCTTAATTTGAACAAAACTGTTCCTCACTTTAATAAGGTTTAAGTCCACAATTGCAGAGAGATGTGTAATCACGTGGAAAGTTGTCTGAGATATAGTTGTTTTAAAGACTGTTTATAATGTAGGGCAACTCTGTGGTCCCGAAACATCCAT
This sequence comes from Chlorocebus sabaeus, assembly GCF_047675955.1. Classification (NCBI taxonomy): domain Eukaryota; kingdom Metazoa; phylum Chordata; class Mammalia; order Primates; family Cercopithecidae; genus Chlorocebus; species Chlorocebus sabaeus. Next base: position 130,933,481 of record NC_132912.1, read on the forward strand.
CCCACAGCACATAGCTTCCACCCCTCCCGACGGCACCCTCCACTGGGATGATGCCTTCTCCTTGCAGACCTACCCTCCTCTGCCCCCTGAGACCCCCAGCCCGTGACCTGAGCTTGCCGCCCCAGCACCGCTGCTAGAAGCCGCACAGCGTGGGGCTCACGCCTGGGGCTCATGGCTAGATCCTGTCTCCACCTGCTGTTGCGCAAGCTCCTCTGTGCCTCAGTGCCCTCCTCGGCAAATGAGGGTGCTGACAGCTCCTCCTTCCTCAGGTAACTGGGGATTAAATGAGTGTATAGAGACTCAAATAACGCCATAGATATTTAAACATAGATACCCTCCTCCCTTGGTATGCGTGGGGGATTTGTTTCCCCACAGATACCAAAATCCACAGATGCTCAAGTCTCTTATATCAAATGGTGTCATATTTGCATGTGACCTACACACATCCTCCCCAAAACTTTAAACCATCTCTAGATTACCCGTAATAGCTAACATGCTGTAGATGTCATGTAAATAGCTGTTATATCGTATCGTTTAGGCAATAATGACAAGAAAGAAAAGCCTGTACTCGTTCAGTGCAAAAGCAAACAGTCCACTTTTTCCTGAATATTTTTTTTTATCTCAGGTTGACTATTGAATCCACATATGTGGAACCCATGCATACAGAGGACTGACTGTGGATGTGGGTGTGTGTGTGCATGTGAGTGTGTGTGTGTTTGTGTGTGTGTTCTTTATAGATTCATATATTTATATATATTCACTTCATGCTATATGCCAATATATACATCTATTTATCATATAATTCTTATTGTAGACATATTTTTTATCCTCATTTAATCATACACATATCTAATCATGGCTATTTTTGTGCCATATATAAATATACTTATTTGCGTGTGTGTTTGTGTGATGAGTGCATTGTGCTAACAGTATATATCTCAGGAAGAATTTCATAGGGTCGTGTAATACACACTCATTCAATCCTATGCTCTGCTCTGGTGCCTGGCACACAGCAAACACTCTATGTAGGTGAGCAGTTACTGCTATTGTCCTTTAACATTTGATTCCAGATCCTGGGCTGCCTCTGCCCAAACCCCTGCTGCACTTTCCCCAACCCCTGTTGCACTTTCTCCTCCCCCTCAAAATTGAAGGCAGCATCTCACCTGGTGCCCAGGACATGGGACCTGCTGCCTCTCAGGCCTTCCTTTTTACCACTCTCCCCCTTTGCTGGCTCTGCTCCAGGCATTCTGGCTTCAACTTATCCTCAGACAATGCCCTGTGTTCCATGTCCGGTCCTTTGCATGAGCTGTTCCTGCTGGCACATGCTTGTCACCTTAACTCTGCTGGTGGTGTGAGAACAGAGACACCCTCCTCAGCCCCTAGATCTAGGAGCACCTCCTGCATCTCTCCTGACTCCTTTTCCACAAAGGTCCTGGAATAGATCACCATGTGACTATTTGCCAATTTACTGTCACGTTCCCAGCCTGAGCTGTAGGTCCTACGAGGCCCAATGTGGCTGCTTTGCAGTATTCTTGCAGTGTGAACGGTGCTCCCACAGGGTGAACAGTGCTGCCACAGGGTGAATGGTGCTCCCACAGGGTGAACGGTGCTCCCACAGGGTGAACAGTGCTGCCATAGGGTGAATGGTGCTGCCACAGGGTGAATGGTGCTCCCACAGGGTGAACGGTGCTCCCACAGGGTGAACAGTGCTGCCATAGGGTGAATGGTGCTGCCATAGGGTGAATGGTGCTGCCACAGGGTGAATGGTGCTCCTACAGGATAACAGTACTTCCACAGGGTGAAGAGTGTTCCCACAGAGTGAATAGTGTTCTCACAGGGTAAACAATCCTTCCCTGGGGTGAACAATGCTCCCACAGGGTGAACAGTGCTCCCAGAGGGTGAACAGCGCTCCTAAAGGGTGAACAGTCCTTCCCTGGGGTGAACAGTGCTCCCACAGGGTGAACAGTGCTGCCATAGGGTGAACAGTGCTGCCATAGGGTGAGTGATGCTCCCACAGGGTGAACAGTGCTGCCATAGGGTGAGTGATGCTCCCACAGGGTGAGCAGTGCTGCCACAGGGTAAAGAGTGTTCCCACAGTGTGAATAGTGCTCTCGCAGGGTAAACAGTCCTTCCCTGGGGTAAACTGTGCTCCCACAGGGTGAACAGCGCTCCTAAAGGGTGAACAGTCCTTCCCTGGGGTGAACAGTGCTCCCACAGGGTGAACAGTGCTGCCATAGGGTGAACAGTGCTCCCACAGGGTGAAAAGTGCTCCTAAAGGGTGAACAGCCCTTCCCTGGGGTGAACAGTGCTCCCACAGGGTGAAAAGTGCTCCTAAAGGGTGAACAGTCCTTCTGTGGGGTGAACAGTGCTCCCACAGGGTGAACTGTGCTGCCATAGGGTGAATGATGCTCCCACAGGGTGAGTGATGCTCCCACAGGGTGAGCAGTGCTGCCACAGGGTAAAGAGTGTTCCCACAGTGTGAATAGTGCTCTCGCAGTGTAAACAGTCCTTCCCTGGGGTGAACCGTGCTCCCACAGGGTGAACAGCACTCCCAAAGGGTGAACAGTCCTTCCCTGGGGTGAACAGTGCTCCCACAGGGTGAACAGTGCTGCCACAGGGTGAACAGTGCTCCCACAGGGTGAACAGTGCTGCCATAGGGTGAATGGTGCTCCCACAGGGTGAACAGTCCTTCCCTGGGGTGAACAGTGCTCCCACAGGGTGAACAGTGCTCCCACAGGGTGAACAGTGCTGCCATAGGGTGAATGGTGCTCTCACAGGGTGAACAGTCCTTCCCTGGGGTGAACAGTGCTCCTGCAGGGTGAACAATACTCCCACATGTAAAGCGTGTCCCCACAAGTATGGCCTCAAGAAGTATTCGAGGAGTGAGTGCAATGTGCTAACAGAAGGATTTTGGAAGTTCTTTCATTTAGCTTTTATGTATCTTACTTATTTCCAACAATGTACATGAAACAATGGGAGTTACTTTTAAAACAGGTTGAAGAATGGAGGCAACCTGAGAGCCAGTGGGAGGGTAATCTGAACACTGTGTCTTTTAAGTTTCAGACCTAGTTATCTTCAAAGTCTAACTTATTGTAGATAGGCTGCAAAATGTGTCTCATTTTGAAGCTTCCCAACCCATCAAACAGATAATTTATTGCAGATAAACTTTTTTTGATATGTATTTAAATAACCAGACCCTCCCTTCTCTTCTACAAGTGAACGCTAGCTTGAAAACAGAGATAGCTGAGAAATAAAGATGGGGGAAAGATATTTACCCTGTTTTTGCATTGTCTAGTTGTCTGTACCATGGGACTTTGTACAGATGTGAGAGCAACATGAGTAGAGGACAGGGCAGAGTAGTGGGAAGACAGCATGCGGAGCTAGGAATGTTTCGGAAGACATCAGAAATTCTTGGCGAGATCTACCACATAATTTGCTAGACTCTTGTTAAAAAAGTACGAAGAATTTTGAGAGGGCTACTGGAGAGCATGAAACCATGCTTTTGACTTTTAAAGTTGGGAACCTGTGCAACAACTCAGGTCGGGCATTTGTGAAGCTGGTCCTGAGTCCTGGGGAATAGAAGTCAAAGGGCATTGACTGCCCCTGCCCCAGCTGATAGTGGAGAGGCTATCTAAGGATGTGGCATGTTGGGGCATTCAGAGTGGGCCTGGGAAAGAAATTACCACTGACATTTGGATCAAATCCATTCTTCATATTGACTTGTGGAAAGGGACACAGCTGAATGCAGGGTGATAGAGAAACACAACATCCTCATGGCCGGTGACAAGAAGAAGGTTGGGCTGGTCAGGGCAGGAACAGCTTGTTAGGGCAAGGGCCACAGCTCCTCCATGTGTGAGCCTGTGGCCTCTGCCATGTCCACGCAGGGTAAAGGGTGGAGGCAGAACAAGGTGTTGCATGCACAGAACAATCCAAACAGGAAGAATACAAGAAAGGAAAGGAACATTCTGGAATAATGGTGGAGTGCTACAGACTCATCAGCCAGTAGTGTCCAGGCCAAGTCAGACAGAAAAAAAATTAAGTCCAAGAAAATCGTGTAGTGAAACCCTGTGAAGTGGACATTCCCTTGAACCCTTTTAGCAATCCTAAAGGTGTTCTCCATTTCTGAGGAGGTTGGGGATACCATTTTTTGACTCTCCCTCTCCATGACCCTCCCATTTTCATCTGTTCTTTTTAATTACTGTGTTCTGGCCTCTTCTGGTTTAATTGCTCAGTGTCTGTCATGCGGCAGGCATCTCATTAATAGGACGCCTTCTTCGGTTCTTTCTTAGCAAAAGATGATCCATGACCCGCGCTCAGTGTGCAGCTTTGCAGAGCTGGCTTCTGTTCCAGATGACTTGCTGAGTTAGCAGGGCTGGCTGGGCTGCTGAACGGTCCTCCCGGTGTTCCATATGCACGGGGATGCTAATTAGTGAGGAGGACCCTCCGCAAGTTCACGCGGAGAGACCATCAAAGTTTCAGAGCTTCTCTCCAAAGGACTGGATCTTTCCACAGCCTCTGTCTTCCATTTCTTCTTTTCCTGTGCCTTAATCTATTCACCTCCTCAGCACACAGTGGCCAAGTCTTCCATCTGTCACCAAGTCATCCCTCACTCCCCGGACACAGTGTCTACGGAAAATGCCCATGTCAGTGCTGGGTCTCCACTGCTGGAGAGGGGGCGGTGGCTGTTATTGAGGTTGCTGTGTGGTTTATGTCTTTGTGAGGTGGATGGAATCTCTCTGCAGGAGCCTCAGAAACATGTACATATTCTTTTTTTTTTTCTTTTTGAGACAGAGTCTCGCTCTGTTGTCCAGGCAGGAGTGCAGTGGCGTGATCTCAGCTCACTGCAAACTTCACCTCCTGGGTTCATGCCACTCTCCTGCCTCAGCCTCCTGAGCAGCTGGGACTACAGGCGCTCACCACCACGCCTGGCTAATTTTTTTTGTATTTTTAGTAGAGACGGGGTTTTACCGTGTTAGCCAGGATGGTCTCGATCTCCTGACTTTGTGATCCACCTGCCTCAGCCTCCCTAAGTGCTGGGATTACAGGCGGGAGCCATCTCGCCTGGCCTTGTTTTTGACTTTTAAAATTGTTCTGACCACAATGAGACGCCACTTCAGATCCATTAGAATGGCTCCTAGCAAAAAAACAAAATCACAAGTGTGGATGAGAACGCGGAAACATTTGAACCCTCGTGCACTGTTGGTGGGAATTTCAAATAGTGCAGTCACTATGAAAAATTAAAACCAGAATTACTGTGTGATTCGGCCATTTCACTTATGGGTATATACCCCAAAGAAGTGGAAGCAGGAACTTGCACAGCTACTCACACCCCCATGTTTATAGCAGCATTATTCACGATAACCAAAAGGTAAAAGCAACCCGAGCATCCATCAGTAGATGAATGGAGAAATAAAATATCGTGTATCCGTGGAATGGAATGGGATTCAGCCTTGAAAAGGAAGGAAACGCCAATACATGCTACAACCTTCATGAACCTTAAAGACCTTATACTCAGTAAAATAAGCCAGTCACAAAAGCACAAATACTGTATACTTCCACCTGCATAAAGTTCCCAGAGGGGTCAGATTTATAGAGACAGGAAGTGGAATGGTGGTTGTCGGGGGTCAGGGGTGGGAGGAATGGACAGTTAGTTTCATGAGGACAGAATTTCTGTGAATGGTGGTTGTCAGGTTTCAGGGGCAGGAGGAATGGACAGTTTGTTTCATGGGGCCAGAGTTTCTGTGAATGGTGGTTGTCGGGGGTCGGGGGTGGGAGGAATGGACAGTTTGTTTCATGGGGCCAGAGTTTCTGTTTTAAAAGATGAAAACATTTTGGAGATGGATGGTGGTGTTGGCTGCCCAACATTGAGAGTGTACTTCATGCCACTGTGCTGCACACCTAGAAATGGTAAGATGGTAAATTTTATGTTACATGTGTTTTATCACAGTTTTAAATACGAAGTCTAAATGCCTGGAGGAAATCTTGAGAAATATTTTACATGAATAGAAATTAGAATGAACTCAAGAGTGGCAGGCAGGCACCGCCTCCTGATGAAAATTTGTCTCCTACATCAGTGTCTTCCACATAAATTAATGAACTCTCCCAGATAGTCTGTTGGTGACTGAGAGGGAACCAAGGGGATCTTGGGGAGGGTCATGAGATGTCTGGGTTTGTCAGGATAAAGCGTCCTTTGCCCAGGAACATGCAGGCGCTGGCTGGCAGCCCGGTTTCTGCTTCACCAGGAGTCTGGGCATCACAGAGATTCATCTTCATCCTGGCACCCACCGCGCGGTGCCCAGCCAGCCCTGCACTTGGTCAGCCTGCTCAAGAATCCAACCTGGTTCCATTTTCAATTTTGGAAGCGTTGTTGCGGATTAAAAACCGGTCAAATGATGGGAAAGAGTCAGAGAGAACAGCTGCTCTGTCCCTGCCATCCTGCCAAGGCCTAAATGAGTCTCCAGGAAGCTTCAGAGAGATGAGGGATGCATTTCCCAGCAGGAGTGATGCATGGCCCAGGAATGGCGAGTCACGTCAGGGGCTTGTGGCACCCTGGGGAGGACCTGTCAGTGCAGCACCAACTGACTGCCTGTGCCGACACACACACGATGGAATCTTGATCGGTCAAGTTCCTGATGAAACTTTAAGGACTGTAACAATAGGGACATATGACAACCTTGGCTGTTCCTAATGAGGTGGTTAATCTATTTAGCTCTTCGTAAAAAGATGCACAAGGATAGGATACACCAGACAACCAGTCATTTGCTGTTGCCTGAGCGTTGGTACATTTTCTTCATTTCCTTTTTGTCTGTCTCTTACCTGTAAACTTCATCTTCATTTGAATCGCTTAAAGAGCACTGAACATTTTGGTGTTTAAGTCAAAGATGGAACTTCAAGATTGTCTTCTCCCGACCCATGTTGAGGGAGCTGTCAATCAATAGGTTGTGTGGATAACAAAAAAAATGAATTATTGTTTCTCGTCTGGCACAGGCTCAGCCTCAGCACCAAAGCCCAGGTGCCCCTCGGACATCTCAACTTCAGCTGGGGCTTCCTCCTGAGGAGTTGGGGAAGGGCACCTTTCCCAAGCACCCTCCAAACACCTTCTGTAAAACTCTCAGTTTCAAGGCTGTGCAGAGCCAGATGTGGGTCTGTTTTGATGGGGGAACCATTTGCCCAGGCAGGTCTTCAGGCAGGAGAAAGCAAGCCCACCTCTGCCTCCGAGGCCACTGGATCTAAAGGATCTGTCAGTGTTGGTTTCTCTCCAAGTGAGACCTCTTTCTGCGGAAGCAGAACAGTGCAGTGGAGGTGGGAGTCAGGAGGATGCCCCGGGAAAGAGGCCAGACACGAGACATGAAGGGTGGGAGGAGAAGACTGAGTCAGGGGCTGCTGGTGGCTGTCAGTATCAATGGCAAATAACTTTGGATATGGAGGTCTAGGTAGAATTTTCATTGTTGTTTGACCTTATTTACTATTAAAATGATATTAAAGCCTAATTTAGACAATAGTTTTTTCTTTTTCTTTTTTTTACACAAAGATATTTATTTATTTTTGGTGTTCTCATTCACTTTGTATTCATATCTGCTCACGGTAGCATGCTTTCTCATTTAACATGAGAAAATAAAAATAATTGTGATGGCTATAATGTACATACATAATTTTAGATAGTTTCAAAAAGTAGATCTAGTTGACATATCATATTTAAGAGTTTCCTCTGCTGTAGATTTTAGGTTATTTCTAATCTTTAGTTATTATGAAAAGATAGGAAATATGTATCGTTGTAAAAATAAGTTTTTTTTTTTCATTTTGAGTTAATTTCTTTCTTTCTTTTCTTTTCTTTTCTTTTTTTTTTTTTTAGACAGGCTTGCTCTGTTGCCCAGGCTGGAATGCAGTGGCACGATCTTGGCTCACTGTAACCTCCCCGTCCCAGGTTCAAGCAATTCTTGTGCCTTGGCTTCCTGAGTAGCTAGCTGGGATTACAGGCATGTGCCACCATGTCTGGCTAATTTTTGTAGTTTTAGTAGAGACAAGGTTTCACTATGTTGCCCAGGCTGGTCTTGAATTCCTGACCTCAGGTGATCCACCCGCCTCGGCCTCCCAAACTTCTGGGATTATAGGTGTGAGCCACCATGCCTGGCTGGTTTTGAGTTTATTTCTGATGCCAAATAATTACTGGTGCAAAGGTGTCGTCCTGCTGCTGTTGTCACTATCAGCAGGAAATGAATGTACCTGTTCCTACAGCCTCATCGCATTGGATTTTAGGATTAACACTTCTTTTCAAACTGATTTTTATGTGCATTATTTTAATGAGCACGTCCTTGAGAGGGTAGCTGACTGGAGCAGTAAGCCCTATGTCTGGAATCTTCTCTTTCTTGTCTTAGCTACTCTAGCCTGTAAATATTTATTCATGCTAGCATTTGGAAGTCCTGTTGTACTCAGCTTTGGGCACACTTTGGCAGAAAGCACAGATGAGGTTCTGTCTGTGATGGTCTAGCTAGGGAGTAGAAAGGTGAGCACATAAGTCATTATATAATCATAGATGATGATGTGTTCCATGAAAGACAAGGAAATGTATTGTGAGAGGAAGTACCCAGGCAGACTCGCTCCAGATGGGATTTCAGGGAAGGAGTCTCCGAGGAAAGTGGAATGAGGCTGAGGAGGCAGTGGTGGAAGGGAAGTGGAAGGGCTCTCCCGGCAGAAAGAAGAGAAGGTGCTAGGGTCAAGGGTGGGAAAGGGCACCACAGTCAAGGCCCCCAGAGAATGGGGAGAGGTGGCAACATGGTTAGAGAAGTGGAGGGGATTAGATCTTGACCTTGCAGGCTCGGTGGAGGAGTCAGATTTGTCTTTCAGTACAGTAGAAACACAATGAATTGCCTACACACATTCTCATAAGAGCATGGGTTTTTGTTGTTTATATCTTGACCTAAGACAATTTCCCTGATTCCACTTGGGAGGTTTCTGGGCGACCAGCTAGGGGAGAAATTTGACCAGCTAGGTTGTCCTGGACCTAGAGAATGGTTTTCCACTTGAGATCCTGGTTGCTTGGAACCAGGAGATCCAGATTTCATTGCTAGGTTGTGGTCTGCTTCAAACCCTTCACACCAAACTGTAGATAAATTTTGCAAGATGAATGCCTTGCAAATGACCACATTGATCTCTTGCTTTAGATGTAGACAGCTGAAAAGTAGCTTAGAGTGCTTCTGTAAAAGTGGAAGTCACAAAGGCTTAGCCTAGGTCAATTTTTTACTTGTCAAAAACAGCGTAGTTACATCAAAGATACCTAGAGAAACTTTCTCTAGGCTTGAAAAAAAAATCCCTTCCTCTTCCAGGGAAGTCTGCTTAATGTGACCACTTACTGCTTTTTGACTCCAACCTGTGTATCCACATTAGAACTAAACTCTTCCATTACAGAGGACTGCCTCTGGGTCCTTCTGATAACTGTGCCATCGCACTTCTGCCTGTGGGTCTCAAAATGACTCATTTTCCCATGAGTTGTGTTTATAATCTTGTACAGTTTGGGGAATTAACCTGAAAAAGAGACTGGGCTGGCAACAAAAATGTAGCAAATGAATTGCTAATTATTGTAACCATCGCTCTGAGCTTTTGTTGGTTACCTGCTGCCTGCCTAGGCTGCTTCTGTTAAAAAAAAATAGCCGGCCGGGCGCGGTGGCTCAAGCCTGTAATCCCAGCACTTTGGGAGGCCGAGACGGGCGGATCACGAGGTCAGGAGATCGAGACCATCCTGGCTAACACGGTGAAACCCCGTCTCTACTAAAAATACAAAAAACTAGCCGGGCGAGGTGGTGGGCGCCTGTAGTCCCAGCTACTCCGGAGGCTGAGGCAGGAGAATGGCGTAAACCCGGGAGGCGGAGCTTGCAGTGAGCTGAGATCCGGCCACTGCAGTCCAGCCCGGGCTACAGAGCAAGACTCCGTCTCAAAAAAAAAAAAAAAAAAAAAAAAAAAAAGCCATTTATTATTATAATTTGAATAAACACATTGATAAACAACCATATTTAGAATCATGCAGACATCTGATGTCAATGGACATTTGTATTTCACCTTGTTGTAGTCCATAAATCTCATTTTGAATTTTAATTTGTTACTGAGGTGTAATACATACAACAGAATATGTAAAGGCTATTACTAATCTTCAACGCACAGTCTGATAAAATTTTATCTCTATGTACACTCTGATCAAGATATACAGCATTTCCAGCCCCTAGAGGTTTCCTCCATTCCCCTCTTATTCAATACAACCTTCGCCAAGGGAGCCACTCTCCTGAGTTCTTTCATCATTCGTTAGTTTTTCTTGTTCTTTACTTTTATATAAATAGAATCATGCAATATGTACTATTTTGGGCTTGGCTTCTTTCCCTCAACATAACAACGTAATAACAGAGACTCAGGCTTGTTGCATGTATCAGCAGCCCGTTTTCCATTCAGTCCCAAGGTTTGTTTATTTGTATTCCTGTTGATGGACATCTGGATTGTTTCCAGTTTGGGGCTACGACAAACAGGGCTGCGATGACTATCCTTGTCCTTTTTGGACATGTAAACTCATTTTTCTTGGATATGTCTAGGTGTGGAATTACCGGGTCATAGGGTGGGTATATATTTAGCTTTGGTAGATCCTGCCAAACCCTTTTTAAAAGTGGTTGAACTAATTTACACTCCCACCAGCAGTATATTAATAGCTCCCATTGCTCTGTATCTTTGCCAACACTTGGCCTTGTCTCACAATTAATTTAATATGAGTATATGTAAGGGGTGTGTGTGTGTGTGTGTGTGTGTGCACGTGTCCAGGGTGAAAGGGGGAATAGGATGTCTAGTAAGTGTTGAGATTATACTGGGTGACTTAACTCTTTGGGCCTGGGTTTCAGGAATGATGGTCAGAGATGAGGTGTGGGGTCCATCTGGAAGGTGGTGTTGGCCAGGAGTGAAGCCAAGGGATGAAACACTCCCTGAGGATAATGAAGCAGGGTGTTTTCAGCACCACTTTGGAAACCTACATAAGATGCCCAAATATACAAAGAATATTTTGGAATAATTCTTGCCTTACCTGGAGTTATCAGTCAGGGTGCTGGCAAGAAATAGATTGCATACTTGCATTAGTCGTTCTTTCACTGCTGTAACGACATACCTGAGACTGGGTAATTTAGAAGTAAAAGAGGCTTAGTTAGCTTATGGTTCTGCTGGATATACAGGCTTCTGATTCTGGGGAGGCCTCAGAAAACTTACAATTATGGTGGAGGGTGAAGGGGGAGCAAGCGTGTCTTACATGGTGGGAGCAGGAGGAAGAGAGCAAGGGAGAGGTGCTACACACTTTTAAACAACCAGATCTCATGAGAACCCTATCAAGAGACAGCACTATGGGAACGGGGCTAGACCATTAGAAACTACCCCATAATCCAGTCACCTCTCACTAGGCCCTACCTCCAACACCGGGGATTATAATTCAACATGAGATTTGGGTAGGGACACAGAACCAAACCATGTTAATACTCAAACTAGATAACTTGAGAAGTTAATAAAGGGACTATTTACAAGAGGGGGAAGCATGGCCAGTGCCTATGTTATCATTTGCATTTGTCATGATTTGAATTTTCACCATAGCTCCAGCTCTGTTGACCTGAAATCACAAACATACTTCTATAGTTCTGTTGGTTTTGCCTCTCAGCATCTCCTTATCTTTCTGATCACCAAATCTCAAACTCTCCTCTAGGTAAATGCACCCACCAAAACAGCCAATGTATGTGGGTGAAATCTGTGTCCAACGCTAAGCCAAGCAGCACATCCAATCCTCTTGGCTTTAGTAATTAGCCTAGAGACAGGCTCATAAATCAACTCATGCTGATGGGCCCAAAAAGATTTACTCATGGAACCTTGGTGGAGGTATTGGTAGAGGTCAGGGTGCTCTGTGTTCTGAGGATACGGTCTTGAAGCCTACAGGGACCCTGCGGGGAAGCTGAAAACAAAGCCAGGGAAGAAGAGCTGAGAGAGACATACATCCTGGTAGCATCGGCTAAGCCATGGGCTGGCCAAAACAGGAACCTAAATGTACCTATGCACTATGTGGCTACAGAAGATATTTGTTCCTTGCTTAGGCTTAAGCCAATTTTCATTGTGTGTTCTATTGTTTGCAACAAGAAGAGTTCTAACTAATGCAGAGGAAGTTGGAGTTTAGACAGTCACTGATCACCATATTTTTTTTTACCATTTTGCATATTTTAAGATTTAAGTTAAGCACTGGTTATGAAGTAGATGTTCCTCACCTGCAACCAGTAGGCTGGGCTTTGCACTGGTGATGTGATTGTACTTTTTGTTGTCACCCACATACCTAGTATTAGTGGCAACATGCTCATGAAAGAGCTTGGCTGTGCCCAAGATAAGTATAAAGATAGCTGGTAAGAAGCCAAGTCTCAATCCCATAACAATGTAGCCACCTGGCACAACCAGCCTCTCATCTTGAGGGCTAGCTTTAAATAACACAACTCACATTACACATGAGATAAAGACAGTGCAGAGAGAGGTGAATGTCGAATAACTGAGAGGCACTGTGTGGTCTAGGCAAATGCACCTACACAGTGAGACCTGAGAGAGCTAGGCTCGACTTCTCCCTAGCCATGTCAGCCCCCAGGACCTCATTCAGTTCTTTTGCCAGAAAATGAACACTAATGACCTTATTTTGAAGCTTTGAGTATTGGGAGAATTCAAGTTAAATATGATGCATGCAACAAGCATGAAACAGATGCAGGGAAAGAAGTAGATTCCTCCCATCAACAGAACAATTTGCAAGAGGATGCCTTGCACATGGTTTTGTGTCACCTCCTCTCTGTTGTGCGTGTATGCATGTGTGTGTGATTATTTTGTTTGTATTTTTATTGTTTTGAATTTTTCTTTCTCTCTCCTGGCTGATTTTGCTAGAGGGAGTAATATAGTTCTACTTTCCCCACTCTTAACCCCAAGAGGTCACTGGGGATGAAAATATCTCATTGGTGAGACATAGGTTTTCTGGGTGAGAGAAAAATCATAACAATATGTGCAAGGGTGGGGCTGGCTAGGACTTTCAGTTTGGAACCTTTGTTGCTATTCTATTGGTATGGCTAAGATGTAGACAGACAGTCTAGCATCCTTGTTGGAATGGCCCAATCCGTCTTCTTGCTTCAAAGTGGAATATTTTTCTGCCTTTCAACTCAGCTGAACTGCAGGTTGTGCACCATTTGCCTATTCATCCTTATTGTGGTGGTGAAATGCAAACGAAGTCATCTTTGATGTATTAGAGGCATAGTAGCAATTTTCTGACTTTCTTTCCTGAGCCAAAGTCTTCCCAAACCTCGCACCAGGGAGATGATCTTAGGAGTGGTAGGGTCATCCTGGAGCCAGGCTCATGAGCATGTTGCCTTTTCTGTTAGGAGGCATTCATTATTATCACATCAGGCTGTCAGGGAGTATCCTCGAAACTCCAGGAGAGATGAGAAGGGATTTTTACTTTTGAAGCAGAGAGAAAGTTGGAAAGTAATTAGTATGTACTAATTACAAATAATAATGACAATAATAGTAATGTTTTGAATTGGTGCCTAATATGAGAGTTGATTTGGGCTCCTTGCCCGATTTCATACCGATGGTTACTGCCTTTCAAGTGGTCATGCATCCATTTTGAGATATGACAGTGACACTCTATTCTGAAACATTTAATTGCTGGCATTGTTTATTGAGAGAATTTTATAGCCTCTCTTAGGCATCTAATTTTACACAGCATCTGCTATGGATGTCACTGATTTAAGTATTTAGAAGAGAGAGTAGAAAGTAAATGGAGAAAATAAAATATTACATAATTCATTGCTATGGAGGGACAAAAGAGTTTCGCTTGGACAATCAACACCTTAGAAGCTGTCGTACCTATAATCAAATGTGCACCATATTTTGCCAAGTATCCCGGGCTGTCACATCTGCCATCACCACCTGTGATCATTTTCTTCCTCTTTTGCACTAAATAATCAATTACAAGATTCTAGGTTTTTCTCCCTTTACTCATTTATTACTGGCTCAAGACCTTGCTTCCAGTAGTGCCAGAGGGAGGACGCAGGAGCTTTCTACTTCGGAGGACAGGGCAGACGACTTGTGAATCATTAACTGGGCTAAGGACAGATACAGTCATTGACAAAGTGTGTGAATATCTGCTTTGAAAATGCTTTTAAAGTATAAAATCTCACAAAACTCCATGCTGCTGAAGTTTTGGGGCTGAGCCAGTCTCTCTCTGGGCTATCATTGGGACAGTTAAATTGTCACCAACTTTCTAGAGAGCAATTTGGCACATGCATTACTTTACCGTTTAACCCAATATTTCCTATTCTATGAAGCCATCCTAAGAAAATGATCAGCGCCTAACACATATTAGATGCTCAAACATGGTGAACTGAATGAAAATACAAAGAAGGATATACATGAAAAGAAATTCATTGTAGCACTAATCCCCCTCCATTAAAAGAAGCAATATAAATGTTCAGTAAAAAGGCAACCATGAAAGTATAATGGAGTATTATGTGGTAATCAAAAATGAGGTTTACTGAGTTTCTAATAGGACAATGATACTTATAAAATAATACAAAACTATGTATTATCTGACCTCAAGATAGCCATGCATGGAAAAGAGAAGAGTGGTAAAATTATACCCTTATAAAAGTTGATTTTTTTTTCTGAGACAGAATCTCTCTCCATCGCCTAGGCTGGATTGCAATGGTGTGACCTCAGCTCACTACGACCTCTGCCTCCAGGGTTCGCCCAGGTTCCCGGGTTCTTCTGCCTCAACCTCCTGAGTGGCTGGGACTATAGGCGCATGCCACTATGCCAGGCTAATTTTTGTATTTTTGGTAGAGATGGGGGTTTCACCATATTGGCCAAGCTGGTCTCGAACTCCTGACCTCGTGATCTGCCCGCCTCAGCCTCCCAAAGTGTTGGATTACAGGCATGAGCTACCATGCCTGGCTAAAATTAGTTCTTCATATCTCTGTATTTCTCAAAGTTTCCACAATGAACACACATTATAAAGATCTGTATTTGTGTTAACAATGTAATACTTTAAATATGCATGAAGTAAGTAAAATATTCTGCAAAAGATCCTATTACTTTAAGAAATACACAAAAAATATAAATTACTCTCTATCATTTTCACATCTACCCCTATTAATGGATGCTAGATTTTCTTTAGAGTATTTTATAGAGAGAAGGCAGGCATCATATCTGAAGGTATTTGTGGTACCCACATGGTCCTAGTTACATGTAAGGCAGACATGAAATAGGATCAAAACATGGTCTGGTCACATCGGGTATCTTCATGGTACACTGTGGGGTCACGTGTATACCCAGGTCAAGTTGGTGCAGCAGAGTTATTAAAGAAGTGCTTGTTAGAAGATAACCTGAGACTGAGGAGATTTCTGATTGAGGGGTGGTGTGCTCCAGATGTGAGATGTTGAAAATGTGACCTGTGGACTAACAACGTCATCACCTGGAAGCTTATTAGAAATTTTGAATTCCAGTCCCTTCAGACCTACTGCATTAGAATCCGCTGTCAGTAAGATCCCCAGTTAAGCCCAAGGTCGATCCAAGGTTAAGAGGTACTACTAGAAAGCACCTTGGGGAAGTGGATGCTGGGATACGACACCCTGGGGAGAATACACGTAGTTACCAGCACTCCCTTTGGGGAAGGAGAATTTGGTAGTCAAGGTAACTGATTTTCTGTAGGTGGCAGAAAGTAGACTTTACCAAAGCTTTCCAAGCTGCACAAGGCCTCTTGAGATGATGTCTGAATCAGGACTCATCGAATGGGTCATGAAGAAGTGAGAGTGGAGACCAGTGGGAGACCTGGAACCTGGATGGGCTGCCAAGCAGGCTGCATGATCCCTTTTAGGATCGTGTGGTCCCAAAACCAGGGCTGCAGAGGCGAGTCCTTCAGAGGGGACAGCAACCCTAAACTTCTTTGACAGCCCTACTTGTCTTAGAATGATGAAATTGGCCTGTCTTTGAATTTTTTTTTTTCTGCAAAAAGAAATTGAACAAATGTATCCAAGGTGTCCAATGTGAAGTTCTGCACTCCCTCTGGTAGTCAGTGAGGGCAAACCCTTTAATTTGAGTTCTCTTTCCAAACATCCCGGTCAGATGCTTCCCTGTCTTTCTGACCACCTGTAGCAAACCCAGCTGTGAGGCTACGTGTTTCCCGATGCCTGTTTTCAGACCTGTGACAACTCCCATAGAAAAAATCTAGAAAAACAAGAACTTAAGAAACAGTCTGTGAGTCTTTGACAAAGCTCAACAGATTCAATTTAAAGGGTTGTCCTTCACCTGAGACTAATATCTTTTTTTTTCCTTTTTTGCTGTTAACATTTTTTTTATCATGATGACTATTTTCCTCATAATGTTCTTGACAAAAGAAACAGTTGGCAAGCGTGTCATTGACTTCTTTTTTTAGATCTTTCCTAGGAACCTGGGCATTTTAAAGAAGATGCAGTTCCCATATTGGTGGAGATCTGGTCCCGTCTCTGAGTAAACCAACAGTCACTCAGTGGAAGTGGCCATGTGGCGCATTCCTAGAAAGTTGACAGTGCGTTGACTGCCCCACCTCCAAACCAATCCTCCCCCATGGGATTTCATGAGCCACAGCCACTTCTCCATTGCAAGCTGAAATTTGAACTGTTTCTAAATTTGAACTGTTTCTAACTTAAACAATAGAAACGATGCATTATATTCTAACATTAACTACTGTAATCTTATATCAGCAGGGGGCTCACTACCCTTTGGGATATAAGCAGCACTGGCCCAAACTCATTTCCATTCCACGGCCTGTGGAAGCCTAAACCCCTCCAGGAGAGCTGTGCACATTCCAGAGCTGGGGACCTGGAGCTTCGGCTCCACTGGTCACTCCATCCCATCCTTGTTTCTGCTTCCCTGGATCATTTCAGTTCCTCTGGCCTCGCTACTCTGAACACAGCCGTCTCCTTTCTGCCTTCTTCTCCCCCCTCTCTACTCTCTGTTCTAATACCTTGGGCTTCACCTCCTTCCTCCTCAAGGGACATATCAAGCCTTGTTGTCAGCACACACAGTACCCTCACTCATCTGTGGCCAGCCACTAAGATACTAAAATGTCACACTAGCACACTACTGTTAGCAAGAAATGAGATGTGACACCTCACCCCGACCGTGACACAGTGGTAGATCAGGAACTGGCTGGGGGCTCACTACTTCAGCTGGGGTTGGCCCTCTGAGGAGCTGTTGTCACCTGGGCACTGCAGGGACCTAAGGTCTGAGCCCGGAGCCCTGCAGGACTGGACTTAGCCCTCAGGTGCTCAACCGAGCAGGCAGCCACATGCCTCTTGATTTTGTCTAGAGCTGACCAGGGTGTGTGTGGTTGAATCTGTACCCTAAGCCTTATTAGACTTTCCCCTGTGTGTATAAATGAGTCTATTGTCCAAACTGGTCGGAGGTGCCTTCTGGCAGATCTGGAAAAAGATCTGGATCCCTGCATATCTGAAGGTGACCTCAGCTTTTAGGCTTCAGTTTTCTGAGGACAGAGTCTTTACCTGATGCTCACAGCTGCTCACAGCCTTTCCACTCACGCAGCCTTCCATGTGGGAAACGTTCCTCATTCCTCAGTGTCCCTGTCACAGAGAATAATGTCATGCTGCAGCACACTGCCCAGGGCGCAAGGGCTTGGTGCTGAGAGAGACCCAATGAGTCCAAGCGCTCAGCTGCTGCCGGCTTGCAGGAGACGTGCAATTGCTCAGGCTTATCACGGCTGCCTTCTTGCCATTTCCACCTTTTCACTTGGGTAGGATTGTATTTTCCTCGTATCTCCATTTTCCACTGTGCTCATGGCACAGACAGAAGCACATCAGACCTGTAACTTGAATCACAAACACCTTGACATTTCGTTCCAGAATTAGAATGTCCCCAAGGCTTATGCCAGAGAGCAAGACAACCCTTTTGGATGTGTTTTAACAGGTGGCCTCTGCTACACCCCAGGGCCTACTTCATTTGGGAATTGAGATGAATTCAGAAAGTGCCTATCATATCCCAAACTGGGCCCCAGGTCCTGGGGATAAAAAGATGAATAAAGGCAGGAGAGAGAGACTGTAAATAAATACCTAGCATGCAATTTGTAAACATACGTGAAAATACTCTAAAAAGAGAAAGAGAAGCAAATCCACTGTGCTTGTGTGGTTCAGAGTCAGGGTAAATGGTCCCTGAAGGTAAGAACTGGGCCAGGGTAAGCCAAGCTTTGCTGCAGAAGCAAGCCTGCGTGATTTCAGTGGCTCGAAATGTCAAGGTTATTCCTCCATCTGATGACATGTCTGTGTGGTGTGGGCGAGCTCTGATCCACACAGGGGTCTGGGCTGATGGAATCCTTACCGGTGTTGGATCAGGGAAAAGGAAGAAGCAGAACAGACATTGGCTTTTAAAGGTTGCAGCCTGGAAGAGACACACATCCCTTCTACGTGCATGTCATTGGCATGTCATTGGCCAAAGTAAGTCGTGTGGCCAAGGATACCTGAGAGTATTGTGAAGTGCAAGTTCATCATATTCCCAGAAGGAAGACGAGAAGCCTGCTGACAGCCACAGGGGGAAAGGCATTCCACCAGTAAGGGCAGCACAGGGAGGAAGGCAAATTCAGCGGGGCCAGGGAGCCATGCCAAGGTTGGTGAGATGCTAAGGTGTGTGGATGTGTTTTGGGTAACCTGATGCTTCTCACTACAGCACCGTTATTCGAATGCCTGTCTATGGGGCACTAGGTACTGAGAGCAGATGCACAAGATGATAGACCTCATACAGGGGGAGGAAAAGTAGGGCCCCACAACCCAATGCACTTTCATCTGGGGGCTTCTTGAGGGTCAGAGCTGGCCCTTATATGTCCTTTTTTCTCTGGCCCTATTGCGTCTGTGTAGGTTCTCAGGACTTGACCCACAGCTGATGGAACCTGAGGGAGCCCTGTGGGTGCTGAAGGCATGCCGTAGGGACAGGAGGGCTGGCCCTAAAGACTTGTCCCCACCCAACAATGCGTTTAGCTAAGTAAGGTGAGCTTGTTCATCTCAGCCTTTCACGAAGGAAGCTGCATGGGATCCAGGAAGCTAGTCTAGAGTAACAAACCACCAATATTTCAGTAGCTAAGGACAGCAGAAGCTGAATTGTTGCCCATGCAGTGGTCCTGAGAGTGCCCTGGCTCCTCATGTATAGTCTCCGGGTGGAGTCTTTACCTAGGCTGCTCCAGGGCTGTGCATGGATGCTATGGTTACCTGGAAGGAGCCACGGGCTGAAGAGCACGGGTTCCTATGTCCAGCTCAGGCATTGCTCATGTCTGTGCAGGTTCCACAGCAGAGGACACAGTCCCATGGCTGCAGCAGAGTATAAGAGAAGCTGGGAAATGTAATCTAGCTGTGCCCATGTAGTCTAGCAGAGCCTCCAACCCATAGAAGTGAAGAACACTTGATAAAATGGGCTTAGTTAAAGTCACAGACTATTCTGAAATTCGTTTTTCCCTTTCCTGATTGTCTAGGAGAATGGCAAACTGGACCATTTATTCCCAAGGAATGGTTCATAAAATTGGGGAGAATGTTGCCTGGATTAGGATGAGCACAGCTCTCCTTTTAAACCAGGCCATGCTCATGACTATCCTGTTCTGCAGGAAGAGCCTGTCACTTCCCAAGAACACACGCATCCATGGAGGCTTAAAGCCATTCTCCAACACCTGGAGAGACTCAGTATCTGAGTAAGGCAGGGGCAGTGTCTCCTTGCTCTTGTAGTCATTCCTGCTAATTCCAGTATATAAGGCTGTTGCGGTGCTTCTAGAGTCCTTGGGCACCCAAGACCACATTGCCAATGACAGGGACTCCAGCCAAAGGCTGTCTGGCCTCTCAAATGAGCCCCTTGAACCCAAATCCATTCCATCAAGTCAAATCCTTTTCCAGCATAGCTGAGAACCAGCACTTGGCTCTCTAACCAGTGATTCAGAGAACAGGTGTCTTTACAGAGCATTAGGAATCACTGTGTTTATTGAATCTACTTGAGTTTATTTAAAATTATTTGTTGTATGTGTGGGAAAGCTTGCCCGAGCTTGGGGTTTGCTGCTTGTGGCTTGCCATTGGAGTTCTGCCATATAGCCACCTGTGTTTCATAGCCTGCTATCTGATTACAGTGGAGATGCAGTATCTGACTCTATATGTTCTCACTTGTCTTACATCTTCCGAATTTCATTGAATATAATCACATTAAGGTAAAATGTGTTTAAACTGCTAATGGACTGGGCCATTGACTTTAACGACATTCTCAATACTACATTTAATTATCGTACAAGCTTTTCTTGATGATCATACTTCCCAGGATCAGTTGGAGTTATGTTAAGTACACTTAGGCAAATAATAATGAATGAAACAACTCTTTTATAATCTAGGAGAAGTAGAAGCTCTTAATGTGTGGAGGATGAGGCAGACACTCTGCAAGCACCTGTGGGGCATGCGACCATGCTGACAACTGTCCTGTGCCAGTACAGAGAGATTTTGTGCATCCTAGAGAAGAGACTGATGTTCTGGAGGCAGGTGGCACTGAGCCATGCAGCCCCATGGCTGGGTGGTGGTTGGAGAGAGCACTGGAGACAGGAAGGGCTCTCAGCAGCAACCAGGGTTCCCCTAGGAAGTGGCTGCTGCTGTTTCTGGAATGACACTGTGGGTCCCAAGTCATTTTCTAGACAGTGGCAGGTTCCTGGGCCAGCCCTGCAGAGTCCTTGTTGTAGCAGTTAGAACTTGGCAGGAAATAAGGGAGCCATTCAATCTGGGGTATTTGAGCAGAGTTTAGTAAGGGGACTATTTACCAGTCGTGGTCAGGATATGAGAAGGAGATCTTAAGGGAGAGTGTGATCTCCCTGAGCTGCTAACACCAGGGGCATGACTAGGCTTTGGAGGGCAGGGAAGAGTGGTCACTAGCCCCAGAGAGCACTGCCTGGCAGCAACTATGGTTGCTGGTGGAGAGAGACAGTTACAACTGCCATCTGATAGGGAGGTTGCCGGAGGGGCAATCACACCTAGTTCCACCTTCCCTTCATCCTTGGAATCTCCTGCTGGTGCCCCTCATTGACTAAACCCCAAGCTTAAGGGTAAAGCTAACGAGTAAAGAAGCCATATGATGCACCCAGACCTGTCTACCTCCTGGGCATGGAGCAGGAGGAGGGTGAGTGTGAGTACAAAGAGCAGACAAAGGACAATCCCCATCTGCAAACCTCTCCAGGCTGGAGGCTTGCTCACGGCCAGGCCCACCATAGAAGCTTAACCAGTAAGAGAATAGTGAATCATTCTCAGAGAAGGAAGAGGTGGAATGAGAGGAGCATTCTGGTTTTGGAAAGTTTGCATTCTAGTGCTGATACAGTCCCTGACTAGCATGGACCTGGACAACTCATGGGACCCCAATTTTCTCATGTTCAAACTGAGGATAACGATGGTCATCCCCCAAGGTCTCTCTGTGGGGCCCGTATAGAAACAGAAATGGAGCAAGTGTAGAGTACATTCAAAGAAGGGGAACCGGCAAAGGCAAAGATGTGGAGGTGTGAATGTGTGGTCATGTCCAGTGAAAGAAACAGAGAGGGAAGAAGAGAGCTGGCATTCTCCTGATCACAGGGCCACTGGGGCCATGCCAGGGAGTTCAGAATTTTCTTAGACTACTGAGGAACACTGAGAGCTCAGGCAGCAAGGGCCAGGGGCTTGGCCTCTGTCAGCAATAAAAACAGAGCAAGGGGCTTGAAGGGGAATGGAACTTAGTGAAAGGCCAGTCCAATGACTGGTTGTTTAAGCTGCCAGTGTAGAGAAGGTAGGAGGTTTGTCCAACAGTGTATGAATCCTATGTTAGTTATTAGTGTAACAATATCACCACAAACTTAGCAGCCCCACAAACTTAGCAGCCTAAAGTGGCATATTAATATCTCAGTTTCTGTCAGTCAAAAACCTGAGCATGGCTTAGCTCTGTCCTCTGTAAGACATTAATCATAGTATTGGTGTCAGGGCTGTATTCTCATCTGAAGGCTCGACTGGGGAAGATCTGCTTCCAGAACCATGTGTTTGTTGGTGATTTTCATTTCCTTGCAGATCAAAGATGGGGAGGCCAACTTTTTGGCTGGCTGTTGGCCACTCACTACATGGTGACTGACTTGCTTCTTCAGAGCCTGCAAAGGGAAGATCTGCTAGTGAGACAGATGTCACAATCTTATGTAAGGTAGTCATATGCAACTTGTCACTCTGCCATTTTCTGTTAGTTAGAATCAAGTCACTGGTCCCACCTACACTTCTGGGTGGGAGTGAGGCACTAAACAAGGGTGTGGACACCATGAGGGAGGGTCATAGGGCCACCTTAGTATGTATCTAGGATACTGACAAGACATACATGTCAAGTTATGCCACTTAAAAACACAATAACTACCCAATGTAAGTTGTGTGTGTGGTGTGTGTGTGTGCATGTGTAAATGTTCTCTTTTTTTTTTTTCTTAAAGGCAAATAAAAATTGGGTTGCATAAGAGGACTGTTCATTTGAAGTATATTATTTCTTTAAGTTTTGGCATCAGAATTCAATTATGTTTCTGTAAGAAAAAGAGCCATGGGTAAGTCCCAAAAGTATGTTTGAGAACCCCCTGGGAATTCTACCAGCTTCAGTAAGAGAAACAATCACTTCAGAAACTACAATTTTATTCCATAGAAATGGTTTTTGATGGGGAATTATCGCAGTAAAAGAGAAGTTTTTATATTGCAGAATTAACTTTTTAGATGTTCAGCCAAATGACAACAGAATAAAAAATTAAATGCTCAAGTAATTGACAAAACTCCCAGGATATATCTGTGAATTGGCCTTAGACATTATGAAAAAATATTATTTGAAGCCAGAAATCTCATTGTATGCAATTCTAATAATGTCAGATTTATAGAGATAATATAATTTACATTTTAATATAATATTATATATCCTTTTAATACGTAAAAGGAATCATGAACAAATTGATTTTTAGGATTTTCAGTTTATAACATCTTCCAGATTGAATGTAATATATAAGAAATATTACAATGTTACCCCAAGAAGACCATGGGAAAGAATTTGGGCAGTAACTAGATATCTTGCTAGTTGTTTTAAAACTGAATTCAATGCATGTGTCTCTACGCTTTTATGTAACTAGATACTATTGTGATTAATTAACCTTCAAATTTTTTCAACTTTATCTGAACTTTTTAATAAAACATATTCATTATTTTCTTATCTATTTTTTTCCCATGCATCTGCCCATTGCATGAGTCAAACACATTAATTATGATAAACAAAAGATAAAAAAAACCAGCAGATATTTCCTTCTATGTTCCACAAATAATTTAATTCTTTAAATTTTACCAGTTTGATTCTCCCTGGGCCAGGCTTTGTGCAGGAAACGTTCCTGGGTGCAGTCTCCAGACCTTCTGCAGAGAATGTGTGGTGACTTGTCCCAGGAAGTCAGGTGCTGGGCCTTCTAGTCCTTTCATTCTGTGATCAGCTGAGTGACAAATGTCCAATCAACTTCAAAGTCTAGGGAAAAGACAATTCATTTGCTAAGAGAGTTTGCTTGTTTGGAAGAGAGATTGACCAGCCACGGGCAGAAGAAGAAGCTGGAGGAGTCAGGGCTGGCCTCTGGTCGCGGTTCTTTCACTGGAATCCCCTGGGAGCCTCCCTGTACCCACACCTCCTCCTCTGCCCCATCAGGAACATAAAGAGGGAGTGCAGATATTGATTCTTTTTAGTGCTAACAATCCCGTTTCATGGTTTCTGGACGCCCGATCCCTTTCCTGCTTCAAACTTTGCAGTTAGTCTTGAAAGAAACAACCTAAACGAAAGCATTTAAATTATTTGTTTGGATTTAGATTCTCTCAGAGAGCCCCATCCGAAGGGGTTGTTGGAAGAAAAGGTCTCATTTGAAGATATGTTGAGAAACCGGCTCTGGGAAAGTTGATGGCACTATAGCTTATACGGGAGCATTTTTGAGAACTGGGGCAGCTCTCCCAACTGACCGTATTAGAGGTCCCAGGTCAATAGGATCCCCTCACACAGCGGTGTGGTCTGTGAGCTGCACAACATCAGGGCGGGAGTCGATGTGGCCCACAATGTGAACGGCGCCCTCCAAGGTGAGCAATGTGATGCCCTGCAGAGTCGTACATAGGGAAAGTGGAGGCTGAAGTGGGACGGGACAACACTGGCACGGCTTGACTTTGGCAATGGGTGACAGGGAACAATCGAGGTGCAGGTGAGAAAGGAAGGCAGGTGAAGCACCCGACTCACTCCACGCCGGGGGTCTGAATCAGATCTGCCTGGAAGTGGCTGGGGTGAGCTTGACTTCCATCTCCCTAGAAGTGGACCCTGGGGTAAACCATCCAGGTGCCCAGGTTCCTCTTCATGATGAAGACTCATTTCTCCAGCTTCTAGAAGTGCTGTCTTGATGCTTCACTGAATCTCCAGGAATTGCCCTTGGCAGCAGAACGCTGCCTTGCCCTAGGATAAGCCCCTCTTCAGAGGCAGCCCATGTCCACTGGTTGGCCACTGTGGGGCCCCTGGCTTCGGTCCAGGACAGTCCAAGTGATCCGTGGCCTCCTCTGTGGCCCCTGTTGCAGACACGTCACAGTTCACCTCCTCCCTCTGTCTGGTGCTTAGGGCTTCCCAGGTCACCCCTCTGCCTGCAGTGCCCAAGGTCGTAAGTCTGCTTCTTCAGAAACAGAACGTGAAACATCGGCCTCTACCAGCCTGACCCAAACACCAACTTTTTCTCCATCTTTAAACTTTTGCAAGCCAGTCACCTCCTCTGCACTGTTTCTCCTTGGCCTCTCTCCCCAGGCTTCTCCATGAGCATGGCCTCCAGACTCGGGCTTTGTGGCTTCTTATGGTTCTCTAAGATTCCTGGAGCTTAGGAGGAGGACAAAAGAAGGAAACAGACGATTTCTTGGAAATAGCTGGCATCTTTGCCCAGAGTTAGTCCATGAATGCCACAAATCCTGGAATTCCAGAAAGAAAGGGCAAAATTTGCAGTTCACATTCACTGCTATATTTGAGTGTAATTCTACCACATTATTTTGTGCATATGTTTCCTCTCCCTCTCCATCTTTTTCTTGCCTTTCTTTGTCCTGGATTGGATTGGATTGGAGGGAATTTGTTTGTCTGTTTTAATTTTTTCATTGTTTTTCCTTTTTAAAGTTTGAGAGACTCTCAGATTCCATTTTTTAGGGGTTACCCTGGAAATTACAATATGCAAACAATTTATTAAAGTTTAAAGTTAATCACAGTCTTTTTCCTACACCAAAGTAATACAAAAGATTTAGGGTATTTTAACCAATTACTATCACCTCTTCGATAGTTTAGTTCTCTTGTTCTTCATCGGCCCTATTGGACATAATTATTACTGTCATTCCTGTTTTCCCAGAAATTCATTCCTACACTGAAGGGCTTCCAAAAGGGAGGAATCTTTCCTGTAGTTTCTTTTAAAATATTTTTACTATCTTCACTTCTCGGCAGCCTTACTTGGTTTTCCTAGGTCTTTTTTCTCATTTTTCCTACTTAGGATTATCTCGACTTCTTGAGTTCTTGAATTAGTGCCTGCTACTGGTTTTGGTTTTGGACAATTCTCAGTCCTGATCTCTTAACGTTTTTCCAATTCTGCATTTCCTCTCTCTTTCCAGGACTCCTATCAAACATGCACGGTGGGCACACTTGCTATCTTCCCATGCTCCAGACCATCTCTTCTGAATTGTCCACCTTTGTCTGTGCTGAATTTTTCTTTTTTCTTTTTTTTTCATCAGTGTTGTTCAATAATTTGTTCAATTATTGAATTCAGTAGTTTGTTCAATAATTTTCTCTCTACTTAGTCCATCCTGCAGTCTAATATGTGTATTGATTTTATTAAACTTTCAGTTAATGCATTTTTCATTTCTAGACACTATGTGGTCCGTTTTCAAATCTGCTAACATCACTTCTTATTGTTTTTCCTTTCCTACAGATTTTTAAATTTGTCCTTTGTTTCTTTAACCACAGCAGGCACAGTGAAGTTATCATGTCTGTCTGGTGATTCCAACACTATTTTGATTTTTTTTTTTTTTTTTTTTTTGATGGCTCTGTGTGGCCCTGTGAACGTTAACCCTAAGAAAACTATACTACTGTGCCTTCCTTGGAGAGGCTCTGCAGTTGTTCCTCCTGGTACCATCATCTGTGGGTCCAACCTAATCCATGTGTTTACCTGGAGCCTCCCTGGCCACCCAGGCTTTGTAGGCCTGGGATACAGCTGTGCACCATCACTGCCTTGGGGCCACAGTCTCTGAGTGTCAGGACACTTTTTCTGTCTGTTTTCTTCTCCTCTGCTCAGTCCCAAGGGGATCTCCTCTATGCATCCCCAGGAATGAAGGAAGGAAGGGGTTCATTGATTTTTATCACATCATCCTCTAGAGCTGCCCAAGCCCAGGAGAGTGGGCTCCAGAAATGTCCTCAGGGTCATTTGAGATTCTAATTCGAGAATATGGCTGGGAGCTCCCTACTACCATTTCAGTTCTTCTCTGCTTTTTAGGGGATGTCTGTTTGGCAATCATTTTCCATTGTTTTCAATGGCAGTACTCTGGAATCTAAGTTACAGATCCCAATAACTTAGCCGTCATTGTTGGAAACATTCTTTCCTATTGATCTTCCCTGCTGACTGATACCACACTTTAATTCTGAGACTGACTACAGTAATATAACTTTTATTGATATGTAATAGGTGTACATAGTTTTGGGGGTGCACGTGATAATTAGTTCATGCATATTATTTGTAAAAATAAAATCAGTGTAATTGGGATATCTATCATCTTAAATAGTCATCTTTTCTTCATGCTTAAAACATTCTCATTCTTCTCTTCTGGCTATTTTGAGGCATGCAATAGATTATTGTAAACAGTAGTCACCCTACTGAGCTATCAAACACTAGGTCTTATTTCTTCTATCAAGCTGTGTATTTCTACCCATTAATCACCCTCTCTTCATCCTTCCCTTCTCCTGCGCCTTTCCGGACCTCTGATAACCACCAATCTACTCTATATCTTCATGAGATCCACTGTTTTTTTTTTTTTTAGCTCCCACACATCAGCAAGAACATGTGATATTTATGTTTCTATACTTGGCTTATTTCACTTAACATAAGGACCTTCCGTTTTATCCATGTTGCTGCAAATGACAGGATTTTCTTTTTCACGGCTGAATAACATTCCATTGTGTACAAATGTAAGTTGAACAAAACAACCTGAACATCTTCTTTACCCATTCACCCATTGATAGGCATTTAGGTTGATTCCATATTTTGGCTATTGTAAATAATGCTGCAATAAATATGAGAGTGCAGACACCTCTTCAATACATGGATTTCCTTTCTTTTGGGTATATACCCAGTAGTGGAATTTCTGGATCATATGGTAGTTATATTTTTAGTTTTTTGACAGACCTCCATACAGTTTTCCATAGAGATTGTATTAGTTGACATTCTTATCAATAGCATATGATATTTCTCCTTTCTCCACACCCTAACCAGCATCTGCTATTCCGTTTTTGATAACAGCCATTTTAACAGGGGTGAGATTATACCTCATTATAGTTTTGATATGCATTTCACTATGGTTAGTGATGCTAAGCATTTTTTCATATAGCTATTGGCCATTTATATGTCTTCTTTTGAGAAATGTCTTTTCAGATCTTTTACCCATTTACCAATTGAATCATTTGTTTTTATTTTTTGCTATGGAATCATTTGAACTCTTTATATATTTTGAATATTAATCCCTTGTCAGATGAATGGTTTCCAAATATTCCAACCCCATTCTGTGGGTTGGCACTTCAATTTGTTGATTGTTTCCTTTTCTGTTTAGAAGTTTTTTAGCTTGATGTGACTGCATGCATGTGTTTTTGCTTTGGTTGTCTGTGCTTTTGTTGTCTCACACAAAAAATCTTTGCTCAGACCAGTGTCTTGGGGCCTTTCCCCAATATTTTCTTCTAGTAGTTTAATAGTTTCAGGTCTTAGATTTAAGTCTTTAATCCATTTTGACTTGATTATTATTAGTTTGAAAACACATTTAAAACATATTCTCTATCAATATTAAGCATAAAACATTGTCCTTTGATTTGTAGTGTTACAGTATTTAATACAAAGATATTAATTTAATTGTTTTTCAGTTTTCCTGGGGTTTTAAACTCTCCTAATAAATGGACATTTAATGTTGCAGAGGAGAAATCTGAAGCCAATCTGACTTACTTTGTGTAAGCA
Organism: Chlorocebus sabaeus; assembly: GCF_047675955.1. NCBI lineage: Eukaryota > Metazoa > Chordata > Mammalia > Primates > Cercopithecidae > Chlorocebus > Chlorocebus sabaeus. Next base: position 130,961,784 of record NC_132912.1, read on the forward strand.
GCATCTTTTCATTTTTGCTTTTGTTTTTGTTTCTTGCATGGATACTTGTCACGTTTTAAAAAATTAATCCTTAAAACTTCAAGCCTTTTTTCAATGTATGCGTATGAGGACTTTGCTTTTCGAATCCAATTTTTGCTGGTGGTAAACTATTTCAGACTTTAGATTGAAGCTTTTTGTTTTTTCCTGTCTTAAAAAAGATGTATTCTGCAGGGGTTGCTTCCGTTTATTCTGGTCTCTTTTTCATGAAAAGCAATCATCTACATAGCTGATCTCCATCCTCTGCTGTTCCTATCTATCATTTTCTCTCTTATTATTTTGTTTTGGTTTTTCTTCTGTATCCTCACTCCTTAGAAGGTCATCAACTCCTTTTTTCACTGATCTGAGGTTTTCTTGAGGGGCCAATCCTCTGTTTAGAGCCTCTGGTTCTGTTTTATTCAACATTTTTGACATCATTTCTTTCCTTTAATTTGCTCTTTATTGATGCCCTTCACTGCCTTTCATCCTGTTATTCTTTCATCCTTTTCTCATCCTTTGTCTCTTGATTCTAAGAGCTCTTCTCCTATTTTTTAAAGGTCTGTTTGAGAGTTCCAATAGGTGCTGCAGAACTGTAATGAATCTTATTTTTGTAAGTTTTTGTACACATTTTTCTTTCTTTTTTAAACTTTTATTTTAAATTTGGGGGTGCATGTGCAGGTTTGTTATATAGGTGATCTTGTGTCATGGGGTTTTGTTGTACAGATTATTTCATCACCCAGCTATTAAGCCATAGTTATTTTCACCATTAGTTATTTTCCATGATCTTCTCCCTCTTGCTACTCTTCATCCTTCAATAGGCCCCAGTGTGTGTTGTTCCCCTTTATGTGTCCTCATGTTCTCATCATTTAGCACACACTTATAAGTGAGGACATGCAGTACTTGATTTTCTGTTCCTCTGTTAGTTTGTTAAGGATAATGGCCTCCAGCCCCTTCCATGCTCCTGCAAAGGACATGATCTCATTTTTCTTTATGGCTGCATAGTATTCCATGGTGTTGTATGTGTGCCACATTTTCTTTATCCAGTCTACCGTTCACATTTTTCAAAAGTGCTTTTTTTCTGTATCGTGAGTTCTTGTTTTTAAATGTCACAGAATCTTCAGAATCTTTGGATTTTTTTTTTTCCTCTTCACTTATTATGGAATGCAGAGACATCTCTTCAGGTCTGGTAAGTGGATATGAAGACATTGGGTGGATTCACCTTTCCTGGTGTTACAAAATGTTCATCTCATATGTTAGGCCCAAATAGGAGTGGACATAAGTGTGTTCTAAGAGGCCCACTGCTTCCACCTCAAGGGGTGGAGGAGGAGTTCTGGCCAATTCCAACAGGTGGTTTCCTTTTTCAGTGATTTTCTTCCCCTACTTATCTGTTCAATTATCCCCTCTTCTAGCAGTGATCTAGCACCTTCTCTGTACAGTACCCACTACTGTGTGCTGAGCTTAAAAAGAAGGCAATGATGACTCTTGCCTGCATAGCAATGATGGCGCCTTAGATGATGGTAGAACAAACACATATTAAATAACGAATTACGTAATTCAGTTGTATAGTTCAACAGCTCATGAGAGCTACTACACAATGGGATTAGCTTTAATACTCAGCTTTCTGCTTTCCATCATGGCCTCTGCTGCTGGGACAAGGTATGGATTCTTTTATTATTATTACTATTATTATTATTGTTATTATACATCATAGTGTTTAAAGGGTGTGGATTCTTGATGGAAACAGAATTCCTTCCAGGACACTATAATCAGTCTGTAGCTTCAGTTAGGAGTACTCTCCTCTGATGTATTTTTGCTTGGAGATGCTGTTGAACAAACCATGGGTCCCTCCACTGGAGAGCATTTTCAACATTTCGATGGAGAGAGTAAAGGTGTCTTCCAGTGAATGTCCCCTGGATGTGCCTGGTGTCACCTGAAGGTTCTGCTCCCACCTGGCTGCTGTGAGGGATGTGTGGGGAGTGGGGCATCACACACACCTTGTGTTGTTAGTACCCTTTTGGACTTTTGGACGTGTTTTGGTGAGATAAGTAAACAATGGTGTTGAAATCACCCTTTTCCTCAAATATTTTGCTGTTTTGTTAAACTTAAAGGCATGCTGTCACCATCTCCATTGTTACCAAAGATGGTAACTTGGGAAGATTTCTAACAGAGCTGTAGAGAGGAACTAACTGTGAACGGGAAGTTAGGGGATTGTGGTTCTTGTCCTACCTTTTCCTCCAGTAGCCCTTTGTCTCTTATTTTCTCTGGGTCTCACTTCACTCTTTCTAAAAGGGGGTAGTTGATCTAGGTATTAAAACCAGAAAACGTCTGAAATATTTTGTAATTTATAGGATAAAGAGACTATTAGAATGAGAGTCTAGTGTTGGGAGAGCGGAAGAGGAACAGAGCAATCAGAAAAGGCAGAAAAGGGAGGGGAAGAGGGAAGGACAGCTGAAGCTGAAAGGCCATACCCAGAAAGAGGAGGAGCAGAGAAGTGGTGGTGGGTGTCATGCATGATTCCCAGTGGAAACGCCAGCCCTCCAGCTGACGTGCTGGTGCATGGAATGTTTTGAGACAAAGGTCCCACATTCTACAGAATCAAGGTTGATTGCCTTCCCATCTGCCTTGTTTCTGGCAGGATTGTCAGATGCATGATATCACCAATGACAATGGAAGTGGTGTGTTATTCCTCCCTTACTCTCTCTTTTGGAGACTTTTTCCATTTACTGTAGATGCTTTACATCTGTCACTTCGGTGAGGGTTTGTCTCGCCCTTCATGGATGTTGCTGTGTTTGCTACAGAAAGTGGAGGTTTTGAACCAACATTTCTGTTAACCCAGGGATCACTGCTTTCAATACATAATTATTCATTGTGCTCTATTAGAAAATCTTTTTATTTGCTAAAAATGTTTGAAAAATAATTTGCCCTGGAGTCTTTCTGCAGAACCATCCTGTATTTCTGCTATTGCCTGTTTGGCCTCTGTGGGGTGGTTGCTGGGTGCCTTTGTCTTTGCAGTGATTATGTAGATAGATGAGGATGGTGGTGGGAGTTGGTGGTCCCTACAGTTATGTTGCACTGCTCAGAAGGTCCCATGACCTAGACTGGGGAGCAGTAAGCTACTGAACAATGTTCATGGCACGTGGAAGAGGCCTCAGCATCTGTGGTTAGTTAGTTTAGCCCTCGTTCCCAGGGGCAGTGTCCCCTTCTTTGACAGGTTGCTTTCTCAAAGTGTGTGTCACTATCCCTGCTGTGCATGGATTGGTGAAACCCACCCTCCCTGGCTTTTCCCTGCAAATAGTTCTAGACTGACAGGCAGAAGGTGCAAGTGAGGCAGGAGAATAGGGCCCAGAGGCAGGGAACCTAAACACTTCCGAGAGCTAAATCAAATGGAAACACTTCAGCTATGAGAGAAATATCCTCTTTATTTACATAGGGCATATGCGGAGTAAATTACTTTGTACCTTTACTTTCTTCTCTTCATTTACATAGGGTGTACACCAAGTAAATAACTTTGTAATTTAACTTTAGTCTCTTCATTTACATAGGGTGTACACCAAGTAAATAACTTTGTAATTTAACTTTAGCCTCTTCATTTACATGGGCATACACCAAGTAACCAATGGAAACCTCTAGAGGGTATTTAAACCCAGAAAATTCTGTAACTGGGCCTTTGAACCATTTGCTCAACCCACTCCCACCCTGTTGAGTGTGATTTTGTGTTCAATAAGTTTCTGCCTTTGTTGCTTCATTTTTCCCTTGCTTTGTTTGTGCGTTTTGTCCAATTCTTTTTTCAAAACACCAAGAACCTGGACACCCTCCACCCGGTAACACAAGGACTTATCTGAACTTGGACACCCTCCTCCACTGCTTAGCTTGGGAGCGGAAGTTACTGTACCTCTCTTGGGCTCAATTTCTACATCTATGAAAATTTGGGAGTCAATTGGGTCATTTCTAAAAATGCCTGTGATTCACCTTCCTTACATCTTTTTGGCCCAGAAGAAAGCCATTAGCAGTGTTAAATTTATATCACTATTTCTTCATGAAAGAGGAGATTGAGACGATTTTTTGGGAGGAGCATCATGTCGAGTTTGACAAGACTGACCGGAAGGCCAGCTTGTTGACAAAGGCCAGTCAGACCTGAGTCTGCGATCTCTAAGCAGGGACACTGCTCAGCAGAGGCAACTCTGTTCTGTATCTGACAACTGCACTCTAAGGAGATCTGAGCAGGAAGAGAAGCACAAGAGAGACAGAAATTAAAAATATGGAAAATAGAAAGGGCTGTTGAGAGAGAAAAATCAATTAAAGTCCAACCAGAGTTATACACAACTCACCTGTTCCCCAGATGATGGACTTTCTCGGTTTTAGGGAAATTTGTATGCAACCAACTCACATCAGAAGCTTTAAAAAGCCATTAATTTTGGCATTATTTTTCTATTTCAAAACCAAAGTGAGGATTATATACAGTTTAAAGAGCTTTAAAATGCTAGCACCATTCATCAGAGACCCTAGTGAATACCCAGAAGAATATGAAAATGGACAAGGTTCTGTTTCATTCCTGAAAGCTCCCTGAACCTTCTACTTTTTCATGCCTTGATGTTGGTGCCTATGAAAAGCAACTGTCCCCTGAGGTTCCCGTAAGGGGCTTCATTGGAAGTCAAGCAGAGTGGGTGAAGGAACAACACTGACTTGAGTTCTCTCTGTGTTTCTGATGGTAGGAAAAAAACTTCTAGATTATCTCACAAACACATAGAAAACATAAAAAGAGGCAAAATTATGCAGAAGCACATAAATTATGTAGATGATGGAAAGCCTATGCAAAACATGATATGTGCACATAATAGCATATTTCCCCTGGGGCTAATTGCATCCTTTGGGTACCTTTTGAAGCATCTGAATATTCAGAAGAAAGCAAATTTATTATAATTTGAAAAAATACCACAATAAATAAGGCTGAAAGAATAACGCACATTGTATTGGAAAGGGGAAACTCGCAATCTGGCCATTTCCCCCAGTTTGACCAAAGCACGGAGCTACTGAATGCAGTCAAACCTTGGTGATACAATTCATGGGAATGTTTCTTTTTCTTCCATAATTTCGTCTCCCAGGTAGCCAAGTTGTGCAAAATCCATTCACTCATTCAACAAATATTGATCTGTTGTCACAACAGCATTCCTTCATGTTTTTACCATCCAAAAAATATTTCCTGAGACCTGTAACATGCCCAGTGGTGAGCTCTCCCCTGGCAGAACTTGTGACATAGCATGACAGAGAGGCTGAGGAAAGGGAGGAAGACTACATGCAGGAGAACTAACAGGCTGTTTATTCAGGGCCTACTATGGCAAGGGAGTTGGCCACTGTCACTTGCGTCTGGCAGAGACTCCAAGGCAGGCGAAGAAGTGGGGAAGCTTTGTGATGGAAACGGAGGCTCCAGGGGCGCCCTGACTGAGGGCTGTTAGTCTCGGGGAGCTGAAGGGGGCTCATTAGAAGAAGATCTATTTGGGGAGCACAGTTGGCTTTCCCTGGCTGGTCCTGAGTTGGAAACAGGAGCAAAAATAAAGGAAGCTGACAGATATCAGTCAAGTCTTCAGCGTTTGGGGCCAACTACTACAGAGGTTGAGGGTTAGAGTTCTATTTTCATAGATGGTCTGGCCATTGTTTGTTTTCTATTCAGTTTCCTGAGTCTAATCACCTGGTAATTACCTGTGGGGCTTTGAAGGCACAGGAGAGGGCCTCCTGCAGAGGACAGAGCCAACGTGATGTATCCAAGGCCTCGTATTAGTCAGCTCCAGCTGCTGTAACAAAGTGCCACAGATGGGGGATTCAACAACACAAATTGATTGTCTCACAGAGGCCAGAAGCCCAAGATCAAGGAGTCTGCAGGGTTGGTCCCTTCTGAGCACCCTGAAGGAATATCTGGAATGCATGGATGGTTTTAAATCTAGATCTATTCCAGGCCCATCCCCTGACTTCTCACAGTCTCAGGCATCCGATCCTTGGCTTGTACATGCTGTCACCCTGTGTCTTCCCACCAGCTTCCCTCTATGCATGTCCTCTTTGTGGCCAAATGTCCCCTTTTAATAAGGACACCAGTTATATTGAATTAGAGCTCATTCTAGTGGCCTCATCTTAACTGGATCATCTGCAAAAAAATGCAAATAAGGTTGCATTCACAGGTCTTGGGGGTTAGGCCTCCAACATCACTTCATGGACCCAATTCCACCCACAGTACGCCGAAAGGAGGTTTGCCTAGTTAGAGCCTGGAGTTCAAGGCAGATGAGCCTAGAGTAGCAAGAGGGGCCTCAAGGACCCTGTCTCCTCTAAGGGTGGTGCAGTGTGGTCACTTGAGAGCTGGCAGGAAGCACAGGATCCCCAGCTACCCTGGAACAATTCTACTGGAATCTGTATTTAAGGGGTCTCTGCCATCCCCATGACTTAATTTGTCTACCCAAACAGGTTAAGGAGTCTTAATGGCAATACTGTATGGAACTTGGGAAAACTATGAAATTGTTTTGAGCAGGGACTGGGCTGGTACTTTTTAAAAAGCCAGTTCTTATACTTAGTACTACAAAATATTTTGTATCTACGAAGGATATTCTGTCCTAAACCAGCATTCTTCATCAGAACTATTTGAAACTTTTTCGCCCATAAGAGCTGGGTGGGGACCATCCCTCCCCACCTCGGATCACCAAGGACAGCTGGAATAGGGAATCGCGAAAACACAACATGTCGGTGTCTTCAAGATATTTACAAAGAGCAGTGCACACAGAGTCGATGCCGCCTATCTCAGGAGCTTGCGCTTTGTACCTGAGTTAGACACAGTCCGAGATTCAAAACCATCCATGCATTTCATCCAAGGAGTAGGGGAAATCTGCCTTGCCAGTTGAATTTTAGAGGACATTTCAAAAGAAGCACCTGAGGAAAGGAGTCACCTTCCCTCGGAATTTCCCATCCACTCATCCTGCCCCCAACTCTTCCAGGCTGTGAGAGTCTAGGCCAAAACCGGCAGCCACGTGGAGCTGTCTCCAGCCACCTCTCCCTGATGGCATACGGCCATGTTTTGAATGACGATGTTTTGATGAACCACCGACCATATGTATTGTGGTAGATCCCCTCAGATTATAATGAAGCTGAAAAACTCGTATCACCTAGTGATGTCATGGTCATCAGAACACAGCACAACACACTGGTCATGTGTTTGTGGCGACGCTGGTGTAAACAAACCCGCCGCACTGCCAGTCAGGTAAAAGTGCAGCACTGATTATGTCCAGTACCTAATTCCTGATAATGATAATAAACGACTATGTTACTGGTTTATGCACTTACTATACTATACTTTTTGTTGTTATTTTAGAGTGTACTCCTATTTATTAAAAGGAAAGTTAACTGTGAAGCAGCCTCAGGCAGGTCCTTCGGGTGTTCCAGAAGAGGCCATTGCTATTTAAGTCTTCTGCTATGGGATTGCAGCTCCATGCCTGTTATTGCCCCTCAAGAACTTCCAGTGGGACAAGATGTGGAGGTGGAAGACGGGGATATTGATGATCCTGACCCTGGGTAGGCCTAGGCTAATGTGTGTGTCTGTGTCTTAGTTTTTAACAAAAAAGTTTAGAAAGTAAAAATAAAATAAAATAAGAATAGAAAAAAAGCTTATAGAATAAGGCTATAAAGAAAATATTTTTGTATAGCTGTATGATGTGTTTGTGTTTTAAGCTAAGCGCTATGACAAAAGAGTCAAAAAATTAAAAAGTTTGTAAGGTAAAAACGCTTACAGTAAGCTAAGGTGAGTTTATCATTAATGAAAGAGTTCTTTTAAATAAATTAAGTGTGACTTAATTGTGCAGTGTTTATAGAGTCTAAAATAGTCTACAGTCATGTCCTAGGTCTTCACATTCATCACCGCTCACTCACTGACTCACCCAGAGCAACTTCCAGTCCTGCAGGCTCCATTCATGGTAAGTGCCCTACACAGGTGCACCATTTTTTCTTTGCTACCATTTACCTTTTCTGTGTTTAGATACACAAATACTTACCATTGTGTTACAGTTGCCTACAGTGTTTAACATAGTAACACGTTGTTACTATGCAGACTGCATACCTGTTAGTCTGGAAGCAATAGACTATACCATATGGCCTAGGTATGTAGCAGGCAATGCCATCTAGGTTTGTGTAAGTTCACTCTGTGATGTTCACAAAAAGATGCAATCACCTAGAAATGTATTTCTCAGAATGTATCCCCATCATTAAGTGAGAATGTGGAGAAGTATGTGCATACATATACACATATACTTGCGTGTGTGTGCACACACACACACACACACATACACACTGTCTTTGTTGATTTACACTTGAATCAGAAGCTTAAGTGAAGCAGTTAAATTTTCTAGGCAAGCCATAGTTGGTTTACCATTGTTCCAGCATTGAAGTCTCAAGATGACCGTGTGTTCTGGGCGCAGGTGAGTGAGTCCTCCTTGTCCCACTTGGTCAGGCTGGCTGTTAGCATCCAGGGTGAACATTCCTGATGCTTTTCACTGGACAAGATAGCTGATGCCCTCTGTAATAGTCGATGGCCCCAAAAATGGGCCACAGCTTTACACAGCCAGTGCTGCCTGCAGAGAGTGGCATTTTCCAGTCAGTGATGATAAACAGACCCTCACTGCTTGAAGATCAGAAAAGGTACTTAAGGTTCTCCTCATCTTGGAGCAAATGTCTGCCTGCAGAGGCTGAGAAGTTAATTAATCAATTGCTGACATTTAGCTGTGAATGTCCTTGGTCACTGGCAAGGAGAAAGCAGAGCCCTGTGTACTAGGAACCCTGTGTGCATGAAGCCTTGTGTGCACACACAGCCCTGTGTGCTCACATAGCCAACCCTGTGTACACGGAGCTGTGGGCTGTGAGAGTACTGGCAGGTCCTGATTCTACTGATTCTCTGATGAGAACCAGGCCAGAATTATTGATGACACATCTTAAAAAAAAGGCTGAACCCCTCTTACCTTTCTCTGAGGAGCTCAAATGTCCCCAAAGTAAAAAGCTTGACTACTTCTTCCTTTCCAGTTGTGATGAAAATGGGGATTAGTGGGATGTTAGAAGCAAAACCTCATCTATGAAGTTATGAATGAATAATTCTAATTTCTTTCTGAGTTCTGAGAAATCAGTTTGTTTTACATAGAAATGCAATATGTTCTTGATCTCTATGTATGCGATTAGAATTTCTCTCTCTACTTGGTATTTGTTTCATTACAGAATGAAATTTTGAGCTTATATTTTTGGATATATTTCACTTCATGCATTTCAATGCCTGTTTTCTCCAAATCTCTGCTTCTATAGAACACTTCAACCCTATATTTTTTTCATATTAGCGTTAGAATGTGGAGAAGTAGATGGAGATGCTTTCTTTAAGATTCCGACTCTCATTGGAGTAGACACTCCACCATCTCATGAATGTATTTGGAGGAATGTGCCAATTTTTAAGATAAATGATGATTGCTTAGTGCCGCTAAGAACAAATGGAATTGCCACGCCAGCCTCAGCCTCAACGCGTAGATGAGGTTCACAGGGTGGCAGCGCAACAATGCTGAAAATATCCACTCCAAGAAGGACGATCAAGGTGACAAGTCCAGAACGAATGGGGGTTTCAGAAGGGAGTAGGTTTTCTGGGTTGTAAAAGGAATCAGACTACTCTGGGATTAGAGGGAATGAGGGAATGAGGCATAACGTGTGGGAGCAGGAGGAGGGAGCAGGTGGTCAGTGTGGGCTCTGGGATCTGTCCATTGTGGCAGGGGCTGGGCCTGAGTGGGGAGAAAGCAGGCAGGTACCTGAGAGCAGACTAGCCAAAACTCAGGACTTCGGGCACCAGCAGAACTGGGGCACAGCAATAAACCCACTCCAGCCCTGATAAGCTCGTCCACCATCTCACAGTCAGGAAATCTGGGAGCAAAGATAGTTTAATTACAGCATCCATGTGTTTCACTTTTTTAAAGGTGCAAGGGTGCTCAGGGGCTAGTGGAGTCCCATCTTGTTACCAGGTCCTGGAATCTGTAGGGAGGATGTCTGTGGTCTGTAGCTGAAATGGATGGAGGTGGGAGCTAAGGAGGCTCCTGGAAAGAATGAGAAGCCTGATTTGGCGGCAACAGTCATCAGAGAGGCCCACCAGGTGGATGAATTTTGCATTGAAAAGCGTTGTGATCCACCTTGCCATTGTCCAGAGGTAGATTATCCAATTTGTGACTCCCAAATCAATTTCTTCTCCCATTGCACTCTTTGGCCACTGCCCTGTTCATTAGCACCTCTGCCAGAGGAAGGGGAAATTAGGAGAAGGCAGCCGATCTATATTTCAGCAGCCTACTTGGCTCAGGGGGCAAAAGTACTGTGCTAATGAAGCCAAGGTCAAAGGTAGAAGCCCCAGGTGGGCCAGTTAGTTGGGCTACCTTAGCCGGCCTCAGACTAGAGCCCCAACTTAGCCGACTGGTCTGCATGTGCATTTCTGCTGGCTGAGAAAAGTGGAGTGGGGGACTCACTGACATAAATCTGTGCCATCAGAAGAAATAACCCAGTGAGGTGACTGGTGGTTTATAGCACCCTCTCCTGGTCCCTAGAGCACCACTGTGGGTAGCTTCTGTCAGAAGATGTGGGTGGTGCATTTGGGTGTGATTTGTAGAATCCGTGTATTCTCAATCACCACAGGTGATTGGACTTTGCAGTCAGTAGACTTTTTAAAAGAGTTTCAATATTTAATAAGCTGTGTGCCGTGTGTATCAACCAGGACAGCCTGATTGGTCTGTCTCTCTCTCTGCCATTAACTGGTTTCAAAATGACCCTGCCTTTACACTGGGAGGTGGGAGATTTCATTTGGGAGGATGGAGTCCACATCTTTATATGTATGCATGTCCTTATTGAAGAAGAATGTATTTATTAAACTCTCACTGTACACCAGGCATTCTCCATGAATTAAGACCTTATAGGTTGCAAAGTGGTAAATTCTAAAAGATAGCTACATTGGCAACCTTTTCAAGCAATTAAATGGGTTAGTTCTTATCAGAAAAGTGTAGGTTCTGTTGATAATCGTGGAACTGTGATGAATCCGCAGAAGAACTAATAGAGTTCGTTCTCACACTGCTAAAAAGATACTACATGAGACTGGGTACTTCATAGACAGAAGAGATTTAATTGAGTCACAATTTCACATGGCTGTAGAGGCCTCAGGAAAGTTTACAATCATGGCAGAAGGCAAAGGGAAAGCAAGGCACATCTTATGTGGGGGCAGGAGAGAGAGAGGGCACAGGGGAAACCGTCGTTCTTAAAACCATCTGATCTCGTGAGAACTCCTCACGTGAGAAAACAGCACGGGGGAAACCACCCATGTGATTCGATGACCTCTCCCTAGGTCCCTCCTTTTGACATGTGGGGATTACAATTCAAGATGAGATGTGAGTGGAGACACAGAGCCAAACCGTATCACCTAATATTGCTGAATGTGGGCAATATAGAAATGTTTGGTAGCTTTAGGCCAGGTTTACACAAGTTGTATCAAAGCCCAGTTGCCAAGTCTCTGACGGCCAGGTGGTGTTTGCACACACGAAAAGATTTGGCAGACAAACAGCACAAGACAGGTTGAACACAGTCAAATACCTGGATGTTTAAAAAATGATCAGTATCTCTTTCACCCCAACATATTTTGTGTTGACAGACACTTATAAGGTGAAATGTTTCCTGAAAATATCTTTCTTGTTATAACTGGGTGACACCACCATTATGTCTTGCTTGCTCCAACAGCAAACAAACCATGACAATCTTCACATTGTCTGTGATTATTCCTTAGCATCTGTAGCGACAGGAGATGTTAACAGAACATCCAAGGATCATGCGAGCATGGTTTCAATCATATGCAAAGGTTTTAAGGCTTTCTCCTTTAAGGGCCAGGAAAAGAGCATTTAAGCCTTTTAAATTTTGGTGAAGAAGTAATCAGAACTGAGCTGAAGGGAAGTAATGTTCTTCATCAACGGGAGAGAAGTTTGTCTCATTTTTACTAAATCATGACTATCTTGCAGCGCTTGGGGGAATGAGGGCCATTGTTTCGAGTTGTTGGATAGAATGAAGAAAAAGGGAAGAGAGAGGCTGAATGGCAATGGAGGATGTGACTTTAGACTGAGCACAGTGTCTGCAGAAGAGAGGTGTAGGGACCGTAAATGCAACTTAAAAACTGAGTACACAGAGGGTCCAGAAGGTTCTTCCCCTCATCATTTGTAGGGCCAGCTAGTGGGCAGCTATCTTCACCCATCCTCATGGAGACAGCTTCCTCTCTGTACATGCCAAAGTTGGCTTAGTCCTGGCTGAGTGACCTCAAGCCTCGAGCAAATGGGGCTGCTCCCCTTCGCAGCTGACCAAGAGGAGGTGCTCAGCGGTCCCTCGCTCAGCAGTGCACCTCTTCCTGCCCGGTTCCTGGTACTCCAGAGGCTGAAAGATGCTCCATTGTCCTTTTAGAATTCTGGGAAGGAACTGTGGATCAGTCAGTGAATATTGAATAGTAAAATAAAATATAATAAAATAAGCCATGACTCTTTCCCGCTGTGAATTTTGGATTACAAGTTGCAAAGATCAAGCCTAGATCAAGCCTGCAGCAATCCCAGGGTCTCATGCAGGATCGCACTATGTCTGTCTTCAGGAATGTTTGTAGTTCGAGAGCTCACAAAGGAGCGTGTCCCAGAGACCGTGCTGAGAAGGAGAAAGGAGATGGGTCACTTTTTCCTCCTGAAGGGGGAAAACTGCAACAAAACCTCTGGCAGGGTTTTCATTTTCCTTTCATAGACATTTTGTTTTTTCATTAATTTTTTTCTCCAGGGAGGCAGCCAGAGTGGGCAAAGGGAAATATGTAGGGGAAATAGCCTTGCTGAGATTAAACAAATCTCTGCTGCCGTGTGTCCATCTGCCCGTCCATCTGTGAATAACCTGTAATTATTAATAATATGAGTGATGTCATGAACATTCTGGCAGGAATGCTGAGCCCCAGAGACCACTCTGGAACCAGTCAGCACAGGACAAAGCCGGGAGAATGATCAGCCGTGTTTGCACTGAGCTGAGGATAAATCTGGCTCGCTGGTGTGCGCCGCGCCTGCCAAGCCCTCTCGGCAGTAGGACCAGAGCATATTGGGTTTTCTCATAAACTTCCGATGAGATCAGATTGGCGGCATCTCAAAGGAACACCTCTTATATAAAAAAAGGTTGAGTACACACTCCAGCAAAAAATGTCATTAAAAGGACACATGGTGCTGAGTGGGACAACCTTAAAATCACTGAAAACTGAGTGTTTAAAAGAGCACTGGAGAAACACATCCAAGAAGATGACAAAGGGGGTTGGGGGGGAAATATTGGAGACATTTCCCCTGGGCCCTGTTTCTGTTTTCCATGAAAATACTCATGAAATAATATTGGGGGGATGGAGAGAAAAAAAAGAAAAGAAATTCTCAGTAAAAGCCACCCCTAGAAGAGTAGGACTCTAGAATATTCCAGAAATCACTCTATGGCATTTCACACTTGTGGTTGACCTGAATAATTGGTAACAGTGCAAACCAATGCTGTGGTGCAGGAAGTTTCTGATTGGGGCAGGTGGGGGCCGATGGGCAGGTGCTGGCTGGGTGGGGGCCCTCAGCCGTGGGCTGTGAACAAGCCTTGGACCCCTATGTGGCTTCATTGTGGGGCTTTAGTCATCCGAGTGGAGCTGCACAATAGCAGGGGTCTTTGTTGGTGTTGTTCATTATGATATCTCTAGCTCCTAGAATAGGAGTACTCTAGTAGGTGCTCAATAGACATTTCCTAAAAGTGTTACTTTATGGCGACTCTGTTACAGATGCCTAAGAGCATATTTTGTGTCTGGAACAAGTATCTGGTCCAATTCTGGAAGCTACTGGCCAGGGGCTGGGTAGTGGGGGAGCGGGTATTAGAGAGAAAGAGACGCACCACCTCCATGTGATGTGGACGTCACACACAGCCCGTTCCTCAGGCCATAGGATTCTGTGGAATGGCTCCTTGCACAAGTGTCTGCCTTCCTGGACCATGGCGTCCACCACTGGCTGTTTACCATGTTGTTAACTCAGCACCAGGATGATTCACAGCTGCCTCCCAGACAGCCTGGTCTCTGTGTGTTGGAAAGAACAGTGGTTTCCATTGCAAAAGTTGTCTTGTTTCAAATAAAACAAACAGCAGAAGTATAAAGATGAATCTCGTCCTGGAATGGATCTCCCATGGGAAACCTGAGTTTGGCAAACGACTGTGATCCACTCCCAGGAAAAGGGAAGGCAATGTGGCAACCATGAGACCAAAACAGAGCAAGCTGCACTCTGCCAGTGAAGTCAAATCGCTCTTGGAAAACATGAAAATTAGGATTGATGCTGTCGAACAACAGACATTCCAAACATACACTCCTAATCACAACAATAATGAGAAAATAAAAATAAAAATGAAAGCAAGAATGGCTAGCTTGTATTAAGCAGCTCCTCTCTGCCAGGCCTTTTACATACATCATTTCATTTAATATCCACAGCAACCCTACAAAGTAAAAGCCATTACTATCCCAATTTTGTAGATAAGAAACTGAGATTTGGAGATTAAGTGTATTGCCAATGTCACAAATCTAGGCAGTGGTGGGACCAGAATTACAAAACAGGTCATACTGAAACATATAGGTGAAGGCAATGCCTCTAGAATGTAGAAGAAACTGACAAAGAGATAAAACGTAAGAAAATATGGCAGACACATAGAGTAGAACTCTGAGGTTCTTGTCTGGGTGCAATAGCTCACACCTGTAATCCCAGCATTTTGGGAGGCCAAGGTGGGTGGATCGCCTGAGGTCAGGAATTCGAGACCAGTCTGGTCAACATGGGGAAATCCCGTGTCTACTGAAAATACAAAAAATTAGCCAGGTGTGGTGGTGTGTGCCTGTAATCCCAGCTACTTGGGAGGCTGAGGCAGGATAATTGCTTGAACCTGGAAAGCAGATGTTGCAGTGAGCCGAGACTACACCATTGCACTCCAGCCTGGGCGACAGAGTGAGACTCTGTCTCAAAAAACAAACAAACAAACAAACAAACAAACAACTCTGAGGTTCTTGGAGAGCCAGAGAAACAGATTTAATAATCAGGGTGATTGATTAAGTTCTAGAACTTAATAAAGTAAAATAAGTACTAGAGAAATATTAATGAAATTAAATAAAGCCAATATTGAAAAAATGAAAGAGTCGTGTTCCAGGTAGGTTAAATAGGAAGCATCACCAAGCACCACAGCTAGGCCCTAAATTTTGGTGATGGGATTTATGGATTCATGTCTAGCTATTCCTTTGCAGCCTCATGGCTCCAGCCTTCTGGAGGACTCCCTGCTTTCCTTGCCTTCTCCAAAGACTACTGATGCTCTCCCCAGTCCCACAGCCTCCATCTCCTTTCCTCCTTCCTAGCAGAATTCTCCTTTTGTGCAGGCATCGGTCTGCTCTGGTATGTGGTCCTCAGCTGTCTAAGGATGCTGCCTCTGCAGGAACTTGAATCGCGACCTGGGATTGCTCCAGGCAGTCTGCACACTGCATGTCCCAGCCACAGTCACAATCCTCCAGGTGAGTCTCAGATCCTCACTAGAGGAGGCAGGAACATTTTTTCTCCTATTGGCCATAGTGCCCACAGGCCCAGAGCTCCTGCAGCCTTACTGGTAAAGTGGTCCACAGGTAAAGGTGGGGCTGAGAGAGTCACGTGTTGCAGGGCACCAGAGGTGAGCAAGGTGGAATACGTTCGGGAGAAATCCACTCTACTCTTGTGTCTGTCCATACTCGAGCTGATTTGTTTCTCTATTGTTTCAGCCAGTTGTGTCTGGTTGCTATCTCTGAAATGGAAAACATCCTCACTGATCATTTCTCCCCTCTGCAACGATTGTTTTGTAGTGTGGAGCATTTCCATTTCTGAAATGCAAATTTGGTCCCCACTCACCCCTAGCTTCTGCCATAGTCTAACTTCCTAGCCAGACTCTTGGCACACCAGGTTCCATGATCCTGGCTACACTATACTTTTTTCTTGATTTGGTTTGGTTTCACTTATTTGAGGTTTTGTAAGATCTCCCTCTTTGTGGAATGACTTCACTCTTCACTCCACTCTCTGCAACACACCAGGTAACTTTCTTCTTTGTCAAGTAAAGACCAAGATCTTTTCCTGGAGAGTCTCCGTTGGTCTTACTTCCCTAAGCCTAGATACCCAATTCCTTCTGTTACCACCTGCATACCTGAAACTGTCCCCTTCCATGGCAGTAGTTACATCCTGCTTCATTTCCTCCTCTGACCCCTGCCAGAGGAGCATGAGCTTCTCATGACAAGAGTCCTATTTGTTTCTCTTTATATCCTTAACATTTTGCAGGAAGCCTGGCATGGGGAGAAGGTTTGACCACCATATGTTGGATTATACTGAACTATGGTAACATTCTTAAATTTCCAGAAAAAAAAAGAATTCTCCAAGTTCCACAAAATAAAAATGAAGCACATTTAGAAGAACTAAAATCAAGAGAGCTTCAAACTTCTCCACTGTAACAATCAAAGAAAGAAGAGAGCAGAATAATGGTTTCATAATATCTAAAGAAAAAGCATGCAAATTCTGTTAGTTTTTTAGGGCTGTCATGACAAAATACGACGGGTTGGGTGGTTATTTTCCAACAGTTGTGGAGGCTGGAAGTCCATGTTCAAGCTGTCCACCGGGCTGGTTCCTCCTGAGGCCTCCCTCCCTGGCTTGCCAACGGCCGCCTTCTTACCGAGTCCTCACAGCCACTTTTTCCTCTATGCGTGTGCTTTCCTGATGACTCTCTCTGTATGTCCAGATTTCCTCTTCTTATAAGGAGCCAGTCAGACTGAATTAGGGCCCACCCTAACGGCCTCATACTAACTTCATTATTTCTTTAAAGACCCTGTCTCCAAATACAGCCCCATTCTGAGGTACTGGGGGTTAGGGCTTCAACATATGAATTCTGGGGGATACAGTTCAGCCCATAACATAAGCTGCACCGTCATTCTCACGTGAAAACAACAGGTAGGCCCTGTAAAACTTGCATTTCCCAGAACTTCTGATCAACCCTGGTTCTGTTCTGAGATCACAGGAAGGCTGAGATAAGCCTGAAATACAGATATCTTAAATAAAAATATAATTGTGGGAAAACACTTTTGCTGACCTGTGAAACTAAAGAATCTAAGAGATAAGTAAAATATATGAATGGGAGATGGACAGTTATAGATAGAGCAAGAGTCGAGAAGAATGTTAAGAGTGGGGGGATTACGGCTATGTCTAACCTACGGATAATCATTGGAACTCAATCAGCTCAACTTCTTTCTTTCTCCACCTCATATCCAATGCATCAGCAAATTGTCAGTACTGCTCTGAAAGGTCTCCAGCTCTGACTGTGCCTCACCACCAGACTCTAAGGGGCCTGAACAGCGGCAACAACCTTCTACCTGGACTCCCTGCAGCCTGGCCCTCACAAGAGGCCAGAGGGATCCTTTAAAATTTAATCAGACTAGCTGGGCGTGGTGATTCATGCCTGTAATCCCAGCACTTTGGGAGGCTGAGGCAGGCAGATTACCTGAGATCAGGAGTTTGAGACCAGCCTGACCAATATGATGAAACCCCATCTCTACTAAAAAATACAAAAATTAGCTGGGCATGGTGGCATGCACCTGTAATGCCAGCTACTTGGGAGATTGAGTCAGGAGAATCACTTGAACCCTGGAGGCAGAGGCTGCAGTGAGCCAAGATCATGCCATTGCACTCCAGCCTGGGCAACAAGAGCAAAACTCCATCTCACAAAAAACAAAAAACAAACAAAAAATTAATCAGACCACGTTTAATGTAAATCACTTCTCTGCTGAAAAGCTTCTCAAGACCCCCTCCTGCATTCCAGCCCTTCTCCCCTGCCCTGGTCTTGTCAATTTTCCTCCCTGCTCCAGTGCTACTCACTCCCTTGTTGATCTTTAAGAACGTGCCCCATGGCCTTTGCACTGGCTATTCCCACTACCTCACTTTCCCCACCAGTTATTTCCATGCCTTATTTCTCTCTTCATTTGGTTCTTGGTTTTAATGCCAGTGTAGCCTGTGACCCCACAGAAGATGGCTCCCTGTCTTCCTCTCCCTGTCTCTGACCTTGCCTCATTTTCTCCACAGTGCCCCTTACTCTCTACCATGTTGGTACATTGCCTGTCTTCTTCCACTAGAACCTCGGAGCACAGACCAGAGACTCCCCACTCTGCCCTCTGGTGAGTCCTCTGTGCCTGGGCAGTGTTTGCAGGGTGTGAGCTCAATATGGATTTCCTCCATGAATGAACAAAGGCGAGATGCCAAAACCAGAAGGAAAAAAACCGGTCTCAAAATACAGGACTAAAGTAATGAAAAATGGGCAAGGCTGGGTGTGCAAGCATGGCCCCCACCCCCCTAAAAGAACCCCAAAGGCCAGTGGTGCTGAGACCTCATGAGCACTGGGATGACAGCCATTTTACAAATGTGGGTGTGATGCCTGAGACCACAGCAGTGAGAAGAATGGAGCGCGTACCTTCCAGGTAATTTTAAATGTTAAATCCGGGTAGACCATGGTTAATGCATCAAAAATAATAAGCGATGAGGCTTCTCTAACTGATGATAACAACAGACAGTGTTGATGACTATGCCAGTGACCACAAAGGTTTAAATTCACCCATCCAAAAAAACTCCAGGTCACTGGGTAGGTTAAAAATTAAAATCTAACAGAATGTTGCTTATTAGACATCCAACTACACAAAAAGAAAAGATTAGAAATAGAGAAGGAAAACAGATATGCATACTCAATCTTAAATACTAGATTAGAAGTCTTATTTGTTTCGATAAAAATATAAAAAATAATAAATGCATGACATTAATTAAATTCCTTGGATAGGGTCAAATAATATAGCATCAAGGTATTTTAAATAAAATCCATGAGAAAAGTAACGGTGGAGATGGTTAGATATTGACAAAAACACAATCATAAGGCGATACATGCATTCACTATCAGTAGAAAATGCAAATAAAATAGGAGTAGAGGGAAGGTCGTCAGCATAAATAGTAAGAGTAAATAGATACATGCAATACTATTTTGCCATAACAGGAATCACTCATCTCTATTAAAAATTTTCTGTAACAAGATGGAATATAAATACAAATGATAAAACCTTCTAATTAAAAGATTACCCTTTGATCCAAACACAAAGGCAAATGGACACTAAACAAAGCCCTAAAGAAAATCTAAATAAACTTAGAAGAACAGAGGATTTCAGGGACTTCATTCTCTAGTAGGAAGAGGAAAGCAACAGAAATTATAGACGTGATGAATACATCCAAGAGCTAGTTTTCTGAAAGACAGTGCAAAAACGATAACATTTACAAATCTCCAGAGAATCTAACTACAAGTGAAAAGGAGAAAGTAAACATAAACCAAATTAGAAATGAACAGGGGAAGAAATAGTAATAATAATAACAATAAACGAGAAGAAATAATAATAATAATATTAATAATAATACATTTTGGAGACTTCTCTGCTTGCTGCATGTTCCCAGATTTGGAAATAGCAAGGTGTTCCACCTGCTGTGAGTGGTGCCCTCAGAACATGGGAAGCCAGGCTGAGGGTGCGGAGATGTTATGGCAGGCGGGGGTTCTAGCTTTTGCAGGGTTCCAAGCCATAGGGGTTAGGGGTTATTTCTTGGTTGGATGTTGACTGGTTTCAGGTATTTTTGGTGGGTATATAGGTTCATTTTAGACCAGTATTGCCACAGGTTCTCAAATGAGAGAAAAGTGTGGGGCTGAGTCAGTCCTTTTCTGTTTTATTTGGAGGTTTGTTTACATTTTCAGCTCAGAGAAGATAATATTCCACGTATCATCTTAGAGCGTGTCTCTCATCTTCCACCATGGGCCAATTCTCCTTTTCATCCTTTAGGGTACCTTTGCCATTTTGACGACTCGTACAGACCTTAAACTGCATTCTTTAATATAGTTATGGCTGTTTAAACTAAAATTACAAGATGTTGAAAAAAGAAATACATACTGAAAATGGAAAAACAAAAATAAGAAGACTTTATTTGTAGATGACAGGCATATTTAGCGAGAAAAGCCAAAGCAAGCAGATTTTAAAAGTGGGAGAATTAATAAAAGGGTTTAAGTACGACTACCATTTACAGGGTAAATTGTCAACACTGGAATGGATTCGTATGCTGTAGCGAAGACTACATGGATCCCTTCTGCCAATGTCATTCCGTTCCTAAAGCAGTGGGAAGCATCGCTTAGAACCCGGGGAATCTGCCGAGGCAGGACTGAAGAGAACCAAGCAACGCTGTTGGAACAGAGATAGGCCGTGGGTTAGATGCAGTGAAATCCTGCGCTTTGGGGCAGCAGGGGACTGGGGGGCAGCAAAGTCCTGTCCCTTTGGAGTGCCTGCTATGTGCTTTGCATTAATTT
Source organism: Chlorocebus sabaeus (assembly GCF_047675955.1). Classification (NCBI taxonomy): domain Eukaryota; kingdom Metazoa; phylum Chordata; class Mammalia; order Primates; family Cercopithecidae; genus Chlorocebus; species Chlorocebus sabaeus. The sequence continues at coordinate 130,982,259 of NC_132912.1, forward strand.
TATTAATAATTGGTCTCGGCCTTTAGAATAGTGAAAAATCGCCCCAAGAAAGAGTGAAACGTGGAGGTTTCCAGGTCTGTGCCAGGGGCTTCAGCACCTTTGCGCGGGGCTGGAATCTACTTTTAGTCCAGTGAGAACCTGAGGCAGAGTCCCCGATGCCTGTGTGAGGTACGCAGCTCCGCCCCCTGGGCCTGATTCCTGATTTTCGGATGAGGAAGAGCAGAGCTGAGCGGGATGCAGCGACCCACTCACAGTGCCGCTGGCCTTGGGTGTGCCTTGTTTGGCTTCTGCAGACAGAGGGTGTGACGGTGTGTGTGTGGGCCCGTGGACGCCCGTGCAGGCACATATGTACATGTGTGCCATGCATGAGGTGCTTGTCTTCGCCACTGCAAGCAGCAGGGACCACCTGCACCAAGAGGTGCTGTGCAGACTCCAGCCCATTTCTCAGGACTCCATGGGCGCCCATAGGACGTGCTCTCATCCCTGCGAGGGAAGTGGCTCCTGGCGGTCTGGGCTCCTGTTGCTAGGAAACCGCTCCCTTCGATTGTGTATGTCGAGCATGCCTGTGTTTGTCTTTGGCTCTCAGAAGGACAAAATTCACCATGTGGCGACGGAGAAATAATATTGAAAACTACTTAAAAATGAAAGAAGTGCCAAATGGTGCTCTGGATTGCAGATGCTCCCTGTGCTGCTGGCGTCGCGTGGACCGGGGACCCCGGCTGCATTCTGAGGCGCTGCTCTGTCTCCCATGCACTGTGCCTTGCTCCCAGATAGTTCTGCGCACAGCCCTGTCCTGTGTTCCCCTGGCATGCCGGCCGTGGTGTGCAGGTTTGCAGGGCAGCATGGGGCTTGTGGCTTGCCCTTTGTCCCTGCTCTCTCCCTCTTTGTTGAGACAGGCATCCAGGCAGAAGGGCAGGCCACGCGTAAGTCTGAGCCACCTCTTAGTGTCTGGAGGAGTGGAGAGCCGTGGGGACCTGGCAAGGCACACTTCACCGATTTGGAGGCAGAAGATGCTAGGGAGACAATGGTGACTGCTTTTGAGGTGGTGCTGGTCTGTCCTGACCACCTGTGACTCTATGGGCAAAGGTCAAGGTCGCATTACAGCCTGTGGGTCAGGATGCCGGGGCTGTATCAATTGGCTGGCCGCCTGGGAGAGAACTGGGGATTTTCTTGCCATACGGCCGGAAGGAGAGTTCACTCTGGTGCCTGGTGGCCTCTTCCCAATTGCCTCCTTCCCTGCTACACTTCTGGTTGCTCACACCTCCAGCTCATCCATTTGTGTCAGGGCCTCCGGGTCCTTGGTGCCCTGGCCCACACCAGGCCTTGGCTCCGGTTGACATGTGACTTTGAACTCCTCACCCTGGGGCCGCTTGTTCCAGCAGGCAATTCCCTGGACTGACCTCCTTTCAAGTTCTCCAAGTTGATCATGGCCCCTGGTGCGAGCTTGAGCATTTCCTGCCACCTCCTGTCTGCCTGCTGATGCTCTGGGCATCTCCAGCAAGCCCCCTGCAGACCCTCTAACCTACAAGCAAGCAGAGCAGGGAGAGGCTGTGCAGGCGATCAGGCGCTCTGGCTGACCAGGATGCCTTAAGATGAAATATGAGTAAGAATATGCACTGGGGGCGTGTGGGTCCTGCTGGCAAACTTGCACCTTGTCTGGCCTCCATGTGGGACCAAACCTGCCTCCCGACCTCCCTTGGCAGGTGGAGGTGTGAGTGTTGGGGGCCGCCGAACACTAGGAAGTGTCCTCATGCGTCACAATTACAGAAACACCTGTGCTAAATACCTTTGTGCGCGTTGGTTGTGCAAATTCACGAGGTGTTCAATTGCTTCCAAATTTCTCATTTCTACACTGTCAACAAGCCGCAGGTGTGCACGGCATGAGCCGCCACCGCTGTGGTTTGGAGGCCTGTGCTGACAGCTTTGTATCCAGCATGCATTTGTCCTCACCAGCGCCCTGCACCCCATGTATATCCCCGCATTTGCAGAGGGCTCGGAGGAGATTTGTCACATCGTGCCCGCCTCTCGGCTCTTGGCATCCAAGGATGGGAGGAGGGAACAGAAGGTAAAAGCGCCGCGAATGGAGCTCTCAGGTGGGACTGGCGCCGTCTGAGGCCTTACCGATGGAAAATGGGAAGCAGAGCCACAAGGAGTTTCTGCTCAAGAGAACAGACGGGCTCGAGGTGCGTGCTGCTGGCCTGTGCTTGCATCTGGCCTGGGCTAGTTTAAAGAATTTTGCAATCATTACCAATATTAAATGTCAAGAACGTTCACCTATTACATCTGGATTTCTGGCTCATTTTGGTCAATGGACAATCTGTCCTGCAGAGCCCACATTCCCCTGTTTAAAGCACGATTATTGGCCTCCTCTGTGGAAGGAACATACCCTTGTTGGCACGCGTCATGCCCGACCATCCCTTGCTGGGCCCCTGCAGGCAGTTGGGTCGGTGGCAAGTGGCTGAGAAAGCGGCTTCCACATGCACACAGGCAGCTGGGCAGATGCATGGCATCCTCCTCTGGACGGCAGCCTCGAGAACGGGCTTACAGAACGCTGCAGACTCCACACTTGAATATTTTTCTAGATTTGTGCAGAAAATTTTCCTGAGTATTTCCTAATTTAGAAACATAACACTAGGAATTTCCTGCTGGCAACGTTTTGGATTGAGACTAAGTGTTTTCTAGCTTTCTAGTTGGTGAGTAGCCAAATCTGCTTGGTGTTCTTTGTGACTGTCTCTACCCCTGCAGATGCTCCTCCTGTTGCATGATGAACCCTGGTAACCACAAGTCCTGTCGCTGCAGGGCCAGTGCTCCCATGGGAAGGAGTTGAATCAGTGTCCTGGGACTCTGCCCTTTGTGCTGGGACCAGAGCTTCATCCAGTTCTCCATCCTCGTGTAGGCCCCTGGGGGTGGAGCAGGGGTGTTGGGAGGCAGCATCCTCTCTCTGTTGGCTTCGGCGTCTCTGGGTGCCTGTGAGCTCCATACAGCTGCTCTGCCAGTGCAGGTGTTTCTGAGTAAATAACCACGGCCCTTAATAAGTCCAGACTCAGTCGCTTTTTTAACAAAAGAGGTTCCACACGCTTCTGGAAGGCTGGATGCACTCACAGCAACCTTTGCCCACCTTCACTATTTGATCACTGACAGTAAGTTTCCATCTCCCTAGGTGTATCAGGAACTGCACAGGATAGAATAAAATTATTACAACATGCACCTCTTGAGTGCCTACTTTGTGTCAAGAACCATGCTAACCCAAAAGCACAGTGGTGAGCGGATGACACTTGGATTCTGCCCCTGCTGCTGCAAACTCACCGAAGAACATGCCAGACACGCAGACAGCTCAGAAAAGAGCCAGGGGCCAGGCCGCAGTGCCTTCTGCCAGGGCTCCTGAAAGCAGGGGCCATGGAGGCTGAGGATGTGAGGGAATGCTTCCCAGCAGAGGCCTTGCAGGACAGAGGACAACCATTCCAGGCAGGGTCGCTGAAGACAGCATGGACATACAAAGCTGGTGACACCAGGTCAGAGGAGACAGACACACTCAGCTTCCCATGAGTGCATGAAAGATCCTGGCTGGAGCCTTCTCTGGGAGGAAGTGGGTCTGGGGTGGGGCCGAGGGGGCCGAGTCTCCCCTACCTGAAGGAAGAGAGGATTAGGCGTCGCACGTGTGGATTCTCATCCCTCCGCCTCCTCTCTCACGAAGGCATTTTCTCGAGTACTTCCTCTCATGAACACGGCACACCATTCCCCTGCCTGCTTTCTCTCCACCTACTAGCAAGGCAAAGCTCCCAGCCTGCCCCAGCCTGGACACCTGCTCCAGCCTGGACACCTGCTGGTAAAAATCTGCAGCCCCACTGATTGGCCTCAACCTGAAATCAGGACCACTGATTCAAAGGACACTCGACCATGCAGCCAAGTCACCTGCCCTGCTCTAGTGTGTTTCCTCTCCCACTCTTCAATGTGATTCTTCCACACCATCTTCTCCTCCCTACCTTCTCAAACTCCTCATTTGGCTTCCCCCTACCAATCTCCTAGCCAGGACCTTATTCTTATGTCACTGAGCAAAGCCATTAGATGGGGACCGAGCATCTTCCCACCACCACCTCAACCCGTCACCTGCATCTGTCTCCACCTTCATGTCCTGGAGGAGGAAGAGCCTTGCTCCCATCAGAGGGAGCTCCTCCTCCTGGGTGGGGGCCCTTCTTTTGCCTTCCCAGGACTTTGAGTCTGCCATTGTGCCCCTGTCTCTGGCATCACTAACGTCCCTCTCTGCATTAGATAATGGCCTGCAGCGTGCATGAAGATGTCTTAAGGAGACTGTCCTCTAGGGCCCTTCACCTCTATCCAGCGATGGCTGTACTTCTCCTCCAGGCCAGCCAAGGCCCCTGCTGGGTGAGGCGTGTGTTCATGTGTTGGTCCCCAGTGTCCTTTGATTGAAGAGTGATGTCTACTTTTTTCTGCTGGTGCGCTGGCCAGGTGGCTGCCTCTAGCTCCCCTGGCTCCTATGCTGTGATGAAAATCTCCCCAGTCCCAGGCTTTTGTGTCCTGCAGTGAAACAGCCTTGCCTTGCCCCTCACCTAGTGGATCCCAGTCAGCCTTTATATTATAGCTGAAGAGTCACTTCCTCAGGGCACCTGCTTCCCTGGCCACAGAGGCCAATTTTCCCTCCCGTGAGAGGCTTCCCCTGCGTCTCTGTAGACCTGGCACCATGAGAGTGTCAGATCTGAGTGGTGTGATTTTTGATATGGGAGTGTTGGCTGGAAGTTAGAAGACTTGTTCATGAGCCCCTTGCTCCTCTGTGCAGGAGCCTGAAGCCGGCCCCAGTGGCTTTGTCCTGACCGCATGGTGCTGCCCTGAGGACCACACTCTCTCCTGGCTGGCAGCCCTGCTCCAAAGCTTTCTGAGCACTTCCAGCTGGAGCTCGGGGCGGGTGGGCATCACTTTCATGAACGGTCAGTTTACCGTTGAAGAACGGGAGGAGGGAGAATTGAAAGGAAAGGAGAGAGGGAGGAGCGCAGGGTTGGCACCTTGCTGCTGCGGCCGAGGTGCACCAAAGTGTCACCAGAAGCTGGGACAAAGCCGGGGGGGGGGTCCTCCCTCAGAGCCTCAGAGAAGCCCACCTTACTGACAACTGGACTCCTGGTCTCCAGAGCGGCAGGAGAACACACTTCTGAGGCTTGGAGGCCCCTGCATTGTGAAAAGTTGTGACTGCAGCCCCAGGAAATGGATACAACGATCCAAAAACATCAGGGGATTTGGTAACATGGATCTCATTGGCATAAAATAAATAGGCAGAAAATCTAATTCTTTAAATCTGTTTGCATTTTGGCACATTGGCTGATCCATTTTACTATCCACTAATTGAATAAATACATGAAAACTATTTTGTTTTTGAAAACGGAGGTGACAGGAGCCTGCAGTGCACGTTAGAGGGCACACAGAGGGAGGTCACCCCCAGGACCCAGCTGACCCCACAGGATAGAACATTTCCAAGTGTTGCAGCCTCCATAAGGACTAGGGGTCACAGCGCTGCTGTTCTGCAAATTTATCTCGGAATCATTTTCACAAACTCTGTTTTGGGTTAAAGACAGAAATCTATCAAACAGCACACAGATTAACTTATCACTGAGTTAAATGGGTTGTCAGTGTGGGGAGCCTGGGCTCGGCCCAGTGAATTCAAATGCATGTAAATTTCCCTGGTGGCAGAAGAGAGGATGGTGGGGCTGTCAGCCGGTGACATGTGGAAATACATTAACAGTGTTTAAAATACATTTGAAGGGGCCAGCTCATATTTTGATAACACGCTCCCTGACAAATGATTTGTGGAAGATGGGAAATTCCAGACTCATCATCAATTTCAGAGGAATCTTTGTAATAAGCCCCTCCCAGGATGTTGGGTGTTTTAGACAAGTTCTAAAACAATTAACAGTGTCTGCCTGGGCCAAAGCAGGTCCCCTGTGCCACTGAGGGATGGAGCCAGCATTCTGATAGCATTGCTTGTCAACATCACTGCAGCTTACAAAAAAATGATTAAAAACTTCAAAAGAAGCAGTTTCATTGTGTTATACACCTGTACAGTGGCTACCCCACACGGAAGGCACTGGATCCTCTCAATTCTGCAGCTAACTTGGCTCGGTGATTTTAGTCTTGCATATTTGGTTGGAAACTGGATGTTCTTGACTTTACATAATTATTCTTAGTGTCTAAGGAAAAGAGAGCTACTGAGAGCCACACTGTGTCTGTTTAAAGAATGGACCTGTCCCTTTGGGGTGTGAGTTGGTTTTCGTAACTGCAGGGCTTGCTGGATGTCTCCCCAGTTTTCAAGTGAGGCCCCAAAGTAAGTGACTCTTGAATGGTAAATGTGGGTTGTCGATACCCCCAACTTCCCTGGATAAATAGAGCAAGTTCTTCTATAAAGATAAGTCACAATCTCCTGTCATCTCCTGGGTCCCTTCTTGCTCTCCTAGCCATGTGGAGTCCTGGAGTCCTAATTAAATCCCAATTCCAATCCCTCCAGGTCTCCTTTTCATGGCAGGCTACCTTTAAAATTGGCGCTCAAGAGCCGGCGTCTCCTGACAGTGCCAGAGATACAGTGGAGCTGGACCCTTTCTTGAGCTAGAAATAAATTCATTGATATCCATGAGCTAAACTGGAACTGTGGTCCCTTTCTCGATATATTCCTTTTAAATCATACATATTCATATCTGAATTAACGTGACAGAATAATGAACTAGGTCTTGGTCCTGATCTCACTCAGGACACACACAATTCTAAAACTACAAGACAAGGGCTGCAATGGCAGAACTTACAGGGAGCTTTGTAAGCACAGTGGTCTGGCACCTAACTCAGAGTAGGGCTGAGAGCCAGAAGTGGGCAGGCTACCCAAGGGAGGCCGGGAGTTGGCGAGGTGCAGACGAGCAGGGAAGAATGATCATGGCTGGGCCCCCCGTGTGTAAAGGTATGAGAATCGAGTGTTCATTATGCCCTACTCTGTGCTATGTCCTGGAACTCAGTTTGGGGATTTGGAAAGACAAGACGAACCTCCTTCAAGGAGGCCATTGGAGGAAACGACCTTGTCTGATCTGAGAATCACGGATCACCGTCAGTACCCAAGTAAAACCTGCGTCTCCGGAAGCAGGTCTGAGATGGCCACTTCTCTCCAGCAGGATTTCTCAGCCTCGGCGTTATTGACATTTGGACTGGAGAGTCCTTCACCGTGGCAAGCTGTCCTGTGTGTTCCGGTTTCACCACATCCCTGGCCTCTACACACGATATGCCAGGGGCACCACTCAGCCTCAAGTTGTGACAACCAAAACTGTCTCCAGACATTGCCAAATATACCATCAGAGGCACCATGATTTTTACTTGCCAGTAACTACAGCCACAGGGAGAGCAAGAAAGCTCTGTCTTCCCTTCTTCATCACTGAATGTGGAATCGGGTAGGTTACAACTAGGAGGCCTAAGTTCAAAGGGCTCAGACAGGTAGGAGGGTGTTATTTTTTCAGACAACGGTCCAGCATTGTTGGGTGGCCCACAGTGGGCAGACAGGGCCCCTGCTGAACTATGCAGAGACTGGACATCTCCGTCTTGTGACTTGGGTCTAAGGTGTTGCTCCTGACTGAGGGTGTAACCTGGCCCACGCCGGCCTCGGAGAGGAAGCAAAGAATAAGTTGGGGGAAGCAATGTTATCACTGAAATCCACCAGGAAGCTGCCCACGGGGGTTCTGTTCACTTTTCCACAGTCACGTCACCCTTCCTCGGTGCAAGCCAAGCAGCGAAGTTAACCCACCGCTGGGTGGCCACGCCCCGGTGACAATGCAGGGGAAGGTGGCAGTTACTAAAAGGAGGAGGGCAGTGGGACACCGGGGAAGTGACAAGTCTCTGCCACACCTGACAGACGCCCAAGGGGAGCCTGCTGGGCATGGACATAGACTCAGGCACTGGGGACAGGCGGCGGGTCAGTCATAGTCCCTGTCCCAACAGCACATATACCGCACTGAGGAGGAGAGAGGCTGACAGTTACAAAAAGAAAAGAATGTAAGTTTTGATAAGTAAATTGAAGGAAAAAAATCAGGGCACTGAGGGAGAGAGAATAAAAGTGTGGGGGACTGACTTTAGACTGGTGGGTGGAGAGGGCGTCACGTAGGACATGACAACTGAGGTGAATCTTGTGTGACCAGAGGGAGCCAGCCATGGGCAGCAAGGCTGTTTATGTGGTGTGTGTGTGTGTGTGCGCGCGCGCACGCGCGCAGTGGTGGTATGTGTGCTGTGTGTGCATGTGTGTGGGGTGTGTGGTGTGTGTGTAGTGTGTGTGCATGTGTGCGTAGAGTGTGTGCACATGTGTGATGTGTGAGCATGATGTAGGTATATATAGTGTGTGTGCAGGGTGTGTGTGCACGTATGTGTGTGCGTGTGGTGTAGGTATGTGTAGTGTGTGTTCACATATATGGCGTGTGTGCACACATGTGTGCACGCATGCACATGTATGCAGGTATGTGTAGTGTGTGCATGTGTGTGTACAAGCAGTATAGGTTTGTGTAGTGTGTGTTCACATGTGTGGTTTGCACATGTGTGTAGGTATGTGTAGTGTGTGCATGTGTGTATCAGGGGCCTGTGCATGTGTGTGGTATGTGTGTACATGCAGTGTAAGTATGTGTAGTTTATGTTCACATGTGTGTACACATTTGAGTCAGTCTGTGTGTAGGTACATGTAGTGTGGTGCATGTGTGTGTGTGTATATGTGTAGGTAGTCAGGGAAGTATATTCCAGGCAGAGAAGACATGTGCAAGCCATAAGGCAGAAAAACAGAGCCAACATAACCCCTCTCGCTGGATCCATATTGCAGTGAGCCATGATTGTATCACTGTACTCTAGCCTGGGTGACGGAAGCAAGACCCTGTCTCAAAACAAAACCAAGCCAAACAAAATATTAGAATTAGCTTATCAGATTCCACAGAATATTGTACTAGAATTTTACTAGGAGCATTGTATATTTTGTGCCATTTTTATGTCTTCCAATAAATTGCATTGCTTTCTTTATCAAAGTTCATTTTTCTTTGCCAGTTTTGTCTCATTTTCTCTAAGCTTTTTTACCTTGAGTTTTTTTTAACTACAGAAAAGTTGAAACATTGGTGCAATGAATCTTCACATAGTCTCCACCAAAATTTATAAATTATTAATATCTTATGTTTATTTTTTATGAACAATTAGAGAGTAAGTTGCAGAAGTCATGACACCTCACCCCTACATGATTACATTTCCAATGAAAGAAACCAGTCTTCTGCAGAACCACAGTACTGTCATCATAAACAAGACATTGAATCGGATTAGAGTTCCCTGTTGTTAAAAATTCAAGGTAAAAAAGAAGAGGGACCTGACCACTGCAAGAAAAACAAACAAACAGAAAGCAACAGCAACAGTATCAACAAATAAAAAGTCCCCACAAAAACCCCATCCAAGCCTCAAAGATTGATACTAGACAAACTCATGAAGATAAGAAAGAATCAGCAAAAAAATGCTGAAAACCCAAAGGGTCAGATTGCCTCTTCTCCTCCAAATGATTGTAGTGCCTTTCCAACAAGAGTACGGAACTAGATGGAGTATGAGATGGACAGAATTGACAGAAGTAGGCTTCAGAAAGTGGATAGTAAAAAACTTCACTGAGCTAAAGGAGCATGTCCTAACCCAATGCAAAGAAGCTGAGAACCTTGATGAAAGGTTAGAGGAGCTTCTAACAAGAATAACCAGTTTAGAGAGGAACATAAGGGACCCGATGGAACTGAAAAACAAGGCACAAGAACTTCATGAAGCATACACAAGTATCAATAGCCGAATAGGTGAAGGAGAAGAAAGGATATCAGCATTTGAAGACCTTCTGGCTGAAATAAGGCATGCAGACAAGATTAGAGAAAAAAGAATGAAAAGGAATGAATGAAACCTCTGAGAAATATGGGACTATGTAAAAAGACTGAACCTATGACTGATTGGAGTACCTGAAAGTGACGGGGAGAATAGAACCAAGTTGGAAAACGTGCTTCAGGATATTAACCAGGAGAACTTCCCCAACCTAGCAAGATAGTCAACATTCAAATTCAGGAAATACAGAGAATACCACTAAGATACTCCACAAGAAGATCAACCCCAAGACACATAATCATCAGATTCTCTAAGGTAGACGTGAAGGAAAAAATGTTAAGGGCAGCCAGAGAGAAAGGCCAGGTCACCTACAAAAGGAACCCCATCAGACTAACAGTGGATGCCTCAGCAGAAACCCTGCAAGCCAGAAGACAGCAGGGGCCAATATTCAACATTCTTAAAGAAAAGAATTTTCAACCCAGAATTTAATATCCAGCCAAACTAAGCTTCATAAGTAAAGGAGAAATAAAATCCTTTCCAGACAAGCAAATGAGCAGAGATTTTGTCACCACCAGGCCTGACTTGCCAGAGCTCCTGAAGGAAACACTAAATATGGAAAGGAAAAACTGGTACCAGTCACTGCAAAAACACACCAAAATATAAAGACCAGTAACACTATGAAGAAACTGCATCAACTAGTGTGCAAAATAACCAGATAGCATCAGGATGACAGAATCAAATTCACACATAACAATATCAACCTTAATTGTAAATGAGCTAAATGCCCCATTAAAAGACACAGACTGGCAAATTGTATATAAAGAGTCAAGACCCACTGGTGTGCTGTATTCAGGAGACCTGTCTCACATGCAAAGACACACATAGGCTCAAAGTAAAGGATGGAGGAAAATGTACCAAGCAAATGGAAAGCAAAAAAACAAAACAAAACAAAAAACAAAAAAAACCGCAGGGGTTGCAATCCTAGTCTCTGACAAAACAGACTTTAAACCAAAAAAGATTAAAAAAGACAAAGAAGGGCATTACATAATGGTAAAGAGATCAAATCAACAAGAAGGGCTAACTATGCTAAATACATACGCACCAAATACAGGAGCACCCAGATTCATAAAACAAGTTCTTAGAGACCTACAAAGAGACTTAGACTCCCACACAATAATAGTGGAGACTTTAACACCCCACTGTCAATATTAGACAGATCAATGAGAGAGAATATTAACAAGGATATTCAGGACTTGAACTCAGCTCTGGATCAAGTGGACCTAATAGACATCTACAAAACTCTCTACCCCAAATCAACAGAATATACATTCTTCTCAGTGCCACATGGCACTTACTCTAAAATTGACCACATAATTGGAAGTAAAACACTCCTCAGCAAATGTGAAAGAACTGAAATCAAAACAGTCTCTCAGACTACAGTGCAATCAAATTAGAACTCATGATTAAGAAACTCACTCAAAACCACACAACTACATGGAAATTGAACAACCTGCTCCTGAAAGACTCCTGAGTAAATAATGAAATTATGGCGGAAATCAAGAAGTCCTTTGAAACCAATGAGAACAAAGAGACAATGTACCAGAATCTCTGGGACACAGCTAAGGCAGTGTTAAGAGGGAAATTTATAGTACTAAATGGACACATCAGAAAGCTAGAATGATCTTCAATCAACACCATAACATCACAATTAAAAGAGCTCGAGAAGCAAGAGCAAACAACGCTAGCAAAACACAAGAAATAACTAAGATCAGAGCAGAACTGACAGAGATAGAGTCACAAAAAACCCTTCAAAAAATTGAATCCAAGAGCTGGGTTTTTGAAAAAATTAACAAAATTGATAAACTTTTAGACAGACTAATAAAGAAGGAAAGAGAGACAAATCAAATAAACACAATAAAAAATGATAAAGGGGATATCACCACCAATCCCACAGAAATACAAACTACCATCAAAGAATACTATAAACGCCTCTATGCAAATAAACTAGAAAATCTAGAGTAAATGGATATATTTCTGGACACATACACTCTCCCAAGACTCAACTAGAAAGAAGTTGAATCCCTAAATACACCAATAACAAGTTTTGAAATTGAGGCAGTATTTAATAGCCTACCAACCAAATAAAGGCCAGGACCAGACGGATTCACAGCCAAATTTTACCAGAGATACAAAGAGGAGCTGGTACCATTCCTTCTGAAACGATTCCAAACAATTGAAAAGGAGGGACTCCTTCTTAATTCATTTTAGGAGTCCAGCATCATCCTGATGCCAAAACCTGGCAGAGACACAACAACAACAAAATGAAAACATCAGGCCAATATCCATGATGAACATCAATGCAAAAATCCTCAATAAAATACTGACAAACCCAATCCAGCAGCACATCAAAAAGCTTATCCACCATGATCAAATCAGCTTTATCCCTGGAATGCAAGGCTGGTTCAACATATGCAAATCAATAAACATAATTCATAACATAAAGAGAACCAATGACCAAAACCACATGATCATCTCAATAGATGCAGAGAAGGTCTTCAATAAAATTTAACATCCTTTCATGTTAAAAACTCTCAATAAACTAGGTATTGAAGGAACATATATCAAAATAATAAAAGCTGTTTATGACAAACACACAGACAATATCATACTGAATGGACAAAAACTGGAAGCATTCCCTTTGAAAACTGGCACAAGACAAGAATGCCCTTTCTCATCACTGCTATTCAATGTAGTATTGAAAGTTACGGCCAGGTCAATCAGACAAGAGAAAGAAATAAAGGGTATTAAAATAGGAAGAGAAGAAGTCAAATTGACTCTGCAGATGACATGATTCTGTATTTAGAAAACCCCATCATCTCAGCCCCAAAGCTCCCTAAGCTGATAAGCAACTTCAGCAAAGTCTCAGGATAAAACATCAACATGCAAAAATTACAGGCTTTCCTATACACAAACAATAGACAAACAGAGAGTTAAATCATGAATGAACTCCCATTCACAATTGCTACAAAGAAAATAAAATACCTATGAATATAGCTAACAAGGGATGTGAAGGACCTCTTCAAGGAGAACTACAAACCATTGCTCAAGGAAATAAGAGAGGACACAAACAAATGGAAAAATCATTCCATGCTCATGGATGGGAAGAATCAATATCATAAAAATGGCCATACTGACCAAAGTAATTTATAGATTCAATTCTATTCCCATCAAACTATCATGGACATTCTCCAAAGAATTAGAAAAAACTACTTAAAATTTCATATGGAACAAAAAAAGAGCTCATATAGCCAAGACAATCCTAAGCAAAGGAACAAAGCTGGAAGCATCACGCTAGCTGACTTCGAACTATACTACAAGGCTAAAGTGACCAAAACAATTTGGTGCTGGTACCAAAACAGACATACAGACCAATGGAATAGAACAGAGGCCTCAGAAATACCACACATCCACAACTATCTGATCTTTGACAATCTGGACAAAAAAACAAGCACTGGGGAAAGTATTCCCTATTTAATAAATGGTGCTGGGAAAACTAGCTAGCCATATGCGGAAAACTGAAACTTCAGTTTTCCTTATACCTTATACAAAAATTGACTCAAGATGGATTAAAGACTTAAATGTAAAACTCCAAACCATAAAAACCCTGGAAGAAAACCTAGGCAATACCATTCAGGACATAGGCATGGGCAAAGACATCATGATGAAAATGCCAAAAGCAATTGCAACAAAAACTAAAAATGACAAATGGGATCTAATCAAACTAAAGAGCCTCTGCACAGCAAAAGAAACTATCGTCAGAGTGAACAGGCAACCTACAGAATGAGAGAAACTTTTTGTAATCTACCCATCCAACAAAGGTCTAATATCCAGAATCTACAAGGAACTTAAATAAATTTACAAGAAAAATACAAACAATCCCATCAAAAAGTGAGCAAAGGATATGAACAGACACTTCTCAAAAGAAGACATTCGTGCGGCCAACAAAATAAGAAAAACAGCTCAACATCACTGACTATTAGAGAACTACAAATCAAAACCACAATGAGATACCATCTCACACCACTCAGAATGGTGATTATTAAAAAGTCAAGAAACAACAGTTGCTGGTGAGGCTGTGGAGAAATAGGAATGCTTTTACACTCTTGGTGAGACCGTAAATTATTTCAACCATTGTGAAAGACAATGTGGCGGTTCCTCAAGGATCTAAAACCAGAAATATCATCTGACTCAGCAATCCCATTACTGAGTGTATACCTAAAGGAATATAAATCATTCTGCTATAAAGACATATGCACATGTGTGTTTATTGCATATATACAATATTTACAATATTGTATTTACAATTACAAATAGCACTATTTTCAATAGCAAAGACATGGAACCAACCCAAATGCCCATCAATGCTAGACTGGATAAAGAAAATGTGGTACATGTGCACCATAGAATACTATACAGTCATAAAAAGGAATGAGATCATATCCTTTATAAGGACACGGGTGAAACTGGAAGCTAACACAACAAACTAACACAGGAACAGAAAACCAAACACAGCGTGTTCTCACTTATAAATGGAAGTTGAACAATGAGAACACATGGACACAGGAAGGGGAACAACATACACTGGGGCCAGTCGGGAAATGGGGGGCGAGGGGAGGAAGAGCATTAGGACAAGAGCTAATGCATGGATTCAGGGCTTAAAACCTGGATGATGGGTTGATGGGTGCAGCAAACCACCATAGCACATGTATACCTATGTGACAAACCTGCACATTCTGTGCTTGTATCCTGGAACTTAAAGTTAAAAAAAAAAAAAAAAGATTTATTGTCTGGGGTAATAGTTTGAACCCATATTATTATATAGCCTTTCATTGAATCATTTGACATCCATTGATGATCCTTGCCTTAGTCTATTGCAGTAGTGGTGGCAAGATGATATTTTAAATTTTAAGATCCTTTTTGCATTTACAAGCTGACATCAACTCTATAGAAGAGCTTTCATTCTTACCCTACCTCCTTTCCTTTTGGGCAATTTAATATTTAAACTCCCTCCTGTGTTCCTCAAATCCATTCCAATCATTTTTGAGCACTTCTTTGACTTCTGAGAAGAACATATTCTAGGTTTTCCTTGTACTTTCCTTATCCGCCACTTCCAAGCTCCTCAGAGCTAGAATTGGCAGTTTTTCCAAAGAACACTGGTTAATTTTAGTGGGGAAACATTTAGTCATTTAGGTTTTTGACTTTTTTTCTATTGACTGTAGTATAGTTTTTATGCTATTATAGGTGGTGTTTTGAAAACCCAATCTTGGTTGCTTATCACTGGTTTTTAAAGAATTGATTTATGTATATTGATATTATATCTAGTAAATTTGGCAACCTCTTTATTAGTTCTAATTATTTGTGTAATTGGTTGGGTTTTCTATGTATACAATCATATCATCTACAAATAATGATAGTTTTATTTCTTCCTTTTCAATTCTTATACCTTCTTGTCTTATACTTTCTGTTTTATCACATTAGTTGCAATGTTTAATGAAAATTAAACATTTCTGTGCATATTTATTTTGTTCCTAAAATTAAAAGACTATTTCTATATTTAAAATACTGTTTGCTATATAATTCTGATAGATACCGTTTTCTAGTTAAATACTTTCTCTCTTAGTTTGATATCTTCATCACTAGTTTTCACAAAAAATTAATCTTCATTTATTAAAATTACCATATTTCCTTTCTTTTTGATTTGTTAATATAAATACATATACAAATCAATTTCTTAATGTCATGATGGAGTAACTTAGATGATTCATCTCCTTTCACTATATAAAAACTAGAAAATTGACCAAGGCTGGGTGCAGTGGCTCATGAGGTCAGGAGTTCAAGACCAACCTGTCCAACATGATGAAACCCTGTCTCTACTAAAAATACAAAATTAGCTGGGTATGGTGACGCATGCCTGTAATCCTAGCTACTCAGGAGGTTAAAGCAAAAGAATCGCTTGAACCTGGGAGACGGAGGTTGCAATGAGCTGAGATCGCTCTGTTGCACTCCAGTCTGAATGACAAAAGCAAAACTCCATCTCAAAAAAAAAAAAAAAAAAAAAAAAAAAAGAAAGAAATTGACCAAATAGATGAAACGACATCTTTCAGACACTGGAAAACAGGCATCTGAGAACTTGAACATTACAGAGGTGGAAACAATCTGGGGAGCCCTATAATCACCTGGAATTCTACCTGGAGGCCTTTTTCAGTTTGATATAGGAAAGAGGACGTTAAACACAGCAGTGATTATGCTGAGTTGAAAAAAACAGAGATCAGAGTTTCATGAGACTGAGGTAGCTCAAAAGGTGGGACATAGAACCAGAGACAATGTAGCTACACAGAGAAATCTCCAGAAATTGACATGGAGTCCCTTGCATTTGGTGCTCAATTATAAGACAGATAGATAGATAGATAGATAATAATAGAAAGACAAATACAATAGATAGATGATAGACAGATAGATAGATAGATAGATAGATAGATAGATAGATAGATAGATAGAAATAAAGATAGATAGATTCCACAATGCCAACAAAGACTGACTGAGGAACGATGAACTGAGCTATGCGCAGAACTCACACATATCTGGGTGACTATAGTGTTCCAAGGATCCACACGAGATAGTCCTCACTGAAAGTTCAGAGTACTCAAAGAAGACCCCAGAAGGGCCACACCTGGCAGCAGAGATAAACTAGAACAGACTCCACAACTGCTCTGATAAAGCTTAAAAACAAATCTTGTAATAATCAAATGGATCCTTAAGTAACTTATCTTCTTGCAAGAAAAATGCCCAAAATTCTTTGAAAGAAGACAGTAAAATTCAATATACAACAACATGAAATTTACAGTGTCCATCTTCAAGTTAAAAATTACGAGATACATGAAGAGGCAGAAAATGTGAGAGAAATCAGAATATAAGAATAGACCTAATAAGCAGACAAAAATTTTACAAAACCTGTTATAAAAATATTCAATATACACAAAATTAGAAAAGAAATACTAATGCCACTTTTAGAGATGAAAAATGCAATATCTGAATTTAAAAATTTACTAAATGGGATTGGCAGCAGATGAACCTTGAATACATAGTAATAAAAAACTGTGCAACATTAGCACAGAAGTAAAAAATGACTTGGAGAAAAGTAAATAGAGGTACAGTGATAATGTGATATGATACCAAGCGGTCTAATATGCTTAGAATAGGTGATCACAAAGGTTAAAACAAAGGGAGACAGAAAAATACTAAAACTTTCAAATTTTACAGAGTATAAATTCATAGGTCCAAGAAGCTTAATCAACCCAGAGCAGAAGAAACATTAAAAATTACTAAGGGCACTGTAATTATTGATTAACACCAGTGATATCTAAAGAAATATGTAAATATGCCTTATTATTTTAAAAAAGCACATTATGTACAAAGGAACAAGGTAACCATAACCTCAGACATCTCACATGTAAGCCAGAAAACGATGACCTAGTGATACATAAACAGCAAAAATACTTTTTTTTTTTTTTTTTGAGACGGAGTCTTGCTCTGTTGCCCGCCCAGGCTGGAGTGCAGTGGCACGATCTCGGCTCACTGCAAGCTCTGCCCCCCGGGTTCACACCATTCTCCTGTCTCAGCCTCCCTAGTAGCTGGGACTACAGGCGCCCACCACCAGGCCTGGCTAATTTTTTTGTGTATTTTTAGTAGAGATGGGGTTTCACTGTGTTAGCCAGGATAGTCTCGGTCTCCGGACTTCGTGATCCGCCCGCCTCGGCCTCCCAAAGTGCTGGGAGTACAGGCGTGAGCCACTGCACCCGGCCAAAAATACTTCTTTAAAAAATGAAGATAAAATAAAGACTTTTCACAGGCCAGTGGAATCTAGGAGAAGCACTAACAATCCTGCACTGAAAGGAATGAGGAAGGAAATTCCACAGGCTGAAGAACTAAACCAGGTATAAATACGGATGTACACAAGTGATGAAAGTCGGAAAGGAAATACATGTGTAAATGTAAAAGATTTATTTTACTTTTAAAATTACTTACAAGATAATGGTTTAGAAAAAAGACATAAAAGAACAACCAATAGGTGAAGCAACATGAATTTCAAAATAATTACACTGAGCCAAAAAAGTCTGCCATAAAAGAATACATACCATATGATATCTACAGACAGTTTGCACTTTGCCCAACAGGGCAGGACTGAAAAGTGATAGCACAAGCTGAAACTATGCAAAGTGGCATCAATAATCAATGGGAAGAGTTATGCTTGTTCTGTGATCTTTAACAATTTTTGTCAAAACATTAATAATTATCTCACTGTTGGTTATAAATAAGAAAATATAAATGATAAAAACTAGTATTTATTTAGTGCATGGTAATGTAAAACATTAAAACACTGAGAATTAAAGTGTTTTATTTCTTTGTTTCAAAACACCATTTCAACAGTGCTTGCATTTTTCTTTTCATGCTATAATTTAAAATACACGTGAGCATCTTTTCAAAGCCTGAATGGATTACCCTACTTCTTTCTAAGTTCGGATCAGTCTAACATTTTATCCATTGGTGTCACAAAATATCTCCCAAATTCTTTTCATTTGTTCGTTTTTTGAGACAAGTCTTGCTCTGTCACCCAGGCTGGAGTGCAGTGACATGACCTTGGCTCACTGCAACCTCCGCCTCCCGGGTTCAAGCAATTCTCCTGCCTCAGCCTCCCAAGTAGCTGGGATTACAGTTGCCTGCCAACATGACTAGCTAATTTTTGTTTTTTTTTTTTTTTAGTAGAAACACGGTTTCACCATGTTGGCCAGGCTGGTCTCGAATTCCTGACCTCATGTGATCCTCCTGCCTCAGCATCCCAAAGTTCTGGGATTACAGGTATGAGCCACCATGTCCAGCCCAAACTTTATTTCTAATAATAATATTTTGTACTTTCTCTTTTTGCCTAGATCAGTCTTGCCAGTGAGTAATGCATTTTATAAAATTTTTCAAAGAACCAATTTTTGACTTTGTTTATCCTCTCTTAAATTTTAAAATTTTTCTTTCCTCTTTTTTTTTTTTTTTTTTTTTTTTTTGGAGTCTCACTCTGCTGTTGCCCAGGCTGGAGTGCAGTGGCATGATCTCAGACCTATTTCTTTAATTTATGCCCTTACCTTTATTATTTACTTCCTTGTATTGTCTTTGAGTTTAATTTGTGGGTCTTCAAAAATATTTTTCAGTTAAAAACTCAGATAGTTAATATGTGGGCTCACTTTTTTTCCTAATGTATTAAGTTAAAGCTATGAATTTCCTTGTAATCATAGCTTTAGATGCATCCCATCCATTTTAATATGTAGATTTTAAATTGTCTATTTAGCTTGAAATATTTTCTGATTTCCACTGTGATTTTTTTCATTGACATGCTGCCGACTTAAATTAAAAGTATACTGCTTAACCTGCCAACCCTTGGGGTTTTCTCCAGCCACAAAAGAGTTTCTCTGAATTTAATAAACTGAAGAGTATTGGGATTTACATTATTACCCACCATATACTTAAATTTCAAATGTTTCTCTCTTTTTTTCTAAAGTCGTGGGGTTTTGTTCTGCCCCCCAAGGCTGGAGTGCAGTGGTGTGATTATGGCTCACTGCAGCCTTGAACTCCTTGACTCAAGTCATCCCCCTGATTCAGCCTCCTGAGTAGCTAGGACTACAGGCATGCCCACTACACCTGGCTAATGTATATTTTCAATTTCTTGTCAAGAAGGGGTCTTACTATATTGCACAGGCTGGTCTGGAACTCCTGGGCTCAAGTTAGTTTCCTGCCTCAGCCTTCCAAAGTGCTGGGATGACAGGCATGAGCCACCACACCTGGCTAATCCTTTTTTTTTTTTTTTTTTTTTTTTTTTTTTTAGTGGAGACAGGGTTTCACCATGTTAGCCAGGATGGTCTCGATCTCCTGACCTCGTGATCTGCCCATCTCGGCCTCCCAAAGTGCTGGGATTACTGGCTTGAGCTGCCGCGCCCAGCCATTTTTTTTTTTTTTTTTTTTTTTTGAGACGGAGTCTCACTCTGTCGCCCAGGCTGGAGTACAGTGGTGAGATCTCGGCTCACTGCAAGTTCTGCCTCCCGGGTTCACAACATTCTCCTGCCTCAGCCTCCCGAGTAGCTGGGACTACAGGCGCCGGCCACCATGCCCAGCTAATTGTTTGTAATTTTAGTAGAGATGGGGTTTCACCGTATTAGCCAGGATGGTCTCGATCTCCTGATGTCATAATCCGCCCACCTCGGCCTCACAAAGTGCTGGGATTACAGGCATGAGCCACCGCGATCGGCCTGATCCTAATGTTTTTAAAGAGAAATGGTGAGATGATTCTGGAGAAGACAACGCAGGATGAGTCCCTCTCCAGCTTTTGAGACTGTGGGTAAAGCCTGATAATAAAGATGGAGGCATGGAGCATTAGGTCAGTGCAGCGGGCCCAGAGAGAGCTGGGGACTGCACACATTAAAGGAGGGCCCTGTGCATTAGCAGGAAGAGACTGGACAGTTAAAAAAGTGGAACTGTGACAATTGGTCATCCCCAAGGAAGATGAAAAGGAAATTAGCTCTCTGCCTTAGCCTACATACAAAGTAAATCCCAGGCAAATTTCTTTTTGTAAAAAGTACATATGCGTGGCAAATATGAGTAAAACTCAAACACATAAAAAGCAAAATTTTGTAAGTTTTGGAAGAAAATATTGGAACATATCCTTACGGTTTTGGAGTAGGGAAAGACTTCTTAAATGAAAACTACAAGCCATGAAGAAAACCATGAATACATTTGAATGCATTTGGTGGGGGAGGAAGTGGGTGCTGCACAATGCAAAACATAAAAGTGAAGCCCAAGACTAGGAGAAAATGCTTGCAATAGATTGTACCAGAATTTTAGAGGAACACTTACAAATCAGTTAGCAAAATATGAACAATCCAGTAGTAAAGTAGGTCAGCCGCCTCCGAAGATCATTTCTAGGAAAGGAAACGTAAGTCATAAATATAGCTGTGAAAAAAGTTGGACTAGAAATCAGGGAGTTAGAAATAAAGACAATGAGATACCATTCCCATCCCCCAGACTGTCAACACTTTAAACGTCTCAGAATACCAGGTGTTGGTGAGGAATGGAGTGTAGAAACTTTCATAGATTGTTTGGTGTAGTGGAAACTATTACAACCATGTGGAAGAAAAATTTGGCAAATAAGTAGCAGCATTGAAGATGCACAGGCTGTGGTCCAGTGGACCCGCTTCTACGGAAGAATCCAGAGAAGCCATTCACAGGGCCTCTACAAGTGCACATTTGGAAATAATAAAAAAAAAAAAAGGGGAAAAAAAAACCTGTTAAAGCACATTTTATAAAAGGTACATATGATCCATATCAACATAGACATAGCTAAAACTATGAAAAAATATTTTGAATAAAACATACAGTTTGCATCAGGATACATGCTCTATATTGGCACGTATCTAAAGTTTAAAAATATGCAAGTTATGTGCCACTTTATTTAAGAATCTGTGCACATGCGAGAAGGAGAAAAACAAAGAATGTTCTCCCCAGGCTTGCGACAGCTGTCTCTGGAGAACGAATGGGGTGTTTCTTGGGGGTTTTCTATTGTATCTGTATTATATTATATTTTGTGATCCATCAGGACCAGGAAGACACAATATCATATTTAACAATGCTGTATGCTTAAAGTGCTACAATTTCATAATTAAAAAGTTGTTGATATCGAGTGAGTTAGAGTAAGTATAATGATTTCCAGAGTATGGTAATAACGTGTGGCTCAACAAGACAGATGACTCTTCTAGGTTGATGTCTCCTCCCCAGGTCATCAGAATAATTGATACATGTCTCCAACACTGTAGAAATTGTGCACATGGCCGGCACTTTCTTGTTCACTCAGAGAAAAAGTGGAACCTGTTGCTGCTGTTGCTGTTGAGTTACGATGGGAGAAGACATGACTGCCTTGCAGCTGAGAAGGCACTTCAAAGGCAAGCTGAGTCCCAGCAGTGAGTGGCTGGTACTCTGTAACCACACCTCCATCACCCACTAACCCTGATTTTGGCTGATCCAAGCTCCAGCTAAGGAGAGCTGGTGAGAAAGTTTTATATTCACCATCACAGACCAATGTAATCGCAAGGTCATCTCCCAGAAACAATGAGAATAAACAGGGGCGAGAGAAAATTGACTGCAATACATGTGCTCTCTTGGAGCAGCCTGCTGGAAGCAGTGATTTTTGGCTATGTGTTGTGGCTGCTCAGCTTGGGCAAGGTCAGCTTTAGCGCCTGGAGCACGCACTTAGTGGGCTTCCGTGCCCAGCTCTGGCCTTCAGGTCCGACCTCCTAAGGCTGAAGTCTGCTTCTCCCCGTATCAGATGGATGAGGGAATTCAGCTCTCCAAGCTTCACTTTCCCAACCTAGAAAAAGGCAATGGCAGTAGACTCTCTCTCTTAGGGCTTATTGTTAAATTGTAAATGGAAGGATACATGTGAAGTACTTTACACAGGTCCCTGGTATGTAGTAAGTACAAAATAATTGCACTGGCCGTGCTATTGCTGTTGCCGAGTGTAAGTGCTGCTTCAGTGCCTGATCCTCTGGGGGACAGCTGCACTGCAGGCCCACAACACAGTGTCCAGCCAGACCAGAGGAGCACCTGACCACAGCCTCTGCAGTAACAGCCTCAGCCTATGCACAGGACTGCAGGGAAAGAGCAGCGGGAGGATCCAGGACAGCTGAGTTGACTCTTCCAATGCGTTTCTGGGAAGAGACCTGCTGAGCATACAACAGCTACCTGGGCCACCTCGCCCTGTCCCTTTCTGAGTAGGATACCTGTCTCAGGCTTCAGCTTCCTGGGAATTCACTCATTTGTTCAACAAGTGAGTTCATCTTTTATGTGCTGGGCACTACTCCATGTGTTGAGATTCAGTGATGACCACAGAGAGAGCTGTCTGCTGCCCTTGCAGGACTGAGTGTCTAGCAGGATGTGTTTGCTGGGGCTGCTATGACAAAGTACCAGAGACTTGGTGATTTAACCAAGAGATATTTATTTTCTCATAGTTCCAGAGGCCAGAAGTCAAAAGTCAAGGTGTTGGCAGGATTGGTTCCCCCTGTAGGGTGTGGGTGAGGGTCTGTTCTGGGCCTCTCTCCTTGGCCTGTAGATGGCTGTCTTCAGGGTCACTGGCACGGATGTCTGTGTCCAAGTTTCCCCTTTGTATAAGGGCATCAGTCCTATTGGATTAGGGCCCACTCTAATGACTTCATCTAAACTTGATTGCCTTTCTAAAGATCTGATTTCCAAATATATCTATATCTATATCTAGATATGTATCTATATCTATATATACACATACACACATATGCACACATATTTCAGAAATATGTTGTTTATGGTATAACATATTGTAATACATTATAATGCACTTGAAATAACATATGTGTATCTATCCATTTAGGTATCTGTAACCAAACACGGAGAGTGCTATGCAGCTAGGGGAGTCTCCACATGCAAGTGTCAGAGGGAAAGTTGGAGGGTCTGACTGTCAGGAAAGACCCCTTTGGGTAGGGACATCTCTAGAGTGAGCTGAGAGATGAGGAAGCATTCCAGGCCGAGGGACAGCAGGTGCACGGATAAATATCCTGACCCACTGGGTGATGCGAAACTCATGGTGGCCCTTGACTTAATTCCTGAGCATTTAAAGTGAGATTCTCATGATGTCTGGTTTCTTCCCAGGATCCCTGGATTGCATGACCTTGGGAGGCTGGATCAGTGTGGAAAGGTGATATCCTCAGTGCACTGATCAGTTCCTGGACTCTGCATGGCTCCAGGGCAGCATGTATGGTTGGAAGAGTTCCTTATTGCCTGCATGGTGGTGTGGTACCACCACCTGCCCAAGGTACAGTGTTGGTTCAGTTGCAGGTTTACTATGCTTTCTGCACAAGGCTACATTCTTATAGCCACAGCAAGAAAGGCAGCAAGTCTGGTCTTTCAGGGGAGAATGTCTGCTTTGCACTGCTTGCCAGGAGCCCAGCAAGTTGCTGTTTGGAGCCTTCTGTTGTGCCTGTTTTGGCACGGAATGAAGCCTCCTCAACACAAGAACTCTAGAAGCAGCTGCTGCACTGTGCTCTCCAGTGTCTCCAGGACAGCACTGGGCAGCCTGATCTGCTCATGGTTCAGATAAGGCTCTGCAAAGAGTGGCTTGTAAGAAGCTCCCAAGAGCTAACTTGAGTTCTTAACAATGACCCACTGTCACTCTGCACATGATTCCATCCTCCATAAGCCTAGGATGATGCTTTCTCTACAAGAAGACCCTTTGGTCACTCTGAATACAAGAGCAGGAAGCATGGAAACCAGCTTATGACCAGTGAACCAAAGCAATGGATCCAGAAATAGGGCTCTACTCTCAGCATCAAGTTCATGACAAATACAAAAGCCCAGGGCTTTAGCGCTGGTCCTTTTTTTTTTTTTTTTTTTTTTTTTTTTTTTTTTTTTTTTTTGAGATGGAGTCTCACTCCATTGCCCAGGGCAGTGTGCGTTGGCACCGTCTTGGGTCACTGCAACCTCCACCTCCTGGGTTCAAGCAATCCTCCCCTCTCAGCTTCCTGAGTAGCTGGGACTACAGGTGTGTACCACCACATCTGGCTAATTTTTGCATTTTTAGTAGAGATGAGGTTTTGCCATATTGGCCAGGCTGATCTCGAACTCCTGACCTCAAGCGATCTCCCCACCTAGGCCTCCCAAAGTGCTGGGATTACAGGTTTGATCCACCAAACCCGGTCAGTGCTTGGACTTCGAGCAGAGAATTGTTGCTTTGCTTGGCAAATGGTGTGGTGGGGGCAGTGGTGATGGAAAAAGAATGGATGGGAAAAGGAAGTCCCCATCAACCTGAACTAGGTACAGTGGTTGAAAACCTTGATGAATGAGTTCATAGACTTGACACTTGGAAACTGTTCACTTGAGTTTTCAAGCATCAGCCAGTTGTGTAGACGAGACCTACAGATCATCTTTGTGGTGGGGCTTCGGGGACTTTTGTTGTCAAAGGGTCTGAGTTGCACTCGGATTCTGTTGCTTATGACTTGTGCTTATCAATTGCACACCAGAGGATGAGTTACTCTACCTCTACGAGCCTCGACATTGCCATTTATAAAGATGGAATGCAAAGACCCACTGTTTTTGGTTGCTGTGAAGATAGGAAGCTAAAGCACTCGGTACTTGGCCTGGTACCCAGTAGATGCTAATTAAATCACCGTTGGGACTGCATCAATGTAATATTTTTCTCCTTTACTTATCTAAGTATTATTTTTTCCTAATTCAAAGCCACTCTTGGACTAACAACTGACTGTGTGCCAGGATATTATCAGGTGAGATCTTAGGAAGCTCAAATTCCTTAAATGATTGGGCATTTGGAGAGTCCTGGTGGATGTGGTTTTCCTCCCAGGCCAAGGAGATTTCCATGCCTCAAGGAGCTTCTCTGGATGGCGCTAGGCTTTACCACAATGCCATTTGGGGTCACGCTTGTGAAGTGTCCTTTTTTCCAATAGAAGAATCGTATGCAGTGGCTACTGTGAGGCACATCTGTCACCTTGTCTTACATCCCAAGTGAAGGAGATGGGAAATCCTTTTAAAAAGCTAGTGCTAAAATTCTCTGACAGCCCCTGCCCCCCCAGTTCAGCTTTAGCTCCCATGAGTATCTTCCTTTCCTTTCCTGATACCCCTGAAGGCTTTGAAATCAACAACAAAACCACAAACTGCAGTGGAAATAAAATATCGTTCTAATTTTCATATTTATTTGTAAAGATTTAAACATGTTTTCCTGCAGCCCTGCAGCAAGCTCAACTCTGTTCTCTAAAAAACTATTGGAAAATGACATTTTAATTTAAAAAAAAACTGGATTATGGATAACAAAACATACAGAGAAAGGAGTCATTAAAATGCATATTGTAAAATTGAAACTTAAGTGTCAAGTTTTTATAGCAGTCTGTCAAATGCTTGACAATTAAAATAGCTATTTTTAAAATTTTAATGAGCCACAATAAGGGTGAAATGTGCATGGAGATTGCACATTTTCAAGACTGCACATTTTTAGCATAACAAGTCCGTTCTATATCATTACGGTAATGTCCCATTTGTAAAATTCACCATCTATTTTTAATTAAATTAGTGTGTGTCATTTATTATGGGTATTATATTTATTAATCTTTAATATTTAATTTAAGATGACTTATCTGAGAAACAGACAACTTAACACAACCAAGTTGACACCCTGGTGGTAATGCCTCTGCCTCGCTAACTGCAGTAAATATATTTCATCTCTTATTTTTCATGGCTAAATCTTGAATAAGCTTAAGTATATCTTTCCTCTTGTATTACAGGATATAGACAAATGTGCTTCCTGATCTTTCAGCTTCTTGTTCTTTGAGTCCTGCTCTTTGGGCCATGCTTGACATAACCATAATCCCTCACCCTCATCACATTCACTAATATGCTAAATTCTTCCATAAACATCTCAGCTGATGTTAGTAAACACATCTTTTCTATCCTTTTTAGTTTTTGATGATCAAAAAGTGACTTATGGATGGTGCCACCCAATTCTGTAGTAGCCTGTAGGATTGAATCCCTTCTGTCGTCTCCTGGAGCGCTTGCCTCCGGTCAGCGCGGCTGGGAGAAGACAACCCGTTTAGCTGATCCTTCCGAGCAACCTGGGGGAGACGCACCAGGACCCTTCCAAACCAGAAGTACATCCCCTCTTCAAATGGTTTAGAATGCAGGTGTCCAATCTGTTGGCCTCCCTTGGCCACGTTGGAAGAATTGTCTTGGGCCATACATAAAATATACTAACACTAGTGACAGCTGAGGAGCTAAACAAAATTGCCAAAAAAAAAAAAAAAAAAAAAAAACTCATAATGTTTAAAGAAACTTTACTACTTTGGGTTGGGTGGCATTCAAAGTTGTCCTGGGCCACATGTGACCCATGGGCTGTGGGTTGGACAAGCTCGGTTTAGAACCTGTCTTGTTCCTTAGCAAAACATAAAGCATCCTGACTTGGTTTCATTTAAGTGATGATGATGAGAAAAATCCAGTGGTGGCCAGTAGGGTAGTGTGAGGGAGAGAGTCTGATTAGGTCTGTTTGCCTCTCTTTAGTCTTTCATCCGGTAGAACTGAGGGGGATGTGTTTGCATGTGTGTGCACATACCTGTGTGCATGGGCATATGTGATCTGAAAGATATGCAGATGGGGGGACGACATGGGTGATGCCAATCGTGCTCAAACCCTCTGGGGTGTGCTGCAGAGTGCCTGGGGGCAGCCCTGGAGAGGCACCCCGCTCCTCTGCTGTGGCCTCAGCAGTACTTGTGGCCAATGACAACTCTCAAGACAGTGCCTCATACCTTCACATCAGCATCAAAGGGGCCCGGAGTCCAGAGCTTCTGCAGCATAGAAGTGACACTTCATGATACTGCAGAGTCATCTTGGCCAGGGAACAACACAAGCTGAGTCTAAAAAACCAAAGGTCTCATTTTCATGCAAACAGCAGAGAAATCTGAAAACAAAACAGGGAGGGCAAACCAGGTGCACACCAAGATTTGAATCAATTTCCCATGATCTATTTTTGATGGCAGATCAAATTTGAGTCTCAGACCTTCCTGATTTCATGTGGAGAGCTAAATACACATCATGATTATTTAAAGTAAAGGTAACTTATTTTGTAAATATGATCATTAAAGTGATTTGCATTTGCTGTATTTAACTCAGCACATTAATGGATTGTTGCATATTCATTTGCTTCAAGGGAAAATAGTGCATTTGCAAATTGCTATTGTTTTATGAATATATGAACAGCTCAGAATTTGAAGAAGCTGAGATTCCATGTTTATCTTCAATTTTATTTCCTCATTGACAACAAGAATTCATGTTAATGAGTAAAGGTAGAATACGGCTATGTTGTTCAAAGCTCTTTTTGGTGTAAATTGGAAAGCTGCTGCTATCCATAGCAGAACTGCGACACTCAACTTTCACAGAATCAAATCACTGATCATAACAAATAGCCACATGGCTAGTATTTCTCCTTATTTCTGGATTTAATTACGGGTTGATCCAGCCCATTAAGGGGCAATCTGCCTCATGACAGCAGCAGCAGCAGATCCAAGTGGGGCCTCAAAGGTCTGGTGGCTCCTCTTCTGCCCAAACCTGAAGCCTGGAGCAGCCGCCCTCATCTGGAACGCAGCTTTGACCATGGGAATAACCAAGCCGGTTCTCCATGCGGGAGGCTGGCATGGGTCCTCCTGTGCATTTTCCACTGGAGGCACGCTCTGGCCCTGGGTCATACAACATTCGGGACACAAAGTGACAAACCTGGAGCAACTGGGGCCAATCCACAAACTCAGAGCGATGCTGTGGCTGCAGCATCAAGGAGAAGAAGCCCTTTCAGGAGGGACACACCAGACAAACTAATAATAAAAAAAAAAAGTCAGAGGAATTAGGCAAACAAAACAAATGGGGCCATTGTGTGTGGGGACAAACGGCCGTTCCCACATCAGCAGCCCCTGAGGGTGCCCTGCAAGCCGGGGCTCAGCACCATAATTGATGCTCTTAATTATGGCCTTGTCATTGAGGGGAAGTTAAATGATGTTCAGACTTTGCTTAATTATGTTGTTCTTTGTAGGGGCGCATATGCTACATTTTATAAACTTTTCCATACAAATGGTTATATATGTTTTAAGTTTCCATGGTTATCCAGAATCCTCAGTTATCCAGAATTTCTCGGCCCTGCCTCTTTCCTCAAAGAAGACAGGAAAATGAGACAACTTTGGAGCTCGGTACAAATTCATTGGTTCATTAAGATGCTTCATATATATGTTCGAATAATTCATCAAAGGGCAACAGGCCAGTCTGAAAGAAGGCCTTTCTCTGGATGGGGAAGGGCAGCAGACCAAACTCCCCAAATCTCTGCAGGTTGCAGAACAGCCGGGCCTCCTGGGCTCCTGTGGGCCTCACTGAAATGCACATCCTCCTGGGGAAGCAAGTTTCCCAAAAGCAGAACGCGGATGCAGGAAGAGATGGCTTTAGGGACAGCCAGCAGGGGAGCCCCGTCTTCTTCTAACTGGAGGGTGTGGAATCTACTTGGCCCCGGAGCCCTGGCTTTTTCATCTGCAAATGCTGGCAGTGTTTCTGTGCTCTCAGTGTGCCAGGTCCATGTGAGTATTCAAAACCATGCACTGCCATGGCTGCCAGGCCTTTGCTGGGCTCACGGCAAGGCAAGCGGCTTTCTTCACTCTTCCTGGTGTGGTTGGAGTCCTAGGCTGCAGGGATGTGGTGAGGCACTTGGCAGGTGGACAGACCTGTCCCCCGCCATGGAGGTGGGCATTGGGGTGACCGAGGGCACCATTGTGGACTTTGGAGGCAGATGAATGTGGCTGACTCCACTTCTTAGCTGTGATCTTGCGCAAATGTCACAGAGACTGTTAAATGCCACCCTAGACCCATTGCCTCTTCTTCCTTAGTAATGGAACCCAGATTTTATTTGAGGTGGCAACGTGCCCAAGTAAAAGGCGATTTTCCAGATTCTTTTGTAGCTAGGTGATGGCTTCTTCGACTAATGAAATCCATGCAGAATTGTTGTGGGAGATTCATGGGAAGGCTGTTAAACGGTTGACCTGGTCAGGAGATGTGCTTGTGTTTTCCCTTTCTCCTTTCTTCTTCCTGTTGGTTGGAATGCAGACATAAAGGCTGGTACTCAGGCAGTCATACTGGGCCATGAGAGGAGTTTGAAGATGGAATCCAGGTGCTAAGGATGACAGCAGATAATATAAAAGGACTTGGGCTCCTAATGGCTTTGAGAAATGGTTGAAACAGAGGACTGACCCCTCTGAACCTCAGTGAGGGACTAAAAGTGGGTATGTTACACTCACCAGTACTATGGATTCCCTTTTCACTGTGGCTGAGCTAAGTCTGAACTAATACAATAAGTCACTGGGTTTGTGGCCTCTCCTACCTTCTCTTTGTTTCTGAAAGTAAGCAGGAGCGAGAGGCACAGGCAGAGGGTGGGCTGTGGTGGTCTCAGCAGGTATGCCCAGCAGTAGTGGAGATGAGAGCAGGGAGCTGGGCAAGAGAGTGTGGTGACACAAACACAGACACTGGATGACAACACAGGCAGGGGTGGGAGACGGTGGGAAGGACACCACCAGGGATGGGAGATGCTAGGACGGTTACCAACAGGGGCAGGGGATGCTGGGAAGAAGGGACAGAGATCCCAGCAGCTTCCAAAGTTTCTCTCTTGGTGGGTTAGGGACTCCCTGAGCACACATGTCCAGGACTTGGGGGGACTCAACACTTGTGTTTAGGACTTGGGAGCAGCCGCCACGTATCTCCAGACCCCCAGGAGAGTACAGGCAACAGAGCAGCAGCCTGGCATTTGCATCCATGTGAAATATGGGATAATTTTTTCCCCTTCCCATTTATACAAAGCAGTCACACATACATGAGCTCGGTTAAACCTCATGACCCACTTTGTTAATGTGGACCTGAGAGGGGTCAAGTGTTTAGTTCAAGGTCATGGAGCTCATAAGTAAAACGCAAGCCCCCTGCTCTCAGCCCGATGCCCTCTCCTCTCTCCCCAGCTGCCTCATTAATTCACCAGGGCTCAGCTCTGCAGGGACTTTCCCTGGAGAGAGCCAGCAAGTGCTCAGGAGAAATGATTTCTTGATGAATAAAAAAGGGGTGGGCACGACTCACCTGACTTCAGACACAAGCAAAGCACAGGTTTTCAGGCTCCCATGATCCTCCATCCAGCGACACACACAATCCCTCTCTGCTTGGGGAGGATGAGTGTGGGCAGGTGGCCTAGTCCTCTTTCTGTCGATATCCCGGGGCCATCTTCAGACATATCAGCAGGCATCCTGGGCAACATGCAGGGGTAGGGAGGGCAGGGACTTGGGCACTGACCTCACACTAACCCAGGGAACCTGGTGGTGGATGAGGTCTGCTCCTCTGCCCCGAGCAACCACTTGATAAGAGCCCCTCATTTGTAACAGGGGGTTTCCTTGTTAGTGACCCAGAGTTGAGGAAGGTGATGTAGCTGTGAGCACGTGGTGTTCAAGAACACAGATTTGAAATTCAGCATGTGATCGTGATCCCTCTAGGAGAGGACGGTGGTGAAAGAAGCCTTAGGTAACAGACGTGAGACTATTTACTCATCAACCCATCTATGGAGCTTTGAGGTGCACGGAGACACAGGAGAGAGAGGCAGACACAACCTGCTGGTGACCATCCAGCGGGGGGTCTCGGGCCGGGAATCGGCAGCCCAACCGGGCATGTGCCTCCAGAAGGGAAGAGTGGGGGCTCTGGGCCTTATAAGAGGGACACCCAGCCCTGCCTTGGGAAGACTTCCTAGAGGAAGTAACATTTAAACCAAGGCCACAAGACTGGGAGGAGCTGGCCCAGTGAAGTGGAGCCGGGGCTTGAGTCCCTGTGCACATGCCCAGCCAGCCCTGCCTGCCAAGCCTCAAGCCTCTCCATCCAGGTGCCATGGACACAGCCTCCTGCTCCGGTCCTCTCCATCACAGGTGGTGCCACCATCCTCCCAGCCTGGGCAGCTTCCATTCTGGGCACTCACCTGCTCACTGGGCATCCTTTTCTGGGCTTCAGCCTGCATATCTCCAAATAGGGAGAGAAATGCCTGGCACCATAGGACAGTGGTGGAGGTGGATGAGATTCCTAGGATGGGCATAGAGCTGGAGAGGATGTGGCTGTCACCATTATTGTCGTGGTTGTCACAGGCAGCATCCTCATTTGTGAACCTGGTGCCGTGCATGTTCCTGTACAGAGGGAGCTCTCGGTGCAGGTCTGACGAGTGCCTGCTCAGAGGAACCTCCCACCTCAGGACCAGGAGGACGAACCAGCACCTCCAGCAGCTGAAGTCTCCAGCCTGGGCCTCCTGATGTCTCTGTGATGCTGCTGCTTCAGGAGGATGTTTGTGGCATCTGCCATGAGCCCCCAGAGTCTGCTCATCTGCGGG
Source organism: Chlorocebus sabaeus (assembly GCF_047675955.1). NCBI lineage: Eukaryota > Metazoa > Chordata > Mammalia > Primates > Cercopithecidae > Chlorocebus > Chlorocebus sabaeus. Next base: position 131,014,156 of record NC_132912.1, read on the forward strand.
TGGCTGAGGCTGGACCTTCTGGGCATCCATTCACAGCTTTGGGCCATGGAGATGTGTGTGGGGTGCTGGGGAGGTCACGATCTGAGCTTTGAAGGGTGTGCAGGATCTCAGGTTGGAGGGAGGCTCAGGCTCACCAGGGCCTACCTTCTGTAAGTACAGAGGAGGTAGGAAACCCAGATGGCAGCCCAGGCACTGTCCAGAGGGCACAGCTGTCCTGTTCTCCCTGACTCCGGGCACTGTGGGAATGCTCCTCGAAGGAGCAAGGCTGCATGATCTCTATGGGGTATCTCAGACCTCCAGTCTGCTGGAGGAGGGACCAAACCAGGGCATGGGGTCCCTGCGTGGACCAACACCCCTTCCCCAGAGTGTGTGTCAGCCTGGAACAGCCATGCATGTGATGGGCTTGGCGGAAGGGAGTCCTGGTGTAGATGGTGATCAATGCTGATTCCCTTCCTGGTGTCACCCTTTCCAAAGTCCGGAGGGCTCCACCCCAACCGAATCCTCAGTTTCTTCCTGCTGTTCTTCCACCTTTAGTTTTCTGCAAAACCCATGCACGATGAACTTCCTCCCAAACAAAGGTGAGTGCTTTGGGCACCCTGTCCCTGGGCTCTGTAATTGACCATGGGGTCACTGGGCCTCAGCTTGATTTCTGCGGAGACCCTGCTGTCACCTCACCCCCTGAGTAAGGAGCAGAGCTCCTAGAGGCACCTCCCAACCTCTGCTCTGTCTGACCTGCTCCCAGAAAGGCAGGGAGGGGCCTTGAAGAGGAGGATTAGGGCCTGCGTGGCGGAAGCATGACATTGACCTTGTTCCTCTCGGGCCTGGGGGTGTGGGGAAGACAGCCCTCAGTGATCTCACCAGAGCCCCTTCCTCATCAGTGGCTGGGAAATAAAACAAGATGTGGGAGCTCTGTGCTGTGGACCAGCAGAAGGCCCCTGTGAAATGGCCTCAGTGATGGGAGGCCGAGACGGGCGGATCACGAGGTCAGGAGATCAAGACCATCCTGGCTAATCTGGTGAAACCCTGTCTCTACTAAAAAATACAAAAATCTAGCCGGGCGAGGTGGCGGGCGCCTGTAGTCCCAGCTACTCGGGAGGCTGAGGCAGGAGAATGGCGTAAACCCGGGAGGCGGAGCTTGCAGTGAGCTGAGATCCGGCCACTGCACTCCAGCCTGGGCGACAGAGCGAGATTCCGCCTCAAAAAAAAAAAAAAAAAAAAAAAAAAAAGAAATGGCCTCAGTGAACAACAGCCTTCAGGGTGGACCTGGAGTACCTTTTAGCTTAGGGGGTACTGATATTGACACTTGAATGGCTTAAGACACAAAAACCAGACCTTTTTGAAAGACAGATTTGATGGAGCAGAAGGGGGTAGAGAGTGAGAATGCGTTTGCTCTGGAGTCAGGCTGGCAGGGCAGGACCCCAGCTACTTAACTTCTCAGGCCCCGCCTTAAGCATAACAAACACGCCGATAACTAGATGGCAGCCGACACATTGCTTGTGGAGAAGATTGCACACAGAGGGCTGTGAGTGCTGAGGACAGGGTTTAGCACAGGATATCGATGGATCCACACCTGTTATCCTCACTGTCAGCATCACCATCATGTGACACTCTCAGGCGGGGTGGCTCCTAAGGGAAGCGAATCTTTTGATTCTGAAGATGGAGCTCCAGCCTCACCTCAGTGGTAGAGTTTGGATTCAGTTCTTGCCTTTGGTCCCGGCTGCTTCTGGAACTCCTGGTCTGGGCTCCTGGCCTTGAGTCTGCTGGGCACAGATTATTGGACCACTGATGGGCTGGTTTCCTTCCCACAGTCTCTTGCTCTCTGCTCCTCCCTCTGGGAACACTTATCCTCTCCCGCCTCCAAACCCGGTTCCCTTTCACTTCTCCTATGTCCCTTCCTCTGGGGAGCCCCTCACTCCCCACTCTGCCTCCCTTATCCAGCTGCGTGGCATCTCAGGCCATGCTGTATCCAGGGGCACCAGGGGCCAGATGTCGTCATTGAGACTGAGTGTCCGGGACACTCCTCTTGGGTATCACAGCTGCCACAGGCCAGGCCACAGCTTGCACATGCCTTGGCTTCGTCCAGAGAGCTCTGCCCAGCATCCATTGCATAGTGTCCACACCCCAGCAAGCAAAGCAGATGGGGCAGTGGAAAATGAATAATTAGCCTCCGCACCACTGGCTTCAAGCTAACACTCTGAACCAGGTATGACACCAACTCATCTCCAGGGGACAGCAAATGGCAGGAAGGAGATGGGGCTCTGCGGAGGCTGCCTGTCAGATGCACATGTGAGCACAGGCTGAGCTCCTGCAGGGCGGTGTGGGCCCTAGAGGTAGTTTTCTTAGCCACAGGCTGGAAGCACTCCTTTCGGAGGCTCCCATCCTCAAAACCAGCCCCTAGAGGGTTTAGGGGTCCACCCCGGGCCTAAACACTTATTGTTTTTCTTTGCTACAAAGTCTGTGATTTCAGGGCTTATTTGTGTCTCTGATACACAAAGACACTCCTGGCAACGATGAGGGCATGGGACTGTGGGCTCAGAAATGGAAATGTCCCCTCTGATCCTGCAGCCACCAGCCCAGGTGATCCCTGAGGGCGGAGTTGCAGTGCGAGGCCCCAAGACACAGAGTCTCACAGAGCACAGAAAGGCATGTGTCTTGATTACGTAGCAAAAGCAGAGACGCTGCTGGCACGGTTCTGAGTAGACTGACAGTGCTGGGAAGTGCGGCAACCTTTCTGGCCAGAGTGCTGTCTTCACCCCTCCGAGGTACAGGGTCGGACACCTGGAGCTGCCCCTGCCAGGTGTTGTCACTGAGGGGTGGGACAGGGGTGGGCCAGGTGGCCAGCTTCCCCTGCCAGTGGAGCCTAACATTGGCCCCTCTGTCTTATTTTTCCACTGTTCTTACCTTCCCTCAGTTCCAATAATCTTTCAAGTCTTTTATGCCACAATAGTTGTGTGCATGGGCCTGTGAGTGTGTGTAATCAACAAAAAAACTCAAACGAACCAAATAAAACAAAACTAATAGTCCGCTGTTCAAAAGGTGGTTCAGCTTTCACATAGGTGGCTGCTCTGTCAGCTTCTTTCTTAACTGGAATCCTGCTCACACGAGTCTGTGTCAGATTTTCCTGGCAATTTGGTGAAGCTATTAATGCATTAATTGAGATAAACACCCTGTCGAGCTGACGCATTTGGGAGGCTTATTAAGAACAGGAAGGAGTGTGTGCTGCTCTGTGGCTCTTCCCCCAAAGTGAGCTGAGCACTTCCTCCTTATGGAGAGGACGAAGGAAAGTTGATTAAATTATCCAAAGCCCTCATCAAAGAACCAGAAGCTTTCCGTCAGAGGCAAGAATGCTGGGCGTGCAGGTGCTTAAAAGCCACACGGAACAGGAGGACGGCAGCTGATTCAAAGTGGTATAGACTTTGGCAGCTTTTAATGATGGGGACGGACTGGAACCCCATTGCTCAGCTGGACAAAGTGACCAATTAGCTATGTAGGGTCTGGTGATGAGGCTACCACACTTGGCTGCCATGGCTGTTATCTTAGGACTCAGCTGCCAGTTAACGTGTCCAAATATTGTGAGATAGATACACGGTTGAGATTAGTTGTGGGATAAAACAATATTTGATGCTTTTGGAGGCTGGGAAAATATTAACAGCAGGAACTCTGTGATTTTAAAATTTCATTATAGAGGTTGCGGCTTTCTTTTCTCTTTCCCTAATCTTCTCTCCTTCTGCTGTGAAAAACCGCACAAAATAATCATTAGGCCGATTGTACGAGCATGGCTACGAGGGAGTCGGGGGAGTCTGGGGACCAGGAGGCACAAAGCCAGGCAGGAGGGAGGCTGGGGGCGGTGGGAGGGGAGGGAAGATGTCAGCGGACTGTAGGGTGCTCTACAAAGAGGGCCTGGGCATGGGTGGGTTTGTGATGAAACCAGTCTCATTCTCCCCAGTGGCCACATTAGATGGTTTTATGGGCATCGGGCATCCGGCCGAGGATGGGCTGCACCTCAGGGGACACTCCTGTCCCTGTTTGTGCAACCCCTCAAGACAGGGGCTTGTGAGCTCCGAAGCAGCACTTCCTTGTGCTCTCAGCCAGCTCAGTCACACAGGACTGTGGCACTGAGTCCTAGCTCATCTCCCTGCACTCATGAAGCCACCATCCAGGGATCTCAAGGTCTCTAAATGCAAACAAGAGAACCTGGAGGTGACAAAGGCCTGTTCTGTCACCTGGTCCCTTCCCCTGTCAGAGGAAGCTGTTGCCTACAGTGTAATTTCTAGCTTATTCCCTAAGGCCATGACTGAAACACTGAGCCACGGCCTCAGGGAATCCATCCGATTCAGAGCAGGGACAGAACTTGTCTGCTGCTGCGAGAGCTTGGTGGAGAGAAGGGAGGTGATTTTAATAATGATCCGAACATGCCCCCTTCTTCATGCGGGCTTCTCACCTTCCTCCTCCACCATCCTCCCCTCTAGACTTCTCCTCCTCCTCCCCATCTTCCCGTCTTCCCTCCTCATTAGGACCCACGTACCCTGACTTCGCCTCCTCTAATTGGTACCTGACAGAAGACTCCAGGCAGACCTGGATGAAATGAAAACTTCTCCTGCAGTGATACATTTGTGACTTAAAAAGGGCTCTCCTTTATTAATTAAAAAAGAATGCATAGTGATGTGGGCATGGAGGAATGGGGTGGAGGTGTGGGCGTTGGCAGAGATTAGGGATGACTGGGGGGGCTTCTGTGGCCACAGCATGCCTTTGGGGAGGGCTTTGCCAGTCTGTGCTGTAAATCTTATTAGCTGGGGATGCAGCTCCCTCCTTCTCCAGGGGTACTTACCGTTAGGTTAGCTACACTCCATTGTCATCATACTTGCAACTGTATTTAGATAGCAAGGTTCCTTTGAGGATCAGGTCCCCGATTGCTGTGGAGGTTTTATCTGACGTCCAAGCACGAACCTGGGTTTGTAGGTAGTGAAACTGCTGAGGTTGCTCTTGACTGCAGCAGGGCCAGCAGTGGAAGCCACACCAGGTTCAGCGGGGACCCTGCTTCCACCTCTTGATTCAGAGTGCAGATTCTGTGCTACCCTAATAAAACCCACTTTGTCAACACACAGAGTAGTGTGAAAAAACATTAGTGATGATCTGTCTGTGCAACCAAGAGGGGATGAGGTATGTGCATCCAATGTGGTTAATCTCCAACACGATTGAATGCAAGAGTGGGAAGACAGGCACTGGCCTTCTTCTCCGCTGTAGATCCAGCACAGGAAATGCTAACACTGGCATTTCTATGGCAAGCCCGTGTCTATCACCTGCTGTGACTTTTACAGTGACTCTGAAAGGCGATTCATGGCATCATACTTGTTTTGCAGAAGAAGACAGTTGTTTTCAAGAGGTTAAGTCACCTGTCCAGGCCACAGAGCTAAGATGTGCCAGGGCTGGTCCTCCAAACGACAGACAGTCACTTGAACTTCAGTTCTCCACAGACCTCTGTGCTTGCTGCCCAGAGGGACACTGAATTGAAGATGCCACTTGTTTCCTTGCTGCCTTTCTGTCCTCTTTCAGAGGGTCTTCTACAGTCCCCATGAATGGACAGATAAGTGACTCACAACTCAGGTCACTCACAGGAAGGATGACTTTCTCCACGGCCCTCTCTGCCCTGGGGCACCCCTCTGGGAAGTGGCTGGTGTTGGTTTCACTGCCATATCGGACGGAGGCATCTGCAGTCAGGACGGACAGATGCTGCTCCCCTGACGGCCCGGGAGCCACCAGTCCTAGCTGGCCGTCCTGCGGAATATCTCCCCGGCATTTGTCACACAGACCTGCCCCAGCTTTGATCCCCAAAGGGGAAGACATCCCCGACAGCCCCTGCCGGCAGAGCTGGGACAGCTGATTTCAGTTCAGTGGAAATCTTCATCTCCGTCCTATCCTGCAAACTACATTTGTAACAAATCTCTTTGTTCTACACAATATTTATTATTTAGTCATCCTCATGGACGATTGGAGCTTTGGGTCCTAATTTACTTTTCTTTCCAGCTTCTTTACAGAGAGCAAGCAAACTAGGGAAAATGCCTTTCTGTCTGTTGAGCTAAACAAAACAGAACAAAACAAAACAAAACAAAAAACACTCGCTTTTAGCTGGCAATTACTTGTCCTGTCTATCCCTAGTGTGGGACTGTGAGCTTCTCAAGGTGCAGGCCATATCTGGTCATGTTCGTCTCTCTGTGGGACAGACAGTCAGATTGGAGGCCTGGATTCCAGTCTGGGTCCCAGCATCCTCGCTGTGTAACCCGGGTGGCCTCTGGTGGCTCAGCTTCCTCTTCAGTAGGTGGGAATTCTGGAGGGGCTGCTGTCTTCATTTCTCTCAACGCACAGAGCAACATTTGCCAGTGAACCTGGTGTCTACCACCAAATCTAACAGCCTGGGCAATGTCACTTCCCTGTCGCAGTTGGGCAGGCCCACTGGCTGGGTTGGTGTCAAGGCCATTCCTGTGTTAGGGAAGGATACAAGGACTGGAGTAGAAAGTTTGGATGTTCTTTTTGCCATTGAAGGCCCATCCATAGGTGAGAACCTGACCTGACTCGAGGCTCGAACACTAGACCAGTTTGAATGAGTGTCCATGGGGGGGAAACCATGCTGGCTCCAGGCCTGGGCACTGGGCCAGTGTGAATGAACGTCCCTGCTCTCCTCCTTATGGCTCCGAGGCTTCACGACAATCGTGTGGGCTCTTTGAGCTCAGTGTCCTCATCCATAAAGTGAGGCAACCGTGTCAACCCACAGGGTGGTGGCGAAGATAAGTGGACAACACCCAGGGGTCCATAGGCTCCTGGTGAGGGCCACGACTATGCACTGAGTGGGGCGTACCAAAAGGTCGCTGTGGGAGGCACATGAACTTCCAGAGAGGCCCCCTCCAGGCTGGTGCCTGTCTTCCACTCCACCATCCCCCACGGAGTGGAAGACAGGCACCAGCATGGGCCCCGGCATCCTTCCCTTTGCATGCCTCCTGATGTCACTTCTGCTGTCTTTGCAGTGAGTGACATCTGAAGGTGAGGACAGCTGTGCCAGGGCCGAGACCTAGGGACTCACTAACCCGCACTCCAAGGATAAGCCCAGCTCCAGTCCAAGCCCAGAGCTGGACGGGCTGTGGCAGAGGCAAACTCAGACCAGCCAGGGCCTCCACCACCCACTTGGACTTGAGCTGAAGGACCCCAACCAACAGATAGTTAGTAGTGACATCAGCCAGGGGGCCCTGCTGCCTGTGTATCTGACTGCCAGCTCTGGAAGGCTGGCATCCAGGTGAGGTGTGGGCAGTGAGTCTGGGGGCAGCGAGTCTGGGGGCAGCAGTATATAAACACACTCTTGCTTTTGGTAACCATATGCTATAATTTTTCGAAGAAAAAGGCCATAAAACAACAATAGTAATAATAACTCTGCTTGTTTGGCAAATGAAGAACAGGTCTATTTTTCCATTTGGAGTCTTACAGTTTAAACACCGCCATCTTTATTCCCCCCGTCACCTAACTTTGACTGTAATAATACTGCCCCTCAGAGAGATGCCATAAACCACCTCCTCACTTCTGAGCCAGTCATAGAATTCCCAGTATAGAGCACGAAGAGCCCAGATTAGAGGAGGGGGGAATACTTTATGACTAGTTTGAAAACGTTGTTGCTGCAGCTATAAATTAATAAGTTAAATTGCTCCCATATTGGGTATTGATATAGTCTGTGTGGTGAAGACGTTTCTCTGAAACACACT